>NW_008825410.1:188817-192897 GCF_000699105.1 Pygoscelis adeliae | reverse complement strand
TCTAAGCCGTGAGCCGCCAGCTTCTCTAGGAGAATGCTGTGAGAGACAGTGTCAAAGGCTTTACTGAAGACCAGGTAGACCACATCCACAGCCTTTCCCTCCTCCACTAGGCGGGTCACCTGGTCATAGAAGGAGATCAGGTTCATCAAGCAGGACCTGCCTCTCATGAACCCGTGCTGGCTGGGCCTGATGCCCTGGTTGTCCCACACATGCCTTGTGAGTGCTCTCAAGATGAACTGCTCCATAATCTTCCCCGGCACTGAGGTCACGCTGACAGGCCTGTAGTTCCCCGGATCCTCCTTCCGGCCCTTCTTGCAGATGGGCGTCACATTGGCAAGCCCCCCGTTAACCAGGACTGCTGATAAATGATGGAGAGTGTCTTGGCGAGCTCCTCCGCCAGCTCTCTCAGCACTCTCGGGTGGATCCCACCTGGCCCCATAGACTTGTGAGCATCCTGGTGGTGTAGCAGGTCATTGACTGCTTCCTCTTGGATTATGGAGGGTTCATCCTGCTTGCTGTCCCTGTCTTCCAGCTCGGGGGGCCGAGTACCCTGAGGATAACTGGTCTGCCTGTTAAAGGCTGAGGCAAAGAAGGTGTTGAGTACCTCAGCCTTTTCCTCGTAAAACTTGTCTTTTATATTCTGCCTCAGTCTGAAAATACATCTTTTGGCCTGCAGCAGTTGTCTCCACACCAGCCTTAGAGGGACATGCTTAGATGGGAAAGTGGGCACTGGATGAGGACTTTGGGATATTTGAACTTAGATATACCTGTCGTGGTTACAGAGAATCAAAGGTGAAACAGTCGTTCCAGCCAGGAAACAGAAAGAGTTACATTGAGGAAAATGTGCTGTAGGTACACATGGGCTGCGGAGACAGGTTTCCATGTACGATGTCAAAACTACCAATTTTTGGAGGAAGGGATTATGCTGTGCCCTCTGCCTACTGACTCAAATACTTAATTCAAATGCAGAGCAGAAGAATGTGTAACACTTAAAATACAAACATAAGGATGGCACCTGAAATTTAATAAACTACAGGTGCACACAAAAGTTTCATGTTGAGTAAAGCAATCCATAGGTCCTCTAGCTTGGAAGGATCAACCTTTCCTTCTCCTAAGGGAGGAAGGGAGCCGGCACTTGGCTTGTCTGGTTCTGTTTCGGTTCTTATCGTCTCCCTTCTGGCTTTCTGTATGTTTTGCTAGAAAATTTAGGGAGAAGAAAAACTGCTTCACATTCAGCCTAATCACAAAAAAGTCCATGATTCTATGATTTGAAAAGCATATTGCTAATGTAATGTCTCCATCACAGACCCAGACAGGGGCTCTGCCATGTGGCAAGTGTGTTGATATTGAAACCTTGTTCTGTAGGAACTGGGAGGAAAACCTTCACTCGAATCATGCGTGTTTTTACAGAGATGATCCTGATGATTACTCCTGACCATGACTGTTGGTAACATCCTGCAATCTCCTGATCTCTTGTTAATGCAATTTAACTCCAGTCATTCTTATTCACACACGTGGTGTATTTGTGAGTAGACTGATTAACACAACAATTTCACCTGACGGATTGTCACTTTGTGGAAAGTAGTTTTCTGTCAAAAGGAAATAAATTATATTCTTGATGCCTGATAATAAGTAAAAGTTTAAAGAAGCTGATAACAGGGATTGCAGTAATTAAATTACAGACATAAACAAATAGAAATTAAAACCAAACATTTCCGCACCAGCTGTGCTCTACTTACAAGCTTATCTACCAAACCAAATTTACTTGTCATTGGGAAAAAGCAGACTGTACAAATTCTGCTTAGCACTGCAGGTTTGTGACAGAGACGTGTCTTTATAGGAAATAATGGAGACTCTCAAGCATGGATTTCCTGGGGACGTCAAAAAGACAAAAAACCACTTTCCCTCTCCTCCGCCCTAAGTCTTGCCCAGTTCAGCACATGTTCTGTGTCATCTGACACAGGAAAATCTGGTAAAACACAGTGCAGCTCCCTGCCCCCTCCATCGCTCCCTGACGGCATCTACTACGTTTCTGCAGGACAGCAGCAGACACACACTACCTTGGTTAATGGCCTGAGCAGCAATGACGTTACAGAGTTACACAGCAGAGCTGATGTTACACCATCACTTATTCACATGCCCAGGCTGGCTGTATTAATTTGAAAGCTATATCTGCTATGCAGGCTGGATGCAGCTGCCCTGAGGGAAGGGACCGTGTTATATGATGCAGTACATATGTTTTGCCCCTAGGGGGGAGTTAGCCCCACCTTCTTTAGGCTCATCCCCTGCACAGATACCCAGTTTTGTCATAAACTCACCCTTTCAACAGTTATGCTGCTCTAAAAATTTCCATAACCACAGTCCATATCACAGGTAGGACCAGCCAGGGTTTCAAAACCCTCTCCCACATTTTCTAGCCATGCCTCTAGCTGACACCGCAACCTACCTAACCATGAAGTCCTTTAACTATAGTCAGCAAAGCTTTTCATGCAGATTGCTCAAGCAAGGCATCTCAGGACTGTGGAACCCTGCAGAGAAGCTGCCACCACTCTGACCAAATGACGATCCAGTTTTAATGTCTCCAGCACTCTCTTTCTGCTGCAGCAATGGCACTGCCATCTGTGGACACTGGGCTGACATTAGTGTGGCTGAGACCCAAAGTGAGCCTCCCTTCAGTCAGCTGTGCTCGGCACTTGAGGGCGATGTACATGAACTCTTTGTGGACCTGTGTAAGCCTGGGAGAAAGACTTCACCACCTGGCACTTCCTGAGACTTGACACAACCTTGCCTCTTGCCACCGCCACCGGGGATGCACCACTGGGTGACTCTGAGGAGTTTGTAAGGGGATATTGCAGTGCCAGAACAGCTACTGTATGCTTGCTCCTAAGGGGAGAAATTGGAGAAAATTGGGGAATTTAGAGGAAGATAAGCACACCCACATTTCCACAACAGCTGCTAAAAATAAAATCTCTGACTTTTGGTTTAGTGGTGTGTTGGTATTTGGGCTAGTAGTAGAGAGTATAGATAAGCCTTTTCATCAGTAATGGCAAAGGTACAGGATTTGGGCTAACTTTAAACACCCTGAAATTGTTTGTGTTCTCTTCAGATGTTGGCTGTGAGATATCATTCAGGAAATGTGGTAGGATCAGCTACAAACACATTATTTGATTCTGTCAGGAAAGATTTCTATAGGTTTCCTTAATTCCTATTCTGCCTCATAATACGTGCTGCTTTAGGAAACAAAATTTTCTGTTAAAGATGGGAAATGACACCTAGGTGAGTTGGACGGGGTACAAAGGCTTACCATATGACCAGATCTCTTTAAACACTTATGTCCCAAAGCCACTGTTATCTTTGAAAAAGAATGAATATCTTCTTAAATTCTGATACAAAAAATACTCGACCAGGTGCAAAGGCAGATGGTGTTAGCTGCCATGTAAAACCATTGAAATTAAGGTGAGAGTCATTGCTGTGTTTGACTTGCCATCGTATTGGAAAAGCATAGCTAAATGCAGCCCCTTGGTATTGAAAAGGGAGGTAGGTGGAAAGATCCCACCAAAGCCTTTGAATAAAGCAGGAGAGGTGAGATCTGACACCCTGAACTACCCCAGAAAGACAGGGACAGCAGTGGTGGAGGTCAGCTCGTGGTGAGTGTGGCAGCACAAGCTGTGTCGTCGCTCCTGCTTTGCACCACCCCAGGACAGACAAATGCCTCTTCAGTGGCGAGCACACAGCTGCTATTACTTAGGCACCCTGGAGCTGATGAGCTCTCCATCTCAGTGCTGAAGTTTCAACTGAGTACTGCTCACACCACAGGGAGGAGGTGCTCCCCAGCCCCTCCGAGCCCTGGGGCCCCTTGCTGGAATCCTGCTGCCTCTGCCCTGGGGCAGGCAGGGGGTGACAGGACATCTTCCCGGCCCTGCCAGCTCCATCGCCTGCCCGGCCACCCAGACCTGCTTAAAGATTGTCCTGGTTTTGGGTGGGATAGAGTTAATTTCCTTCCTAGTAGCTGGTACAGTGCTGTGTTTTGGATTTAGGATGAGAATAATGTTGATAACACACCCATGTTTTAGTTGTTGC
>NW_008825410.1:160920-188626 GCF_000699105.1 Pygoscelis adeliae | reverse complement strand
CGGGTGTCGGGGGGGGGCCGCTGCTCAGGGACTGGCTGGGCATCAGTCAGCGGGTGGTGAGTAATTGCATCATGCGTCACTTGCTTTGTATATTATTATTATTAATTATTACTATTATTTTTACTTTCTTTTACTTCAATTATTAAACTCTTCTTATCTCAACTCATGAGTTTTCTCACTTTTACTCTTCTGTTGTGGCTGTGTGGTGCTCAGTTGCCAGCTGAGGTAAAAGCACAACACAAATGCCAACCCCAGGCACAGAAATGCATTTGCTATATTAAGAAATAAATACAAACACAAGAACTCATCATGTGTAGGAAAATTCAGGAGGCTCAAGCCTCTTAGAAAAAGTTCACTAACAGCAATCTTCTTTCTTTTTTTGATGTGTGTGAAGTGTTTAATTGAAACAGTCTTTTAAGCAGAATATGTACAGCATCATTAAATGTTTTATAATGCTTTTGCAATCAATGGAAACCATTCATGAAGCTTGAATTTTTATTTAGTTTTTTTTTCCCTGTAGGGCAAGAAACAGCAAAACACAATTTTTTGTTCCAGTCCTAAAACAGTTTGTAATCTCAGTTTCCCAGACTGGAAAGTCCATCTCACGACTATGTTTTCCTAACGTTGCAACAGATCTGTACTGCTTTTTTAGTACATATCTCATCTTTAATTTTCTACAACAATCTACAGATATTTAAAGATAGATAATAACATGAAGAGTACCCCTGATGAATGGCAACATTTTAGACAAGCTTCTGTGTGTACCAATAAAAATATCTGGTTAAGCTTGTTTAATTACTGTTCTCATCTATCCTGCAGCATAAGTAGCTGACTCACTGCTGAAATTATCACAAGAAAACCCACGAAAACCTCCAGAAAACTCCACTAGAGTAATCTCACAGCTTCAGGAAAGCAATGACTTCTATAATGTGTGGTGGGTTGACCCCAGCCAGCAGCTAAGCACCCACAAGCTGATCGCTCACTTCTCCTTTAGTAGGATGGGGGAAAGAATCAGAAAAGCAAAAGCAAGAAAAACTCATAGGTCAAGATGAAGACAATTTAATAAGTGAAGAGAAAAAAACCCAACAAAGTGATGCAATCACTCACCACTTCCCACCAGCAGACAGCCCACCTAGTCTCTGAGCAACGACTACTTTGGAAAGACCAAACCCCCAGTTTTACTGCTGACCATGATGTTATATGGTATGGAATATCCCTTACATGGTATGGAACATCTCTTTGGCCAGCTGGGGTCAGCTGTCCCAGCTGTCTCCCCTCCCAGCCACCTGCCCACCCTCAGCCCACTCACTGTGGGGGCAGAGTGAGAAACAGAAAGCCTTGACACTGTGCAAGTGCTGCTTAGCAATAGCGAGGACACTGGTGTGATATCAACACTGTTTTGGTCACAGATCTGATACACAGCACCATAGGGGCTGCTATGAAGAAGGTTAACTCCATCCCAGCCAGACCCAGAACAAACTACACTGCAGTTACCACACTGTGGTTTCTCACACTAGTTTGCTTTGTGCATATACTAGCTCTATCCCAGCACTGCAGGAAGTCCTGTGAGGACTAGTTTTATTCTCTGTAGAAGCACATGCCTGGGGGCAACCTGAGAAGCACTGCATAAAATTCCCCCCTTGCTCCCAGGTGAGTCAGGTATACTGGGTAGGCTATGTCAGCTCCCATGGGAACAAGAAGATTTTGGTTATAGCTGGTAGAAAAGTTGGGTGGGAGAAAGCTTTTGATTAATAAAGGAGTCTTTTATGTCTGTGGTTTAGCAGAGCTGCTGTTCTGAAGGCTGAGGATAAATGTTAGGAGAATTGTAAGGGCTCACCTTGGTATATAGACCCTATTAAACTCTGAGCATTTAGGCAGAATACTCAGCCCTACCCTTGGAGGTATCTAAAGATCTGTTCAGCATTTCCCAACCGAAATATTTCTCTCTAGAATTAAACAAACTAGTCAATTTTGAACCAAACCTTGTTTACCCAGAACTGTCCAGCCCCTGCTTCAAGCAGGCTTAGAGACAGGCTGCCAGGAGGAGAACAGGGGTATAGGAAGGACAATTATCATTTTAGCTAGAGATGAGACAATACAGTGTTTGGGTGGCTTTAGTTGTGCCTCTCCTGCTCTGGCTGACAGACTTGTCTCCCTGCACCTCCCATTAACCTTAGAGGTCTCTGTGCCTGGCACAGATCTCTTCTGAAACATCTCTTCCTGTAGCATTTGCACTGATCTCTGTCCTCTCTGGAAACTCCAGGTTTCATAGAGCTGCTGGCTGCCTAGAGATTACATTTTGCTCGTCTCTGCTTTGAATATCTAAATCCCTGAGAGAAGGCAGCCCAGCCTGGAGAGGGAGAGACTGAAACAAACATCTTTTGTGTAATGATAAAACTAAAAATGAGAAAGAGTCTGAGAGCAGCTTGACAGCTGCAATCACTCACAAAATAGATTTTTTTTCCTATTTATTTTTCTTCGTCTAATATATTCCTAGCACAGGCCATTGCTACTCAATAGTAAGAAGGCCAGACTGACTCATTAAATGGAGCCACTGCTCATTTTGAATTCTCTGGACTATGAGAAACCATTTCCTGCCCAAGCAAGATCATGCATGGCTGATTTTGCCCCCTCTGTGCAGCAGAAGGCAAACCCAATGGCAGGCAAACCCCCAAGCCAGTATACTCTACCATCCTGTTATGTTTGTGTGCCTGCAAATTTTTGGTGTACTGGATAATCAATCAGACAGCTGACAATGGGTAGCTGGTTTGCAAGCTGAGAGCTCACAGGCTGTTATTGCATTATCACCCTCCATCCATGTTACAGCGCTTTCATGTAGAAGATGCACACAGAGATAAAAGCAGTTGGTGTTTAAGTCTCTGGGTAATAATTTCTGCGAGTCTGCCTGCGCTGTCCTACAGAGACATGGTCACCCTGCCCTAAAGTACCAACAGCAGTGCCATACGGGGCTCAGCTGGATGGGCTGGTTGACCCAGACCTTAAATGTCCTGTGCATCTCTTAATATTTGACATGAGTATGTGTCCACGTAAGGAGGATATCAAGTGAACCTCCCTCTGCTGCAGAGAGGCTCTGCCAGTGAGCAGAAAGTGGAGACCAGGATTGCTCTCCCTCCCTCCCACAGGAACCAGCAGCACCTCCAATGCAGAGCCATGCGAATACAAAGTGTTTGTGGCTTTGGCTGCTCTCTCCAACTTAGGTACAACTCTGCTGAAGTAAGGCCAGGAGATCGCATTCAGGTTAAATCAGACTGGCTGATGAAAATCAGCTCTGCTGGCCTTGAGATCAATTAATCCATTCCGGAGCACAGTTTCTTCCTTACAGAGATATCCTCTCTGCTCTGTTTGAAATTGGGGAAAAATTGCAACTTAACAAAAGAAGTGAAGACAAAACTGCTCTGCAGCATGTATCTTTATATTTCCAGACAGATTCAGGTAGAGAAAAGCAGCTTTTTCTGCCTTTCCTCCTCATCCCTTCAAAAAAAGAAGTTTTGGTACTATTTCTCCCATCCCTAAGAAAGAAGCACAGGCTGATGCAAATTCTTTATGAAGGGATATGGTCATAGATATTTAATAGATGAAGCATAGAAAGAGTTACCAAAGATCACTATGCTACACACACTTTCTACTTTTTTTCCAACTAATAGCCACATGGTTTATATTAGGTGGCCCAAAGGTGAATGCTGGCATGCTTTTTAGTGACTACGCTTGAGATGAAAGTATGGGGGCTAGATGGTCTTGACCAGTGTCAGAAAGCCCCACTGAAGAGGTTTGCTCTAGTTTCTTCCTTGAGACACCGAGGGACTGCTGTGTCCCTGTGAAAGACAGAGTTGCAGATGTGGGTTCTTCCCACTTATACATTCACCAGGAGCCATGTTCGTATGACTGATTCTATTAAACTCAGCTGGACTATTCCCATGAGCAAGTACCCACCATACCAGCACCATCATTAGAACATAATTGACTGCTCTTTTTGCAAATGCCTACTGTTTTCTGAATGTGAAATAAGTAAAATTATTTAGTATATTACAAATCTTTATTATACAGGGTTGTTAGTGCTTTCAGAAAATATACATTTTGTATAATTTTGTAAATATTCTAAGACTAATGATGAAAATAATTTAACATAAAACATTAATAGGTTCTATGTAAATCAAATCTTCTAGCAATATTAATTTCATTGTATGGATTAAACTTGCAATAAATTGGTTGCTTTGTACGTAATACTTTACATCGCTTAGTTTTCCCATAGGGCCTTTAATTAACTGCATGCATTAGCAACTGTGTATCTAAGACACTTAAAGCAAAAACTTTCTGTAATCTTTGGTGTAGTTTTATATATTCTTGAGCTGTCCAGAGTGGCTTTTTTTTCCAGCTCAAGTACTCCTGACTTTCACCATCAGTAACCCCTGCTCCAGCTTCTGCCTTGATGAGCCAGTAAGAAGCAATGTGAACGCTGGTGAAACCAACAGGACTACTCCAGGCTTACAGTGGCCGGACACTGATCCTTACTTGCGCTTTTGTGTTTAAATAGGCATGACTGTCTCTTGATGGAGCTCAGCTATCATAAGTGCAGAAAGGAGTCTGAATTTAGAGTATGAAATAGGCTGCCAAATTGGACTGGACTAGGGCATCACCTATTGCAATGTCTGAGAATAGGTGGTATTAGATGCCTTAAACAGAGATACTAGATGCTGCCTGCTCTGCTCCCCATCCCCAAAGTCCAGCCTCCCTTCAGCCACACCATGTCTCTGCAGTATTATGGGGCAGGAGGTTCGACATGGAGAGCGCAAATAGCTTTGTGCACAGGCCTGTCCCATGGAAGAGCCAGGTGCAGTTCCCAGCTTTGCTCACATCTTCTTACAAGAACAAGATGAAATCTGTCTGAAGGTAAAGGATCCTCATCTGTGAGTTTCCTCCTCTGCTTCCCACTCCCTGCCTAGGCCCATCACAGCCTGAATATATAATGTTGTGAAGGTTAATGGAGGTTATGGAATGGAATGTACCCACAATTTCTCCCAAAATTGCAAAAAATTAGGAAGAATTGCAAGTCTAAAACCTTGTCTATATATCCTTTGCTGCTGAAGGATGATGGGAAGGAGCCGTGTGAATTTTTCCAAAGTATTACTCTTTTCTTTGGCTGTCCATAAATTATGTCACTTCTGCTCCCTGACATGTCTTGCATACAGTGGAATTACTTTCAATTGCCTTATATAAGTTTTTCTAAATCTGATTATTACAGAACAAAGACCATCAGAAAAAGCAGCTAGGGGTCAATTTTTAACCACAATCCATCTCTGACATTGGGAAGATGCTTTACCCTTGTTACAGTCAGTCATTGATCTTACTTTCACTTAGCATAAAAGGCAATTCTTAAAAGCATTCATTTTGATTCCCCAAATTTAAAATGTGGAACCTGCCATGTTTCTTACAGTGCAGATAACATTAAAATATAAAAATTGCCCTGTGATCCCTGAATCATTTTCTCTTGAATGATTTTCTCTCGGTTGGTATTTCTTCTAAAAGGTTTGCAATGCTTGGAAAAAGGAAACAGAAAGAGCTAATTGTATGCCAAGAAAGCTTCATAATCACTTATTCCAGCCAATAAAATAATTGATTCAACTTGGCAAGAGTTTCACACTCTAAATTTGCACCCAAAGTGAGTGATTAAGTGCTGCGCTTTCCCCTAGACACATTGACTTCCAGCTATAGCCAGCAAAACGGGACGTGTTAGCTAGTTAGTACCTATTTCCCTCACTGCTCAAAAGGGCTATATATTACGGTGCTGATGACAGCACTGCATGGGGAAAAGGGAGTCAAGGGTACTGGAGAGATGATCCTGGCTGTGCCACTAACTGAGAGCTGCTCAGCCCTGGGGTGGGATTTGCAGAGCACATAAGGGGTTTAGAACCTTCGGTTACACTGGGAAGTCTGTACAGATGTCTGTGTTGGTTGCTGCTTTCTCCTGGAGGAGAAGAGAGGAGGTCAATGAGACTGCAAAGATGCTCAGCCCCTGCTTCCTCCATGGCAGGCAGCCCTCTCCTTCTGAGGACCTGCTGCATTTGGGACCGGGAGTATGAGCAACCCTTGGCCAATTGCACTTAACCCAAGAACAAAGAGAAAGTTGGAGGTTTCCAGAAACAGGCTCTTGTAAAATACGTCTGGGAGCAGGCTCCTCCCCTGCATCCCCAATCACGCCTGCAGGGTTGGGACTAGGGCTGGCTCCACACCCTAACTCCTCTGCCTGGAGATGGACAGAGCTGGTCAAGGGTGCCGGAGCTGCCACGTTGACTTGCTGCAGCCCGGGCAGAGCTCTAGCAATGTGGGAAGCGGACATGCCAATGGCTTCTGCTCCAAAACACCACACCTCTGCTGTGACTGACTGTGCAAAAACAAACTAAAAAGGCACATCTAAGAGCTTGATTCAGCATTGAACAGCTCTGCAGAGCACTAAGCTAATTTAAGTCTGGTTTTGTAATACTTTCAAAATACCTCTGTGCATAGTTTCAAGGGACTTACAAGAGCCAGAGCTATGATACACAAACGCTCAAACAAGGTTTGTTAGGCTGGTGGAAGTACAGTTTATTAATCTCCCATTAACAAAATTAAAGCCAGGACCATATTTGTCTCTGGTCAAGGAGCAAATGATCAGTAGCTACCATGGTTGGTTAGCCTCCATTAGCTCTGCTTGTGCTATTTCAAAGGAACCAATGATACGCCTTGCCCTTTAGGTGCATCGGTGCTGGTGCTGCAAAATGGCTTTATTAGCTCTGGCAAATTATCTCTTCTCAGTAATGAAGCTAGAGATATGGAAAGGGAAAAGATGAGAAAAGCAGGAAGCAGCGCAACCCTACTGTGTGTTGTGATTAGAGAGAGAAGAGACTCATAGCCTCTCCACCAAGGGCAGTGGAGTTATGGTCGCTTGCACCAGCTAGCCACTGGGCCACCAGCAATTAATCCTGTTGGTAAAGCACTTTTGGAGCCTACCTTGTTTCTTCTTCTGCCTCCTAATAATAACAGGCCGGAAGCTGGTAAAGATTTAGCACAGATCTCCTCAGCAATCTGACAACAAAGTGATACATGACAGGCCCGATGTAAGGGCTTGCATTTTTGGTGATGTAGCATGGCTAATATAGACAAGGAGTAATTCCACTTCTACAGGTTCAGACTGCCCATTTCTGGAAATCCGCCTTCCTTCCTTCCTTCTCCCTCCCTAGCAGTCAAGATTTAAACTGCAGACTCAGTTCAGAGGAAAAGCAATGCCACAGCTGCCCCACGGTCGGTTAGTCCTCTGCCTTTTTTCCTAACTGCTGCTGGGAAAGGGGGGGCATAAATCTTCCTTTCCAGCTGAACAAGCTGAACAATAAGTATCAGGGCTTGGAAGCAGGGTGGGGGTTTCCCCACAGCAAGGTAAAATATTGTCTTCTCGTTACGGCTGCAGCAATTCAATCTGGGCTTGAAGGTAATGAAAGAGCTTCATTCATTTAATCAGATATTGATTGATTGCTATAATATACTATGTCAACAATTCCTGCAAGGGAACAAGGGCTGGCTGAAATAAATCAGATTTCAGCAGACTCAGTTAGAAGAAGTAAAAGTTATGTCAATATACTAGATGTTTGATTCTGGTGTTGTGCCGGAATTGTCCATCATTAATTTTCAGTACTGCTAAATATTTTGTTAATCAAATCCAGTACTATGCATTTGCAAGAGCCAGCAACATCTCAGTTTTGCTCCCATATTGTAATCTTTCACACTTAAAAGTTCTTAAGATGGCCTTGTTTTTCATGCTCATTACAGAGCACAAGAGCTGGAACACAAGCTTTTTTCTTTTAGGAGTAAAATTTCAGCGTATTTTAGTTGTTTTCAAATAATCTGAGATCAGTTCTTGGCTCTTCCATAGCTTTTGGGGGTAAATCCATTTCCATCTATACCTTCTGTTGTCTACTGATCAAGTCTGTGTAACTACAGTCACCCTTTTGTTTCACCTTGTGCCTACCTACATTATGAACTTTTTGCATGAAGTTGTACGTGTAAACACATCTAACACTGTGCAGTTTCAATCCTTATTGCTCTTAAGAATTACTGCAACATAGATGGCTATAAATAATAATATCCTGAGGGTTTGGAATGCAAATTTAATGGGAAATGAAAGAAATAGTAACATCAATCTATCTTTGCATTTGTGCTGTGGAAAAACTTATTTTTAAAAAAGGTTACGCTTTTCAGATACTTTGTGAAATGATTGAAAATAAAGTTAGTGAAAGCATTATAAGAAGTGCCTAATCACTCATTTTTGAGTTTACTAAAGAGTAATGTAACTATTTCTCAAAATGTAGTTCTTTTAAATAATGCTTTTTAAGAGGTAAGTTTTATAAATAAGCATAAGTAACCCTTTCAGTTCTATGAACTTAAAATTATTTTCTAAAATTTCTCAATTGAGATATCAATTGTGAAATGTCAGTTTTACTTTGTAACACTTGGATGTGTTTATCTTGCATTTAAGCCAATATGGCTGTAGGTTGGAGCAGGCAAAACTCCTCTCCCTGAGCTTGGTGAATCAAAGTAGATGAGAATCTCAGAGGATGATATTAACAACTGATTTAGCCTCAGCTTCATACAAAAACCTTCTTAACAAACACAGATTCCTGCATTTGAGAATATCTCAACTTTCTATAAACTAGACTAAGGCGGTATCTTGAAAACTTTAATTCTCACATTACTTGCAAAATTGTTTTGGTTTCGTTATCATTTTGCAGTTGAGGAGAAGAGCTAAGAGGAAAGTATCAACCAGATGTCAATAGCTAGTTCTGCTGATTTCTTCAGTGTAAAAATGTAAGGAATGTAAAATAGGGAAGTGTGGATCTTGTATCTAATTATTTACCTGACAAAGTGGGCCCTAGGAAGCACAGAAACAGTCCTGAATGTCAGCAGCTGGACTTGTCATGGCTACCTCTGTCTGAAAATGACCCCTATGTTTTTCTGCAGTGATACCTCTGGGAATGGGTGTGATTGAAGTGCCATTGGAGCTGCCTTATCCTGGGAAGAGACCACACCAGAAATGGGAACAGTTTCCATTACAATTTTCAAGGAGCAAAGATGTCAGAAGTCACTGCTCCAAACTGAAGAGATATAGCAAATATTATCAGCTTCAAAAATCCATTAGCATTGTCTTGACTGACTAATTTCCACATATTGTGGTATTAGATATCATGGTCCAACTTTGCTAGGTAGATCAGATAATTGTAAAAAGGCAGTATAGGAAATTTCTCTATGCACGTGTATACAAACAAGAAAATGTCATTGAGAGCAATTAATTGGAAGCTATCACTGTTACAGAACCTAATATCTGAAGTAATGAAAGAGCTTTCCTAATGCAGGATGGGATTAATTAATTCCTCTCAATAGTCTTCTGACTGTACCAAGTGTCTTTCAAATGCAAATGGAATCCAGATTGCACATACTTAGAATATTAAATAAGCTGTAAGAAGAATCCATGTGCTTCTTAAATGCTCAATATGACAAATGTCCTTTAAGCAACGTATCTTGCAACTTTCATTTAGAGTTCATTTTGAGAGTTTCCCCAAGATCTGAGATGCCCTCTTTTGTTTCCAAGGGAGTTCTCAACGAGGAAGGATCTCCTTGTATTCCTCTTGTTCTGACAACATGCTACCTGTAGCTACTATAGGTTTTACAGGCTCAATCCTAATGTAGATTTTAGGGGAAATGGACATGCAACAATGGTACCAAAGTGCTTATATGAACAACTTGATTCATGGGATTCTCCTCTCAAAGATGGTTGGCTATTCTATCCGGATCTATTCCCTCCAGTGCTTCAGCCACCTGTATCTCAACAGGTATTTGTCGGCAAAAGCCAGCAACACAAATGTCTGTATCTGTGGCCTTCCAGGTATTTACCGGTCTAAATGTCAGCCCGGTACCATTGTGCAGTGGTTGGATGGCTTTGGGGTGGGACTGGTGCTCTGTCAAAAGCAGCAAACCCTGGGTTAGTGCAAGACAGAAACATGTCCTTATGGAGAGGCACGCTGCGTTAACTGCACAGGGGTTTAGCTATAAGACATCTGACTGTAGCAGCAACGCTACAGGATGGTTGGGATTTTGGTTGATTTTTCTGGTTTTGGGTTTTGGGGGGGGGGGTTAAATGGTTTTAAGAAATAATACATGTCTCTACTATTTTAGAAGATTTTGAATTTTCCCTTTTTTTCCCCGGACATCTCCCTGTGAACAAAAAAGTGTCTGGCTATATGATATTGTTAGCATAGATACAAGAGAGAATCAGTTTTGCGTTATGTCCTGAGCAATCAAATTCCCAGTGATTATGCAAATCAGGAGAAACATGAGGCCATAGTAAAGAATGATCTGTTCTTCAACTGAAAAAATTGTAAATAGAAAAAACATGTTTGCAACAAAAAATAAAATTATGGTTTTTGAGTGGGAGTGGATTACATGCATTATTAATCTGCATCCATATGAGACCGAAGAAAGAAATTTCAGTCGGTAGATGAGGCCCCCAAATATCAATATTTGTTTGACTGCCAAAGAAAAGCAAATAACAGCACCCAGAGGGGATGCATTTCTTGAATTACAGCACTTTTCATTAGCTAATCCCCAAGAGGATTCCTCTGGATGTGGAGAAATGCTAACTGTGATCACATGAGAGCAGGGAATCAGAGAGAATAGTCTTTATGAACACAGTAAAATGTCGACTCCTGGATAACCAAACAGACGACATACCTTTGTTCCCTTCTAGATCCAGAGGGCTGTTTCCAAATCAGAGAGGAAATAATGTATGACCGTGCTAAAACTTTTCCCTTGAACCATAATTGATTCATCTCTGCAATATATTATTTATAAAAACCAAACACCGCCTTTGTTATCTACTGTCTGTCACTGCCATATTCATTTTTCATTCAGTGGAGTTGTATGTGATTCATTGCAGACTCTCTATTATCTGCTAGAGAGGAAAATGATGCCTCCTGTGAAAGTATATATAGATGGTACAAGCTCTGTGGTCTTTGCACTGTATGCTATGGGCAAAGTATTGCAGAGTGAAATGGAACATGATGCTGAACATGTTGAACTTGCCAATGGACATGATGCTAAAATGTTAGGAGGACGTAATTATTGACGATTCAGTTATTGGCAGTATTCCCTCATCCCTAACCACTATTATTTGGCAGAAGTGAGGCTTGAGGAGGAATTTGAATAAGGAAAATGCAGAGTCTTTCCAAATACTACAGTGAGATCCTTGAGTCATAGGGAAGGGGTGATGTGAGGCAACAATCTGGGCAGAGGAGCAAACAGAGAAATGTCACTGCTCAGAGAGAAGGGGAATGAATGTAGATGGGAAAGAATATTGTAATGGACCTTAGAGATGAACATTAACAGCCCAAGTTTCATTAAATCAATTTATATGTCAAGAGACTACATGACTCAGAGTGTCCCTTTCTTTACATTTCCCACATTTCTCTGTTTTTGGCTGTAACACAAATTTGGACATTAGTCATTCAGTGCTTGTTCAAATACAACTTGCATCTTTTCTCTGATATAGGCCTTATTATCCACGCATATTTAAATTAAATCAGTGATTTGCAACTAATTCATTGCTCCAGAATAAGAAAATGTGGTTATTTCCCCCTCATCAACCAGGTTATTTTTCTAACTCATTTTTAGGGAATATTTGTAATATTCTTTGGGAACAATCCTACTTTGTGGATTTGTTTAACATAATGCTCATCTGCTCGATTGATTCATGTTTCCAAGAGTCATCTTGCACTTCAACATAGCAATTTTGTGCTTGTACTTTTCTGTTTGTGGTATCAAATAATCATCATAATGTCTCAAAGCATAAGTGAGTATTATACTGCAAATTGCAAATTCAAAACATATGGCATTATAGACAAGGAAATAAATTTCTGAAAAACAAGATATGAACCTTACCATTTTTCCAAATGCAAAGTAATCCTTAACCAAAGTAGAAAGTAATTGTAATGAATGTTAGTAATTTATAGCATGACAACAGCTATTCACAGACATCAAATGTAAATGAAATACTGGATACCTGAATCACTTTCCTGGGCAAGAAACATAGAGCAAGCTAATTCAAATACAAATTACTCCTCAGATCCTATACTGGTGCAAAGCCATGGCTGGTAAGGCTTGGACATGTATCACCTGACTCTTCTGGACACCTTTTCATCCTTGTAGGATATCAAGTAGTCTAAACAGGTGCAAATCCTGTGTTATGAAGTTGTAAAAAGATGTCATTTTAAAATGCAAGTATCCTATTCCACACTGCTGATAGGTTTTTGTTGTCCTGGCCGTTTCTTATTCTAATTGTTTGGTTTCACCAAAAATGGGAGAGGGAGGCTATACTGATTATTTGTTGCTGTTTATTTTCTAAGCATACTGTCAGTTCTCGGAAATGTCCATTAGACAATGTAGGAAGGGAATGATAAGAAAGTCCCTGTTGTATTCAAGGCACCAAGCACCTCAGCAGGAGCTATGATTTCTTGGCATTGCCGAATCACAGGAGCATTATCAAGCACGGAGGCAGGGAGCAAAGTTTCTGTCACCTCCTTACTTCAGATGTATGTGCCGAGAATAGTATTTCACACACACTTACTGAGTTACAGGCATGTTTTCAAAGCTTTCACACCTTTATTTTAATAAAATACGTAGCAGTTCTATCAGTTACTGTATGCACAGGAGTTCTCTTTTCCTTCTGAAGAATAATGACCATATTATGCATTTTTGGGACAGGAACTTCACAAGTTAGAATAAAATGAATGACATATTTATAAATTAGAAATCCTCTCCTCAATATAGCACATATTGTTTTTTCTAGTTATTAGCTTTTGACTAACTGTATGCCACTATTCTCTTTTACAGTTAATAGAATTTAACAAAAACAAGTTCCCTACATCTTCCGAATGAAATCCAGGTTGATTTTCTAGAGAACGTACAAAGAAGAAGATGAGAACTATTAGAATTGTTGACCGCTTTATTAATGAAGACAGCAACCTCCAGAATGACTTTTGTTGTATGAGTGCATGTGCATGTGTGCTCTAAGACACAAATCAGGGGATTTGCCTGAGGGACTCTCAGCTGGGAGATGGTAGCTTCTTAAAGTGTAGTAATTCAACTGCTTCCACTCATCTAGACATAATCTTCAAGAAGCCCATTACTGGGCATCTACAGCATATTTCTGAACAAGAAATAAAATAAAAGACAGAACAAGAAAAAATAATTCCAAATAAGGTGTAAAACAAACCTGGTTTGCTCCTGCACAGGCAAATACGATCAGCTTATATAGGGGGGAAATATGTTGGGGAACAGCACGTTTGAATAGTATATGAGGTGAATTCATCTTGTTTTAAAGGCATTTGAAATGTTTCATTTTGCTGGGAAGATTTTATTGACATATTACGTTGTGACATTTTATTTCATTGTATGTCTCTTTTCTCAGGTGCCAGTGGTTTCAGAACATTATAGTAAAAGCAACACTGACTAAGACTACATTAAGTCTATTCATTCTAAACCACTGTTTTTATTTGTTTTATAAGTTGGAGTGATCAGATAGTGGGATGAAACCTGTCATGTTTCATTGTTGGATTTTTTTTTTTTTAAACTACCAGCTAAAATCTTTTCTGCTTTCTAGGGTGACTAAATAGTTTTTCTCTATCCATGAATTCTGCTGATTTTTAATAGCTTACATTGCAAAACCAAACAAAAACCTCCACCCCCCAGGGTTTAAAGCTGGAATTTGGCTTGTAAGTGCATTATATGGGAGAGATGGAGAAAATAGCAGCTGTGCAAAAAGACAGCATGACTGAGAGATGCTCCCAGTCCATAGCCCAACAGCCAGCAACAATGAATAGAGCTGAAATCCCAACAAGGAGCTACAGCTTTTCTGTGGCAGGAAGGGAGAGAGGCTGCATGCTGCCCCCCACTTTCAGCAAAACATGTTTAACACTCAACTTTCTCATTCACCTTCTAATCTTCCAGTGCCTTCCTTTTGCCATCATGTCTAGTCATACCCAGGCTAACCATAAGCCTTGCTCTTCTCTTTCATTTTCATATTAATTTTTAATTATATTGTGTTTATTTCTGATTGTATCACATAAGAAGAAGTCCAAATACATAAAATCGTATCCACACGTATGTCTTCCAGGAAGACACATTTTCTTGGCTTGTTTATAACCTGCTAAGTGTTAGTCCTGACATGGCCTACTGCAAGGAGAGAGGTGCACCCTGAGCATCCTTTCACAACATGAAGGGAGCCTCTGCCCAAGAGGACAAGCAATATAGTAGCAGATACCCGCTCGTATTCTCCCTGAATCATCTGCCAAAACCCATGGAAGTCCCAAGGGTGAGCTCACACTTCACCCCAGATAATGAGATGGGAAATGATGGAAATGGACTTCTGCAGGACTAGATCTCAGTTTGGGGAATTGTGTAAATCACTGTAGGAATTAGACTAACCTGGGAAAGTCCTGCCTGCAAGGCATGCAGAATCAGCCTTGAAGCCAAACCAGAGTGGGAAATACCTAAAAGGATCTCTGTTTCCATATGTAATAATTGATTAATTAAAACTTGACAGTTTTAGTGGAAATTAGGAGTCATTTTACTTGCACTTTGAAGTTTGTCTTGTCCTCTTTGTCCTCAATGCTTTTTTCCCTGAGGCTTAAGCATGTTTCATCTGTATTCCTGGCCAGACCTTTGATATTACGCATCTCTCTCCAGAGAGCACGGAGCAGTGGATGTTCCCTGGTCCAAGTCCCCGCATTTGCATATGTCTGTGTCATTATAACAGTCCCATTTCTGTGCATTTTTTTTGTGCCAGCTTTTGCTCAAAAATCATTCAAACATCTCCATCTTGGCCAGCCCAATTCTGCACCTGCACATGGGTGCTAGCTAACGTCAATACCAATTTCCGTCCCTCATTAATTATACTGAAAGACGTGGGAATGCTACATCTCCAACAGCATCACATTTGATATTTTCCTAAGAGATTATTTTGTTATAAGAAAGCTATTTCCCTGCTTTTGCCAGCAACAGCTGCAAACCATCCATTTACAATTATTGTTTTAAGTGTCTTCTGTGCCATCTTACTTGTGACCACAGCCCTGATCCCTAGCTGGGTGATCCCCAAAACATGATAAGACTGTCCCTGGATGTGGGTAAACATGACAATAGCTTTCACTTAGTATGACAGCTACCTTTTTTTGCATGAACCAACCTTTCCCCCACTGGACACACACATTTGGCCGCAACTAACAGAAGGACATTTTCATAATTCACAGTGGTGTCTAGCTTCCCCTTCAGAACTTGAGCTTCTTTGCTACATTATTCCAGGAGCTAACCTTACATTTTGCCTGGTTACATTTACAATACAACGTCAGTCCCAATGATTTCAACAGCAGTGAGTCATATTCCATACCAAATCGTATTACATCATTATATCGTGACTCAGAGATGAAAGGGAGTCACTTGCATTTTAGTGGGGTACTGATTTTTCAGACAGCGATTGAGTTGAAAAAGGTCTGTTATTAACTTCCCTTCAACTTTGGTTAAATCATTAGCATATATAAAAAATTCTGGCACCAGAATGGATTGGGCATTTCTGTAGATGTTAGTATAGGTGTAAACATACTCCCTTGAGGTAATCCATGTTATTATCCTAAAACCTAGTCCTAGGACAATTGTGTTTACAGTGGATTAGAACAAAAATCTGCTACACTATGTGATACTGTTTTACCATGCTGCATTTTTGGCATTGCACCTGCAGTGACATATAGCACCCGTATACTGGGGTACTCAAAAATACGGCCTCAACAACCACAGCCTTTTCAAATCCATCTTTCATATGCTAAATATGATTCATCTCCTGATCAATATATGCCTTTCCTGGATAGAACAGAGCTTTGGGGAATAAGGAGTTAGACAATAGGTATCAGGCTGAGCTGTTTGCATAGCTTACAAAGATGGCATGACAAAGACACAGGCCTGAAAATTCTCATCTCTTAAGCATCCATTCCTTGTTTCTGTGCTTTGCAAGATGAACATATTGCCATATTTCGAAGACTGTGTGTGAAGTTAAATCACAAACCTGTTTAACTTTTATTGCTGACTCAGGGTCCTCTCTGCTTGGGGCAGCAGTCAAGTCTCTTTTTCAAGAGAAAAAACTACCTCTAAGTTTCAAGACAAAGATGGCATATTAAGGCATCCTAAATATCATTAATCATTCAGAAGGTAGGAAAAGTCAGACATTGAAAATGTGACCTTAGATCTGCTCCTCTTGCTGTGCATGTTCTGTGTCAATAACTGTGTGGTCACATACTTTTCTTAATACAGCACAGTAACTTAATTGAGCTCTCCAGATTACTAGGTGTGTGGGGACATGGTACCAATTACTGCTTACTGCATGCTCCATCTCTCCTGGAAGTATGTATATTATTCCGGAAATCTGGTCATTTTCTTCAGGCCTTCCTGGGCAGGTCTTGCCTGTGCAGTTTTGATTGTGTTTAATAGGAGTCCTTACATTTGAAGAAACCTGACAACAGCAAGAGAAATAGGCAAGGAGAAGGAAATAATCTCAATCTTCTCTTTGGCCATCTGTTCAGGGGCATGGATGAAGTTGCCCCTAATGGAGACACTTCACCTCTGGGTTGCACCCAGAGCTCTTTGTGAGTTTGCAGCCCTCTTTATAAGAGCAGCCTTGTCCATCTTACCATGTAGTGTGGCAGGACTGTGACAGGGAGCTCGCTGAAGACAAACATACTGAAGGACTGAAAACATTCGTACTTCATGTTTAGCACTACAACAAAGGAGGCAGTGAAATGTCGCATTCATACAGCTCCCAAAAGTCACACAGGGTGGCTAGAGAACAACCAGTCTGAAATCCTGCCTCTGACACCACCTTATCTCAGTGTGACCCTGGTCTGCAGAGAAAGAGACAGCTTAGTTTTTAGGTCCCAAACTGGAGAGCATTGTTCAGCCACACTTTGCTGCCAGCACTGTGTAAAACCGCTCTGTGCTTCCTGCCTGTGCAGATGTGCCAGGGGTCAGGGTGAGGGATCCACGAGGGAGAACGGGCTGGAAGGGATTTGTGTCGTGAATGGGAGTTAACTCTTTGCTGCTTTGATGGTTGTACTGCTTCTTTGCTAACGTGCTTTGTTGCATTTAAATATTGTTTCAAGTAATCAAAGCTAAAGTATGTCCTCTTAATAGAGAGCATGGTCTTACGAACTGTGAGTTGGGGAAAGAACCTGTCAATCCTGTTATCAGCACTAACTTGACCTGGTATGTTACTTCCTATCAGAAAATAAGTGGCTGATCTGTAAAGCACTGGCACACTTTGAGGACTAAATTCAGGCTTTTAGAGGTGTAGTTTGACAAGGGACGAAAGAGTCTTCTGGAACAATCTCAGACAAGCAAAGAGAAATCCAGCATAATAAACCCAGCAAAGACATTGTTTTCCTATCAGTCCCTGCAGGTCTGCCCGTGGTAGCTAGCAGGCTTCGTGTCAAGGTCCTCTCCTGCCATGTCCTCTCCCATCTCCATTGCTTGTCCCCAAACTCAGACCAGATCCTCACTGTGCAACCTTCTCGAGTTTGCTCCCTTCCCTCTTTCTGTTTTAGACAGGTTTCCCATGCTGTGGTGTGTTGAATTCTCTTCAGCGTAAATAATTAATGAAAGCATCATTTCTACTTTAGACTCTTACTGTGTTGCTACTGGATTCAAATAGGAATAATAAGAGATCTGGAACAGGCATTGATTTGCTAGCAACGATGAAAACTCTGGAAACATTGGAAGTGATTGAGAAACTAGCATAATTATATGAAAATGCTTGCACATGAGCCTTGGGTTTTGGTTTTTTGTCGTAATAATGATTAACAATAATGGCGTATCAACATTCTCAATAGATGATCTGAACAGAATCTTCTGTGTGATGAAAACAGCAGGGCAAAAACTGTATAAACTGGGTTTTTTTTGAAAAAAGGATGTCTCTTCCTAGGAGTGTTGTATTAAGTGTACCATGCTCAATACAAATACTGTTAACCATGCAAACCATTGTAAGAGCTACAGCATATGCAATTGCTAATAGGTGGCTGTCATTTTATTCTGTTGGCTATTCTCACTTGGATTCAGAAACTTCTTATGCTTTATCCTGCTCTCCTGAGTGTCCTTCTTCGCATGCTTACACGATGAAATGTCTGTATCATTACCAACTTTGTTACCCTTTTAAAAAATATTAGTAGTTACACTGTAATTCATAAATGTTTTATTATAAACAATACTGCATTTTACCTCTTAGTCCAACCCTATTGAGTAGGTTTTACATATCTTATATCTTCTCTTTGGCAGCGTTTGATTGCATGCTTTGAAAGACTGATTTTATTAGTTATGTTTCTTTAAAAGCCCTCACTGAAGGTAGCTATTGGCTAATTAGAGAAATTTTCCGTAAGATTCAGAAAACTAATTAGCCACATGTTTCTTGCAGAATATATGTCTCCACTGTGGTAGACAGGATACAGAAGCTCCTTCAGGCAAAAAGAAGTGAGGGCAGCCAGTGCTTTCTTTGATTGAATCCTCTCTAGCTCCTCCACCTCATATCCACTATGTAGCAGAAGTGGCTCGCTTTGTACACAGTGCTTGAAATGCATCATCCATGATTCTTGTCCATATACCAGTGAAACCAGTGGTAAATAAGCAAGCCTTTGACTTCTACTGTGCAATAAAGCTGCTAAAGAAAAAACATCACGTTGTCTCTCGCCTTCAAGGTAGAGAGATGGACAATGAAACTATGGACATCAGTAACTGACCTATGTGTCAAAGGCCGTACATCGCCAGCACATAAAATGCGACATGGTGAATCATGCAGGCTCAGAGGAGCCTGTAGGATCACCGCAAGGCTCAGCTAGGTTCTGGAAGATAACCCTGCCAGGGATTCACTGAGTCCCAGATTTAATTCTTTCCTTTTTTATGTTTTATCTAGTAGTCACCATCAGAAGCAATATCAAAGGAAAATGGAAAAGTTCATGTTTCAAAAGATCACCTTTCTGGTTTCTATTTGCCAGGATATTCTCTCTGTGAGTGTCCCATTAAAGAAACCCTGGAATAATTTTCCCACTGATTTCCTTTCCTCTTTATATAAGTTCTTCTACTGTGTTCATCACTGCAGTATTTTGTGGTACTTTGAAGGAACGTGGTTAACTTCTGTAACGTCCTTGCTTTCACCTCCCCTCCTCAGGGACAGAAGTGTGTACATTGGAGCCCTTTCTCTGAAATGTTTTTGAGATACAATGTCACAAAAGTGAATGTGTATATTTGTATGTCTATGAACTTCTGTTAAACACCAAGGTCAAAAAAATGCACATTGCACATAAGAAGTGGGAGGTTGTGAGGTTCAAGGGAAGGTGAGATTGTGAAAGGATGGATGCCAAGGAAGAGTATCAAATTTTGACTCAAATGTTAAAATATAATTTTAAATGTTCAAACCCCTAAACTATGTGAGTGTTCTCAATACACATTCTCTGGGATCAATTAACAATTCTTTCAGTAATTAGTTGTAATTTACTTTCTAAAATCATTGACCATGAAGATTTGCAGCTGATAGTGAGGTAATAAAAAATACAATGTATATTTTAAATGTGCATCATTTCACAAAGTTAATTTGTGGTTTAGAGAGTTAAAAACCCACATATGATATATTTTTACTAAATTGCCTAGAGAAACAATACCTCAGAAACATGATTTATGTTTTGTGTGGAACATTACTGTAGGAGGGTAGGAAACACTAACAATTTAGAAATGTGTAAATGCAGGGATTAACTTAAAGAATGACATCCTGCCGGCAGACTGTCAGCACTGATGCAGCCGGCTGTCAGCTGAGTTAGGGACGCAGGAAACACAGGAGCTGTTGATTTTTTCATTCTCTTTGTTGCGAGCTTATTCTCACTTCTGTCTTTGAAGCCATGATTTCCTAGACCACAGTCTGATGTGGAGTGATTTGGCACAGTCTTTCTAATGAGAAATGCTTAAGTACAGGTCATTCTGGAAAAGGGCTTGTACCATACAAGCATCTTCTTGCACAGTGAAAGTGGTATTGAAAAAAAAAAGGTTTATTCAGGCTTTATATTGCTTTGCTTTTCCGTTGTTAATCAGGAGCAAACCGTTCAGACTCTCCTCTCCGAGGGGCAATCAGAGGGACACAGCTAGCAAGGCTTCATGGGGTGACAAGAACAGCCCTGGCCCCCGCAGCCCAGCTCCCAGCTATGAGAGCTGCTTCCCGAGATGGGGCTCTCTGCCTCCCTGCAGTGGGAAAAGAGCGTGAACTCTGGAGAGTTTTAAAATCAGAAGTGGTACAACACTAGGACACCAATCAGCAATGTTACTTAACCACCCTATAGCACTTTGCATGTTGCAAATTGTCCAGCTCAGATCAAAAGGTTGTTTAGCAATAATTTGGAGAGGTTTTGGGGAAAAAGATTGTAATTATGTATGCTGCTTTTTGCATTTCTCCAGTTGTAATTATTGGATATTTTTCACATCGTGAGCTGTACCATGTAGAGAGGGAAAAAATACAACTAGAGACTGTGGTCTGGAGAGGTCCTTCTCGTTGATGAGAACTGGCTCTGCCAAGGAAGCCTATCATGTAATCCTTCCCACAAGCTGATTAAACTCACTCTTTTCACTCGCTGCTACCCATCACTCTTCCTAAGATCAACACTCTGTTGACTAGAATCTGCTGCTAATTTCCAGCCTAACTTTATCAATTAGCAGTATATTACGACTAAGGAAAAACTTTCATAAATTATATAAGTGGCATGAAGATATTATAGCTTCAAAGTCACATATCTCTGCATCTGGATTAGAAATCTCAAATTTTTAAAGCTATTTCGTTGCCTTGAACAAGAGACAGAGGCTTCCTGGGATTTTGCAAAGCATGGGGGAATGGAACCTTTTTGCAAATCTCTAGTATTCCTCTACTTGTTGTTTCTGAAACTTAAACGGACTTTCAAATCTGGCTCTAGTGCTGTGTACCACCCTGGAAAACAGAACATCTCCTGAACTGGTGGGCACAAAGTTTCATCTTCATCCCAGAGAAGCACAAGATGTTGAAGCATTTTAAACCCACTTGATGCGGAACTAAATGTGCTCCTTTTGTGCCTGCAAAAGCAAGTATACAAGCTGTGGCACTTAAGGAGACATGATGGTAAGTTGATCAAGCATGCAAAGTAAAAGCTATAACAAAACTACGCAAGGTACAAAAGCTTATCACGGACTGAGAAGGAGCTTAGCTTCTCAGTCATCATACGTCTCCTGAAGATCTGTGTATTTGTGGAGCCCTTGCCTAACATGTAATGGATGAGTATTTTTTAAAACTTTAATGCTGTGCTAGTAAAATAGTGACATTAATATGATCTTTTTTGAGTGACATTAATACTTGCTATTGCAAATGGTGAAAAATTGCCAAAATGGGGATGTAGTTAGTTCTCACAAAAACAAAAAAACACTGAGAGGGAAAAAGGAGCTTCATAACCTCAGATAACTTTCTAATTTTTCAACTGATATCAGTACAGAAATAGCAGTTGATCCCTTACCACTTAAGTTTAATGACTGCCAGCAGTATTTAGCTCTTCAGTGCACAGTGACCTGCTGTGTTGCACTGAGATTACTGGCTTTTCTTTCTAAGCCAAGACTCTTTAGATCTCTGCAATTTAAATACATTTGTGCATGACCTGGGTGGGGATGTGCAGGCAGTGCCCATTTTTGAGCATGGAGCAATTTCCTGAGGACGAATTCTCTGTGAGTGCCAGTGAGCCCTTAACCTCCTAATGTTTAACGCCCATGGGTAAATCCTTGCATGGTTCACACGGAGGTGATGTAGCCTGATAGCATCAGATGGGAATTTGGTTACTGCTGCACCTTAAGCGAGATGGGAGGAGGAAGTGGGAGCTGTGGCTGGATGGATAAGCCCAGATGGGCTCATCTCCTCTAACACCGCTTGTCTAAAGGCTAGGATCCAGTCTGAGCCAGGAATCTGGGTACCACTGTCATCAATAGAGGAAAACAGGTACCAATTCCATAGCGACAGCAGCAGGATTGATCTGATCTCCCCGTGGAGGCGTTGCTCTTCCTTCGCTGGTTAGAAGGGAAGCCCAGATGGCTCTATCAGACTAGGCTGCTAAATTTTAGAAAAATATAGTTGTATGAGATGGATCCCATCTTTCTCGGTAGCAATTAATGCTGGGAAGGCAGCGGTCTTTGCTTGTCCTCTGTAGTTGTACCCAGTAGTACAAAGTGTCTCCGAGATCTGTGTGGCAGAGGAGGATGGCTTCCTGCAGCAGCATCACTATCCCTACCAAGATCAGCAGAGCTGGGAAGACTTTCCCAATTTCTTTAAAAGAAAAAACAGAATCCAACTCTAGTGGCAAACTCTGTAATAGGTTTTCAGCAAGTACTAAGTCTGGAAACTACTGAAGACGTATAGGAGGGCATGTGACCTGAGCTCGTTAGGGCCAGGGGGCAAAATACTAATACCAGTAGAGAGTCTCTAATTATAGTCCTTGTTCCATGCTAACTAGGAACAGAAACCACTGAGAATCTTGCACGGAATTGCAAAATTTCCAGATTAGTCTTGCAGACTTGTGAAATTTGACTTTTTAAATGAGATTTGAATAAGCACCTGGACAACTGTATGGGCCTCCAGACCTACAAAATTCCTATCACTAGGAGCTGACACCAGGGTTATTGATCTCCTCCCACTTTCATTTTCTAAGCTACAAACCCAACAATTTAAACATAATGAAATTTCTTAAATTCATTGGTTAAGAGGACAGTAAATCTCTTTTTCTCCCTGTCAACTATATTTTACACTGTGTTTGTCTTTGTTCACATTCAATCTACCATAAACCTCATTTGCAATAAATTATTATATGGCAGATTTATTAGTTTCATTTGACTTGTGTTACCAGAGTGGCTAGTCATTGATATCTCATCATTTCGGACTTTTTAATTGGATTTCTTTTTTTCTTCTTAACTGTAAAATATTGTCTTAATTTTTTTTTTCAAAAGGAATTTTAAAACATGTGAAGACTACCTCACAATAGGTTTTTTCCCTTATATTTGCTTTCCTTCCCCAACTTCACTGCATCAGGTAGTTTAAAGAGACCTTGCTGCATTTATACATTTGTATAAAAGTAATTTGTATTTATTTGTTGGTACCATAGATACCAGAAGATCTCTGTGTGATACCAGCTTGTATTGCATCAACAGCATCTTGTTGAAATGCCCTAAAATAAAGGGGAATATTACATGCTACTTATTTCACCTATAGGTTCAATGAAGATGATTAAACTTCCAATGTAAGTGCAATGTGTGTTAATACACATTTCATGTGCATTAATGCTGAAACTTCTGCCAAGTCCTTTTCATTGATTTTACCCTTTCTTAAGAAGAATTGTAAAATTTTTCGTCTGGCAGGAATTTGTCATTTCCTAATTCAGAAGTCACATCACTTCAGCTTAAAAATGCCCAAATTAAATGGACTGAAATGGAAGAAATAAAAATTTAGTGATGGCTAAATATCAAGAAATCAGAAAGACCTATAGCAAGATGGCTTTCTTCCCAAGGAACAGTGTAAGACTTGACAGAATATTTTAGAAGACCTGGCTGACATAAGGATAACACCGTTTCCAGGCCTTGATTGCACCACTCAGATGGGTTTCAAGGCCTCACTATGCTCATATAAAGCAAGGAGGTCTGGGAGATATTAGGTAACTTAAAATCGAGGCCATCGTGAAAAACATTTTAGCTTGAATTTACCGGATCACTGTGTAGCTTTTCCAGAATGGGCAGCAGAATCTGCATCACACCAGAGACTTGTAATCGGTGGGACAAGGAGGTCTGTGTCCCCTGGGAGCAGTCTCAGCCTGGTGGCTCATGACGTGGCTGGATTCCAGTGCTGCTTTTCCCTGAGTGAATGTCTACTTCTGAGAAATGCCCTGTGGTGACAACAGCAAACAGCAATGACTTTCTATTCCTCCCGCTACACACCCTTTCTTTCATCAGGGGGAGAAAAAACACCTCATTCAGCTTTTCGCCTACTACTTTCCCAAAATCATGCCTGCAGGCAGCTGCACACTTTCCCTGTGTTTATCCAGTACAATATTTACTACTCTCCCTATTCTTGCTTGAGGACCAAGCAGGGACATTATCCAACGATGGGCATATTATAACCACCACCCCTTGCTCTGCAGTTCTAAATATACACGGGTCCAGGAGAAGTGGCTGCCTTCTTGCCTGAGCTTCTCTCATTAAAAAACATAAGAAACACTTGGGTAAATCCCCACATTCCAGTTTGAAAGCTGTGGGGACCAACTTGAAAAAGAAATTAAGGACCTCAAACATTCAGCTGCAGCTTTTCTTGGATTAAAGCTGTAGCTGTCTGGCTGCCAGAGAGCAGACAGCAATAAGGCAGATGCTGCGCTGACTCTCACATGTCCACTGTACAAATTAAATCCCAGCTCTGGCGAGTTAGCACTGAATGGTGAGAAATCCCGTCCGTTGGAGTCCTCAGCAGACCCATTTGCTCACCCAGTAGCTCTCTCCTTGGGAGTGCTGTGCCTGCTGTATAATTGCAGGAGAAGCAGGACTGCTGCCCGGCGCTGTGCCATGTCCGAAGGCAGCCTGCTGCAGCAGCCACCCAATGGCATCGTTTGCACCTAAAATTGGGGTGCGAGAAACAGTCCTGTGAAAGCAGGGGAGGAGCAAAGGGTCTCCCCTTGAATCCTGTGAAATACTCCGGCTTTGGGCTCCTGTGCTCTGGCTTGGTTCAGGGAGCAGAGTTTCTCCTTACCTCTTTGAACAAAAAGCACTGAATGGAACATAAAAAAGACCAATTTGGGGGCCTTAGGACATGTTTGATGGCTGTACAGTTTCCTGATAGAGCAACGGCATTTGTTGCTTAAGGGAGTGCTTTATATCCACCCCCAACATGCTGCAAAATATAGCACAAGAGCCTCCAGAGAACCATCAGCTAATAATAAAATAGCTAACTATAATCACACAGCAAGTGGAAAGGAATTATTTTCTTTCACAAATTGTTTTGCAATATTAAAAATATTCATTTTTTCAAAGGCTCTTTCCTGCAGAGAGTAGCTTCTACACAGGCATTTGGAAGAGAGTGCAAGCTTGTGTTTGCTGCTGGAGTAAGCAGGAACAATGCTGCCTTCAAATACCAGGACCTTCAGGAAAAGTGGGAGAGTAGAAGCTGGGAAGGTTCATAGAGGTTAAAATCAAGTCCCTCTGATGGCATTTTTACGAGACAACTCCCCAGATGAAGTGATTTGAACTTCTGTTGCTACTATTAAAATGTGAGAATATTTTTTTCTCTTTCACTTCAAATACCCTTCACTGGATGTATAAATGCTGTAAATGTCTTTATGAAACACATTTTTGACAGCCTTTTAATTATAATAATTAAAAACTGTTTACAAAGTCAGACAAAAGGAAGGCTGAGCTAGATCTGCCTGTGACTTTCCCTCCCTAAAGGTTCCCGGTGACAGAGCTGGTAATAGTTTTTGATTGTGAAAAAGTCTTACCTCTACAGCAGCAACAGCCACAGCCTGATGGAGCGTTTTGTGTCTGTGGAAAATTCCGACATATGGTATTGTCATACACATGATAGTATAAATGACCTCAGGCTTTGAATAAAATACAGTAGCTGGTGTATCTATTTAAATGATTAAGCAATGAGTTAGGGACAAATCTCCCCCGTCATTTCTGGGTCTGCCTGCTGTGCCAGGTACAGAAAGAAAACATGAAGACATCAGTATGAGATGCATTTTCAGTCTGGGAGCTTTTAGGGAAATTACAGGGTTCTGCAGAATTTCATTCCCCATTAGGATTGACTAGTATTAAAGTGGAAAAGGAAAGATCCCTTGTACCTTTTTCCTCTCTGTGAATCTGCACGCTATGTTTAGGCAGAATGTTTTATCTAATTGAGAATAATCACTCTATAAAACCAAGCCTGCCATTTCCTTTTTGTGGTGATCCAGTTTTAGTCTACCATTAATATGTGCAACGTAGAGCATTGCTGTGACATTTTGTGGATAGTTTAAAACACTGAGAGGATGTCCCTTGTTCTGACTCACAGAACCATAATAAACAAATGAACAGTTTCTACTTGGCAAAACCTTCATCTCTAAGACCAAATAAGAAGCTTTTCTTTGCCAAAATAAGGCACTGCAGGAATTGGACTGTTTTGGTAGTGTCCGCCTCCTTTGCCAGCTGATGTTGCACTGAACACAGATTTTCTGTGGGTACATTTGAGATCCCTGGTTATAACCATTGCAGAATATTTGTGAATTTAAAAAAAAAAAAAGGTATTTTAACATTTTGTATTTTCTTGTCTATCCACTTCAAGCTGGTCAGTGTACATTGACCTTTATAAGCCAGAGAAGACAAAAGGCTTAAGGTGAACATTTCCCAAGTGTCTAGAGAAGCTCACTGGCCACTGCAAGATGCCTCAGCGGAGACTGTGCCAATCAGATCAGGAAAATCAGCACAGCTGACCCCACCAAAAAAGTGTTTAGAAAACAAAACTCGTATCTCTACCCTGGTCAACATGCACTGTTTGATGCATTAGGACGTCAACTTTTAACCATTTGAGAATAAACTTAAAACTTTTTAAAATATAACCATAGAAAACACGGGGCGGGGGGAATTGTGGTCTATCATTTGCAAGTCATGTGCACTGATCTTTCTCATATGACCACAAAAAACATTCTAGTAATAGTGCCCTATTCTGTTTTTTATATGGCTGTGGCTTCATATGGCAGATATTCTTTCCCTCTTTCTGTTACTGGTTCCTCCCCAAACACAGCTGTGAAAAATCTCCATAAAAGCACTCTGTCATTTACTGCTTCTAAACTCTCTATTACCTTCCAAACTCTTACAGCCAGTTGTACTGAAAGAAGCTTCTGTACCAGGAGCTCACACATACAGCCTACCTCTCTTCTAAGGCTTTCACCCAGCAACTGATCCTGCGCTGAGGATTTGTAGATTTGCTTTTTCAGCGTAACATTCAAAGCTGAGTTTGGAGCAAGCCTCTGTCGTGGTCAAAGGATGCTTTGCTCCCCCAACAGCCAAACTACCACAGGGAGGGACAAATCCAGATGAGAGCCATCATACGTGAAAACTCTATCTCCATGACTATTAGCATACAGTTTACATGCACAGTGGATGTACTGGGAAAATTAGGAATGGTCACAAAGATGATATCAGTAACCTTGTACCTCCTACAGTGGGCAGGTCTGAACCATCAATATTTCTCATCAGCAAAAGAATCCCTTATTTTCAAGTCTGTCCCTGAAGGCAGGATAGAGGTGAGGTAGATGGTATCCAACTTAATATGTCGCTGTGTGCCAGCTGACCTATGGCCCACAGTATAGGAACTGATTGACTATGGTATAACATTAAAAATGTGACCTGATGCTGTCATTCATAGAATCATAGAATCATTAAGGTTGGAAAAGACCTCTAAGATCATTGAGTCCAACCGTCAACCCAACACCACCATGCCCACTAAACCATGTCCCTAAGCGCCTCATCTACACGTCTTTTAAATACTTCCAGGGATGGTGACTCAACCACTTCC
>NW_008825410.1:159680-159908 GCF_000699105.1 Pygoscelis adeliae | reverse complement strand
CACAGCCTTTCCCTCATCCACTAGGCGGGTCACCTGGTCATAGAAGGAGATCAGGTTCATCAAGCAGGACCTGCCTCTCATGAACCCGTGCTGGCTGGGCCTGATGCCCTGGTTGTCCCGCTCATGCCTTGTGAGCGCCCTCAAGATGAATCGCTCCATAATCTTCCCCGGCACCGAGGTCAGGCTGACAGGCCTGTAGTTCCCCGGATCCTCCTTCCAGCCCTTCTT
>NW_008825410.1:133823-159613 GCF_000699105.1 Pygoscelis adeliae | reverse complement strand
CCTCCGCCAGCTCCCTCAGCACTCTCGGGTGGATCCCATCCGACCCCATAGACTTGTGAGCATCCTGGTGGTGTAGCAGGTCGTTGACTGCTTCCTCTTGGATTATGGAGGGTTCACCCTGTTCGCCGTCCCTGTCTTCCAGCTCAGGGAAGACTCAGGTTGAGTGTTAGCAGTGTGGCTCAGAGATTTCCACTGTGCATCGGTATGTGATATGAATACAGCATGTGGAGTCTGGTCCGAATGCAACTTTCAAATTTATTGAGAAAAACAGAGAGTCCTTGAAGATGAAAAGCTTCAGCTTAGTGCAAGATGTTGTTGTGTTCTATGTATAGGCTTCCCTAGTACTTCCATACAGTTCAGTTTCCTTAGTTTTCAATAAAAAATAAAGTCTTTTCAGGGCTATTTTTCTTCTCATACTCACCAGTACTGAACTTCAACACTTGCTCAAAGGCTGTATTTTGGCCCCTCACCCTGGTAAGCCCTTTCCAATCTGGAAAGGCACTGGCTGTGCGAGGTCAGGCATCTGCTGTGTGCAGAAACGCTGCGTACAGAAGCACAGTACACAGCATTTGCCACCTCCTGTAAATATACTTCCACTTGCTCCCCACCGATGGAAAAGTATTTAGCTCTTAGTGAGAAGCCTCTGAGTATTGGTTTCACTATCCTGCAGGAGAGGCCTGCAGGAGGTATTTTGCAAGGATCAAGGAATACTTACCCAGCTCCTAAACACCAAAGAGACTCTCCTTCAAACTTTTCAGTGAAATTCTTTTTCCAAAAATAAAAACCCGAGCCTGGACTGTTTCCCAAAGGCAAAGTGGGATAAAAAAAGCTTCTCCAATGGGAAGAATTTGCACTCTGCATGACAGCTTGACTAATCTTGACTGATGCATCTATCAGCTATTAGCTGCAAAACTAATGGCACTACAGACAGACAGGTAGGAAGGGAGCTTTTATCAAGGCCCATGGCTTTGAAGTCAGATTTCAGACCAGCAGTTGCTGACAAACACTTTCCTTGATGGAGGAAGGTATCATCATTTTCTCATTTCTGACTGAAAAAAGTCACGGGAGCTCTTTCTCTCTTCATTGTAAAGTCCTTATGAAACACCGGGGTGTCCCCTAGCTCCAGCGGGCTGTCTCTCCTGCATGCTAAAAACGTCTTCCAAGCAAAACACTCCAGTTAAATCAATGAAAGTGTTGCCTGAATGAGTATCTGGCCTTGTAGATGTTAAGCTGAGTGGAAAGATCCTTAGATGATTGATTTCTCAAGCCTCTCAGCATTGGAGTATCCTGTTCCTGAATCCTCTGCTCAGGGCCCTAGCCAGAAGGCAATTATGTGCAATCTCATTAGTACTGAATGGGAGGAAATAACTCCCTCCCAGTGCAATGTGTGATAATGATGCTCACTCAGGGTATGTGCCTTGTCCACTGCTGTTGCACCAGGTGGATGTTTATGATTGTCTGAGGTGTTCCTCAGCAGTGCTATTGTTCAGCAAATACCTTCCCACCTTGTATGAAGGCTTTCGGTGTGTCATCCTTTAAATTGGCTGATCTTGAACTTCATTATATTCACCCCAGGATCACACCATATTTAATGTTTTAATTTGGTTGTTGCCAGTTACCCTGCCCTGCTGAGCTGGAGGACAACTCACAGATATCCGCTGGCAAACAGAGGTGCCACGGCAACTTCATAGTTTCCTTCCTTTGCAAAGATTGCCTCGAAAGGATGGTGGAGAGCAAACTGAACAGGACAGCTGCGGGGAATCGTCAACTGAAACCTGTTGTGCTGCTGCAAATGCATTTCTTTGCTCCTGTCCATGCCTCAGTTTGAGCAGCTGGCCAAAAAATCTTTGTAGTGATGGCCACTTGAATTCACATGCTGGTTTTGTACGTGAGGAAACAGGTATGGGCAAAGCATTCAGAGTGGCAGAGGAGCACACAGAGGCCCTTTCACAGCTGGCCCAAATCACTGTGGTTGACTCCGCTTTGATACACATTTTCAACTCTCTATAAAGAGGCTTTTACTGCCAGAACCACAGAGGACCCCCTGGTTTGCTTCCCACCAGTGTTTCTAGAGATGTCTGTCAGGGGCGTTTTCTGCTCCTGCTTGCTTCTCCACAGCGGAAAAGATGTCAGGGATGCTCCAGACCAGTCTGTCCAGGTTAGCCCGGACATTGCAGAGCTTCTGGGAGAGACACTGAGCTCCTCCTGCCCCCTCCCAAGATGATGAATTTTCTCACCCTTACCGGTACATGACCTCCCACTGCCAGGAGAAACCTGCTTACCCTCCCAAAATATGAGAGATTTTTTTCCCCATCTGTCTCCTAGAGAAGATCCATTTCCCAGGGGATTATCCTGCCGCAGGCAAGAATCACAGGACACTTGTCTGTCACTGCTGCTGTCACCAGAGGGCTGCAAAGCCAGCTGGAGCCATTCAAAGGAGCTAGCATGTGATAGTGAATACAGCAGATGGTCCAAGGAGTATTGCAGCAGCAAGTGGTGGCTGGAAGACTAACAGAGGCAAGAGGAAGGGGCAGGCAAAGTGCAGGTTGAAGGGGATATTTTCTGGGAGGTGGGAGAGAGCAACGCCTCATCAAGAGAATTTTTCCAGCACCATTGGCTAATTTCTGACGAAGCCCACAATTCCTGGCCTCTGACTTGGTAAAACTCACTTGATTTTTCCACTTCCTGCAAGATCTGCTTTGCTGTAACTGGCGTAGCAATGCTGGGTGTTCATTAGCAGAGGAGGAAGGCACATCTGAACCACTTCCATCTCCACAGAGTCAAATATATACTGGTGTTGATACCAAGCTTCCTTCAAAAATTGAAATGGTTTTGAAAGTAGTGACAACAAAGAAGAACTTCTAGGCTTTATAAAACTCCTCTCTACATTGACTGTGAAGGGCCACTTGAGGTTATTTTTTGTTAGGATGAGAGGAAGGCTTTGCCATTGCCAGGAACTTCGTCTTCAGCATGGTAGTACTGCTTCAAACAGATGCAAAAAAGAGTGCAGGCAGAAATACCATCCGCCTCTGGCTGCTCCATGCCACTGACCAGGCTCAGAAATGTCCTCCTCGCTCAGACCCTGTCTTTTGGAAATTATCCACAGTCTTTCCAAGGCAACAACTGCCCTCCCTCATGACATAAACAAAGTCTGAATTAATTATTCAGTGCGGCTCAAGACATTTTAATAATTGAGTATGAAAGCCTAGAAAAAAAAGCTAATGCTGTTGGTACCTTTCCCAACAATTAGGCTTGCCAAACAGAAGAGTTGTGTAGAGGGAAGATGATTCCTCTTCTACTTGCACATCAGAAGTTGTTAGAGAAGCTGTGTATGGGGCTGGTAACCAACCTGCTTCTGCCAAGTGATCCATGCTGCTACACCCCACACAGCGTTCAGGGAAAGAAATCAAAGTCTCCCCATTTCCAATAGTCTTCCAAGGGCAGATCTACCCACTCCCTCAGGATGAGTGCAAGCTCGGACACAGTCCCGGTGTAGATCAATATCTCTCTATCACAGACGCACTCTGAACTGGTCTTGTGTGTTTGCAGTCCTGATTTACTGGGCTAAAGGTGTAGCCTGCAGCGCAGGTTTTATCTAAACACCAGTTCCCAAGTAGCCTTCTGCAGTCTGGATGGTCTTGGTAGCTTTCCGGTGCCCTCCTACAGTTTCTTAGCCCTGCACTTCTCACCCTTGCGTCTCCTCCGTTCCTACAGGTTGCTGTGGAAATGAAGGAGAGACACCCACCCTCAGGCCCATCTCTCCATAGGCAAAGAGACTATCTTGCTTGACATGTCAGTTCCCATTGCCCAGAGTGTGTTTTGCTTTACCAACAAGTTACACATTTGGCTGACACAGTACAGCTGGGATGCCTGTGAGTGGTTTTCAATAAACCCTGTTTTTGCAGTGTTAATGCTATTTCAACTGCTAATACATTGGCATGGTTTCCAGAGCATTGTCATGAGAGAAAAAAAAGCCAGATAGTTGATATTTATACTACAGCTGAGCACTATATCCCATTTTGTCATCACTGTGGTCTGTTTTCCAAGTAGGACAATAAATGAAGTACATGCTTATTCCTTATTTCCTTTTTATACCTAGACTTGGGCCCTGCATTTGCTACTACTTTACAAATTTCACATGTCGCAGCTTGTGTAAGTCACTCTTTGTCTTGTCACGTGCACCTCTGGCAAGAGTCTGGCTCCCTCCACTGTATCTCCTCCGAGTAGGTAACTGAAGAGGACAGTAAGCTCCCATCATCGCCAGCTCTTACAGTGGCTAGAAGCTTCCCCACGTCCCCTTACCCTTCAAGTGCTGCAGCCCCCACCTATCCTGATGCCCTCCGTTGGACTCGCTCCAGTGTGGCAGTGTCTTTCTCATGCTGGGGAGCCCTAAACTGGACCCAGTGCTCCAGGTGTGGTCTCACTGCAGGGGAAGAGAGAGGAAGAATCACTTCCCTGGACCTGCTGTGCTGAGAGGCTTGGTTTAGCAAAATGAGTGCTCGTCTCACCAAACCCAGTTATGTCATCTCTATCGACCCTGCACTGCAAACTGTGTTAGTCTTAGCCTTGCTGTCCTCAGCACATCCTTCTGTTTTACCGGCTCTCTAAACCTGGCAGACATATTAAAGAGAAGACTATTCACCATTGAAATTGTTGACATTGCAATAAGGTGCCAGCTTAGTTCAGAGATGAGCTTGAACAAGGGCCAGATCCAGCAGGACCCCAGAGGCAAAGGTCCCTGGAAGCACACCGCCTCCTGACACTTACCATGGGAAAGTGGTGGAGTCTACACCACTGGGACCTCAAAGCCTCTCTGGACCTACAGCACTGCCTGAAATCATGAGAGCACAGCTCCGCCCTGCTCAAGCCTAAGACCTAAATGACTATGTAGATTCCAGCTGTCCCTGGTGCAAAACCTATCACTCTTACTTATGTGCATAGGATACATGACCTGCGATTATTATATACACACTCTAAACTGCCACATTGCAAACTATGGCCAATCTGACTATCTAACATAATAAATGACAGTTTAACTCCACGCATTACAGGCACTGTCATAGCTATTTCAGTGCCAAATTGTGATTTGTGCTGCTTGATAATCTTTTTTTAGCCCTGTCACGGTTTAACCCCAGCTGGCAACTAAGCCCCACACAGCCACTCACTCACTCCCCCCCGGTGGGATGGGGGAGAGAACTGGAAGAGTAAAAGTGAGACAACTCGTGGGTTGAGATAAAGACAGTTTAATAGGTAAAGCAAAAGCCACGCACGCAGGCAAAGCAAAACAAGGAATTCATTCACTCCTTCCCATCGGCAGGCAGGTGTTCAGCCATCTCCAGGAAAGCAGGGCTCCATCACGCGTAACGGTTACTTGGGAAGACAAACACCATCACTCTGAATGTGTCCCCCCCTTCCTTCTTCTTCCCCCAGTTTTATATGCTGAGCATGACGTCATATGGTGTGGAATATCCCTTTGGTCAGTTGGGGTCAGCTGTCCCAGCTGTGTCCCCTCCCAGCTTCTTGTGCCCCCCCCCAGCCGACTCGCTGGCGGGGTGAGGTGAGAAGCAGAAAAGGCCTTGACTCTGTGTCAGCACTGCTCAGCAGTAACTAAAACATCCCTGTGTTATCAACACTGTTTTCAGCACAAATCCAAAACACAGCCCCATACTAGCTACTAGGAAGAAAATTAACTCTAGCCCAGCGAAAACCAGAACATCCCTTTAACTCATCTGTCTATTGCTGCTTGAAGGGCTCCTTCATTTTGGATGGTAAAAGTGGGATCTGATAATTGAATGACAGACCACTGCAATCAGCTTGGTGGAAACTTACATTCAAATATTCACCCACTGATATATTCAGTCCTCAGCAACTCTATTATTAGTTTCATTAAGGTTATTTAAATGCAGATGTGAGTTAGAGCAAGAGCGTGAAAGACAATAATTTCCCACCCTAAAAGGAGCATGAGTTATGCAAAGCTCATAAATCTGATGAAGACTGACTGAGCCAAAGCAAAGGCTTGTGCATCATCTGTTGCCAGAATAGAATAAGAAGTCACAGCATGATCTCAAGCAATTGAAACTCTCTGCGGTACAGCACGTTGATTGTGGTCATTGCCTGACCTGTACAGCGCAGTGGTGGTTACACTGAGGGGGGCTGTGCCAGAGCCTGTCCCAGCAGCAGAGACCCAAACCCCCAGTGAGGGTCAGTGAGCCCCGGTGAGCGCCTGGGAGCCGGTGGCTGTGGCAGTGCATGGCTCCCAGCACACCGGCTCACACTGCTTCCTGGCATTGTGCAAGTCAGCTTACATCCACGGGCTGCAGTGTGACCATCCTCCCGGCTAATCAGGCCTATGCACGGTCATAGCTTATATATTTTAGAGGTACTCAGGTTTTACAGTCTGGCTGTCGTTGCAATATTTCACCAAAAAAAAAGAGGCATGAAGAAATTAGTTTTAAAAACTCTGTTTGTTAGAACATTTAATTAAAACCAATGTGTTTCCTTTTATCTTTCAATTTCATGGAGGAAACTGCAAGAACAGCCTGAGTCTGATAAAGCTCTCTTTTGGTCCATTTTACCCCTTTTCCAATTTTTTTCCTCCTGAGGTGTAATTTCCATGCTCCGATTCCTCTGTCAGGATCGAGGGATACTTTCTGAGATGCATTCAGAAGTTTTCTCCTTGGTGTTAGAGTAGGTGAGAGACTCTGGGTGCGGTTCTGATTCTGTTGTGGTATAATGCAAAATATTCCAGTTTACTGACAGCATTCTGGTCTCTGGTGATTATCCTATTTTTCTTATCTCTCTGAGTCATAGAATAAACAGAGTAAGTAGTAAGTGAGGGTTTGCAGTTAAGCCAGTGTTATGTTGTCTTTTTTTTCTGAACAACCTTGTTGAGCTATGAAGGACATAAAAGTCTGTGGCAGAAACAGCTATAAATCTGTTTGATGAGCAGCTGCTTGGTTGCTTTTATCTGCTTGTTTTATCCTTTGGCAATCAATGACAGATTTTAGCTTTGATCTGACTGTTAGTAAGAAACAAAAATGACACTTTTCCCCAAGTAAACTCACTACTTCAAATTGCAGCTGATTTAAAAATGTGAAAGGATATAAGGTAAACCAAACTCTTCAGCATTGAAGAAACAGTCCTCTCTTAACCAGCTCATGCCTTTAACCTAAAGTATGTAATTTTAAAAAATTCTGAGCATGTATGAATGAAGTTAATTTTATTCTGTGATTTGAAGTTGTCTTTAATGAGTCAAAAATTAAAGCTGAAATTCAGTGAGAATTTTCTATGTCTGCAGTATATCTGTGTTTACCAGCTCCCCGCCTTTGCTGAGCTCAGTTTTGCTTTAGCAAGGGTCAGCTGCCGTTCCAAGACTGGAAAATGAAAAAGTCTGCCATTGAAGGTATTAGCCAGTTGTAGGAGAGTTTATTTGACTGGAAATGAACTTTTAAAGCTCACTTTGAAGTCTCTTAATATCTGTGTACCGAAAAATGCTAAAAGGACTTCAAGTAATGTTATTTCTACTAATGGTTCCATCAGTGACTAATGGCTTTGTTTAGATCGTGTTACAAACTCCTCATAATGCTAATATGAAAACACTGCTTAATGACACCGTGCCCTTCGTTTATTACTTTTCTGATATATGTGTTGTTTGTATGAACAAACTTCTTTCACCAAATTACCTGGGGGGACATTTCAAAACATTTATAGTTTGTGTGATCAGGAGAAAAGATTTTTAATAGAAACATCAGTTGTGTCCAGCACACGTTGCCTCAGAAATGTCCTTTCTCTCTGCCAGCACTATACAAAACTCAGAAATCTGCATGGAGACAGATGCACTGTTCCTTCATTCCTTCACCTCATCAATTAAATGCCAATAACACTCCATGATTCTGATTGCTTCCTTCTCTCTTATTTGGAAGGCTGGATTCACTATGCGAGAGGACTAGCAAGGGGCAGGAACCTGCTTTAACCACAACCTGTTTTCTACACTTTAGTGCCCCACGGAATTTCAAAGGCTTTATTTAGCGTTTGAGACAGGTAAATATTAGTGCAAGGTGGCGATCAGAATTTTCATTTTACAGGAAATTTCTCTAGTTTGAAGTTTGTTTTTATTCTGAAGCAGAACAAAACACCACATGAAAATTTTGATGAAACAAATATCTGAGTAGAAGGCTGGGTGGGAGGTAGGTAAGATAAAATGTTTCATTTCACTTTGTCTTCTCTTTCCCCTGCTCCCGATACAAGATTCAACATATTTAGAAATGACAACGTCATTTCAAAAAGAAAGGAAAAGACTAAACATTCTCAATAAAAAAAAAAAAAAAAAGAGTTTAAGCCATCCCATTAATAAAATTAAATTCTTTATTACATGAATATTCAGCTTTGCCTAAAGGGTATTTTTGATGAGAGAATATTATAACAGGGAAAATTATCCACTTTTCCATGACGCAGTGCAATTGAATGCTCTGGTGCGGGGACGTTATGTGCTGAAGGAGAACGGGAGAGGCCGGGAATCTTCTCAGCCTTTTTGCCCTCTTTGGCTACTGCCTCTTTTCTCCAAATCTCTGTTTGAGAAACAATCAGGTGCATTGCACTGGTAGCCTGGCAGAGCACGGCCAACAGCACAGTTCTGCTGGGGAATCCATGGGGAGAAATTGCAACCTGTGGCCAGTCAGAAGGGATAGGTAGGAAAAAGCCTCCAGAATTCGTGAAAGAGAAATCAGGGAAAGAAGGATTTGGTGATTTTGTAAAAATTCAGCTTATTTACTTAAGGCAGCAAAAATCTTCTTTTGCTTTTTCCTGTAAAATTTGTTAATGTGTTGGATATAAAACAGGGTTCTGTTCCTCTAAAGTTATAGGTTTTGGCCGTGAGTCTGGCTTATTTAAAATATGATCTGATCAGTTGCTTAATGCCTTTGCACAAATAGATTATCAAGGAGAAAAAGGTCAGATTTTCAAAGATCCTGAGCATTTGCTGTTTCTACGGAGCTCTGGTAAGAGTGGTGAATGCTCACTGTGTTTCAAATCATGCTAAAAAGTTGTGATTTTCCTCACTTATTGGTGTTGAATATGAAATGAATAGCAACTCAGTATGGCTGTTTGTATAACCGTCACACACTGAAGTGAAACAGGAGGATCTGGAAAAAAATAAAATGCAGTAGGGATTGTAGCTTTGGAGGGGAATGAAGAGACCAGTCGTCATTTGTGTTCACCTTTTCCAAAATCTTTAGACATGGGCTCAACATTACCACTGAAAGGGAGGCTTGAGTACCAGGAGCAGAGACACAAGCAGGCACAAATGTGCACAGGGTATGGGGAATGCAATATCAAGCTGGACAAAGGTGATTTTGCAAGGCCATATGCCTTTCTGTAACCAATACTGCTTGGCTGTCCTTTTTAAGGGGTTGATACTTCATCACTGTTCCCAGAATAAGTCACCAAAGTCTGAATAGCCAGATCTTCAGCTAATTTAAGCTGCTGTAGTCCTTTGAAGTCCGCAAGGAAGCACCAGTTTATAACCGTCATGGGCCTGGCCCAAGGTTTCTAAATAAGAATAGACATATTAATTACATATGGAAACAGTCATCAATTCCAGATTGCATTGAGAGCCAGTGGTTATAATTTAATTGTAGTTTTCCACTGTTCGTGACAGTCCATGACATCAGCAGATTATTTAATTATAGCTTTCTTTCTCAGCCCAGGATTATATGTTATTGTTCTCTGGAAAACTAGATGAAATTAATTAAGAAATAAGGTGTTAGACATTATCTCGAGATGAATAGACCCATCTGAGAAAGCACTGAAATATTGCTGAATGTCTATCAAAAAAATCTGATTAAATCACAGCTCTTCTCTGCTGCTCTGTCCTCCTCACACTTTTCCCCTGGGGGAGTGTGGGTCCTCTCCATGGGCTGCAGTCCTTCAGAATAAACCTGCTCCACCATGGTCCTCTCCACGGGCTGCAGGGAAATCTGCTCTGGTGTCTGGAGCACCTCCTCCCCCCCGTTCTTCTTCTCTCACCGTGGTGTTTGCAGGGCTGTTTCTCACAATTTTTTTTCTTCACTCCTCTCTCTGCAATGTGGTGTTTTGCCCTTTCTTAAATATGTTTTCTCAGAGGTGCCACCAGCCTTGCTGATGGGCTCAACTGTGCCCTGTGGTGGGTCCATTGGAGCCACCTGGAACCGGCTGCATCCAGTATGGGGCAGCCACCCTGCTACCAAAGGCTTGCTGCCTACACCCAATACTAGGAGAAAGAGTGGGCACTTTCCTAGCAGCTGCTGGATCTAGGCATCACATTTTGCCCATCTTTAGAAGTTGGGGGAAAGCCTCTGCAGCAGCTCGTGGGACAGCAGGAAGCACTGCCCCAGGCTACTGGGCTGATGCTTCGTCAACTCCCCAGCAAGTCTGACATGTCTGTACAGTGCTGGCCTCTTCCACAGTGCTGGTTTGTCAGGAAACTTGGGCAATTACCAGTAGAAGCCATAGAGAAGTTGATCTGACAGGTCTGAAATAGCAGTAAACTTTTGCTGTATTGACCTCACTTCAGGTCGGCAAGGAGGACAGAGAGATCATGGTTTTCACCTAAGTCTTTCTTCCTTTCAGGTCCAACCCTCTGGGTATTCAGGAATTCCCAACAGGCATTTGAGATTCAAAAGCACCATGGGAAGGGACTTGGGCACCTGCGAACAACAGAAAATCTCCCATCCCAGCAAGTGGCTGATGCTGACGATTACTTCAGCAGGCACTCTAGGGATAGAAGATCAAAAGCTAACATCATGAAATTCAGGGTATTCATTTTCATGCCATCCTGCATGTAGCAGGGTTTCCAAACCCTGTGGTGTTCCCAGAGATGTATTATGCTACCTAAATAAGAGAATTAAGAGCTCCAAAAAGCTAAATGTTGTCCTGGACAAAAGGTTTTTCCTTGTGGCTGAGGATGATAGTCTTCCCTTAAAGAAAGATTACCCTCAGGGCAGAGCCACAGTGGGACTGACAGAGGAAATCTAGCCCAGGGAGAAACTTTTTAGAAGTCTGAATTGCTGTACTTGATATGCTGGAAACAGGGAAGCAGACAGGAAAATAAAAGTCAATTATTTTTAATTTCTTGAAATTTTTTTGTTCCAATCTTGTTTTAAAAAGGAGCTTCCTCAGACCCATCAATTCCTGTCTAATCTGACAGACTCCCCCTTCACCACAATATCCTAGAATAGCATTAAACATGGAAAAATTGGGAATATCTTTTAGCAAAACTAACACACTGATTGGCTTCCAAATGGTCTTTCCTACTTTCTTTCTCCTTTTTCCCTTGCATGCATACCTCTCATGGGCATCTTTTGGCATGCTAGAACTTCATACCTGTTTCTACTACTTCATTTGGGCTTTGAGCTTGTCTTTTGTATGAAGCTTTTGACAGACATTGCCAGCTTTATGGATATTCTCTTATAGAGTTCAACCTGAAGCTGATGCTTACCTATGCAATGTGCTGTGGTAACTGCAAGGACAGAGACGTGCTGGCTTACAGGCTGAATGCAGCAGCATCACCACCACTCTGGATTCAAGAGTGTCATTAACACCTCAAAAGAAGCCTGTCAACCTGAAGAGATGCAAGTTTAATTAAAGGCATTTTATCACCCAGAATTCTTCAAATAACATTTGGCTTTTTGGAGAACAAAAGCTGTAATTGCTGGATTGTCTCTTACCCTTTGTTAAAGGAAAAAATCTTTTTATTCTTTTAATACCTAACTAGAGGCCATGAGACAATCAGTGTCATGCTCTGATTCACATAACACCACAGGAAATTGCTGAAGATAGGACTGTGCTGGTGGTATTGAAAATGGAATAGGCTTCTGCTGCAAGACCTGGTCACAAAGCACCTTCTGCAAGTTAAAAAATTGATGGCATAATAAAGCTAATGAATGCATACTCCCATACAATTACAGGGGTTGTACTGTGCATGTCAGACATGGACCCTCACCCAACTCTGCCTCGGCACACTCGCCAAGATCCCATCTAAGGCTCTAACTCTTCTTTACTTTGTGAATATATCTTCTGATAGTAACTGGATCTTCATGGGGCAAAACACAGGCTCATCTCTCATTGCTGTTTGCTTCAGCTTTTCAAGTGGGTGCGCTGCTTGGTGAGCTCCACTCTCGCAGCACATGAAAAACTCTCATAGACTGGTCTATTTCAGGGCCAGAAGGACTTGTTCAGATTACCAACCTGGTATTCGATGGAATATTTCTTTGGGTAAATTCCCCAATTATCTTGTTGAAGTTGAGCACAGATTGATGAATGATCAGAGAGGTCATAGGAAGTTTAGTTAGACTACGATTTTGTTTATGAAATTATCCAGTCTACCAAAAAATCTGAGTGATGCAGAACCACCACATCCTTCCATGAGGTCTGACCATTCCCTCATTGTGCTGTAGGCTTAAGCTCTGAGACATTAAGATGCTTCTCAACTATCTCTTTGAAGAACCTGTGTGAAGCAGTTACTGATATGATATGTCAAAATAATGTTTAATTACATTAAAAGCTAGTTATTTTTTCCTTTCTGTTTAAGTACTGTTCTAGTAGACATTGTGATACTGCATTAGGAGCCTTGTGGAAGACATTGTACAGGAGCAAGTGATCTTGGGCAAGCCACATCTGCTCTATTAGGTCTTGTACTTAGGGCTTGAGAAGCCCATATGTTAGTTAGCATGAGTAGCTGCTGTAAGGGAATGTGCTGGAACATCCCATGCCGGCCTGTGCTGCACACTGGTGGGTGTTATGAAAGACATCTGGCGGGAGAAGTTATATGGTTTTGTTTGTTTGTTACAAACAATAAAAGATACCACTGTATGGGAGGAAGGAGGAACCTCTCCATGGAAGGGATCTGCACAGTGTGCCATGGGAAAATGCAGCCAGGGTCCCTCTGATGCTGCATGAAAGCGGGATTCCCAGCATCTGAAGGCATATAAGATTTGCTCACTATCTATATTCCTCTTTTTATTCTACCTAATTAAAACAGTTATTTTATTACAGCATCTGTAGCTGTGCCTTTCTTACTAAAACCCAGAAAGAATCCTGCACTAGCCCCTGTCATCCTGATGCAGAACAGATACCTGCAGGTATCCCTGCACAATATCATGTCACAGTTTATTGAAACTCTCATCTATCTCAGTTATTCTCATGTTAAAATTTTGCAGAGATGGTGTCATATTTTGAAGACAAAGTCTAAGACTTATCAGGGAGAAGTGCTATTTGCATTTAGGTTAATTTTACAGGAAGAAAATCTGCAGGGATGAAAGAACAATATTTTTCTTGTTGGGACTGTGGTCCTTCTCATGTGAGTGTGTGAAGCTCTGTAAATCACTCTGCGTCCCCAGGGAGACTTAATCCTGCCTTCCTTTCTGCAGCCAGACTCACTGACGGCCCATCTGCAGTGGGAAGCTGCTGCCCTGGGAAGTTTTCCTCCTGTACTTTCCACTCCTACCCCTGGGGCTTCCCATAGGACTGCTTCCCTTGAGCCACAGGGTGGTCACCTCATTGCCCTGCCCTGGGCAGCCTCTTGCCAAAATATCACTGGCTTCCCTGGGAATGGCTCATGCCTGGTGGCATCCCAGTAAGGGTCTGTGCCTTCAGAGCTGTTAAAGACAAACCATATTTTGTGGAAGAGTTTTCAGTAAGTCCTTCAGAGTAAATCTAGAAATTGGATTTATGAATGACTTGTCATATTGAAGCAGGTTTTATCTTGCTTATGGTCTGTTACTGTGCAGCCTTGTGCTTAACATGCACACTCTTTTTCTGGAACAGACCAACATGCTACTGTAAACTCCTGGCATCAGTCAGCATTTTCTCTCTCAGTACAAGATATGCTTCTCCATCCAAAAGGTTTTTCCACATCATATCCATAAATGTCATTGCTTTTAAAATAGTGTATTAAATTATTCCCTACTACTAATAAAGTACAAAAATAATTTCAAATAGTCATTGCTCAACTCCGTAGTATCTGGTATTATGAATGAAGCAAAGAGATTCCTACTGTTTCCCAGCATGTAATACACTCTCTACATTTTTAGGAGTGTAATTCATGACACGTATTAGAGAGGCCAGTGGCCATTATGTTTGTAAGTATCTTTGGGGGGAAAATAAACTGCAAGTTACACAAAAATAGCATACTTAATATAAACTAAATATAAACACCTCTCTGCAGAGACTGACTTCTCTAAATAAGATCTGTGCAATGAAGGTCTTCTGTAGATTAAAAAAACCGCTATAAGACATTGCCTCTGGGAATAGCTCACAAGTAATAAGTTGTGACAATTAAAATTATTCTAAACAATTATTCTAGACAAAGGACTAGATCCGACATGGAACATAAACTCTCCTAGATTAAGTTGTATAAGACCTGGCCTCCATCGTTCCAGAAGTCACAGCCATGACTGAAGTACCTTGTACTCTCCTTGCTCTGTACAGCAAGCACAGGTTTGTGACAATGAGAAGCCAGGACCTTGAGCTGGGAGTCATCTCATCTAGCTCATTAGAAATGTCCATGAGGATGTCTGTAAGACTCATCTCTTTCCAAAACAGAGGCACCTCACCTGGAGCAGTAGAGAGGCACCTCATGCCCCTGAGTAGCCGGGACCCCACATCAGCCTGTCCTCACAAAAGAGGTGCCACGTTCCCTGTCCCGCTCCACATCAACACTTCCTTGGTGCTCCTTCCCCTTCAGCGATTGCTCAGCCATTGAGAGTCAGGTTCGTTCCCTCGGGGACATCCAGATCCCCACACCTCTAGTGGAGATGAGAGGGTACTCTGAGCTGGGCTCAGTGGGACGCACACTGACGTTCTCATTGAGGCACCTAAAATCAGGTCAACAGTGAAGTTTCTCTGCGGATCTAGACCCATATATCAACTAGTGAAAAATTAGCACAGGGCACTTCTCTAGTCTGGAGAAAACCACGCACAGTGACCCATTGGACAGCTGATGCAAGACATTATAATTGCAGAGCTCACAGCTAAATTGAAGCTTCTTACTGCTCCAGTTGGATTCAACCAACTAGCTTTTAAAACTCTTCCCATCTGCTTCTTCATTGCACAAGGCCTGTAACTGTACCACTAGAGATGGGTGAGTTACTCATGTATTACCACATCAGTGCTTGTCACAATGAAAATGTCCATATTATTAAAGGTTTCACAACTATTTAACTGTTGGGGAACATGTTCAACATTTTGCAATATGGCAGACTTCTGTCTTTCAAGCTGCTTAAACACTTTTGCTTTAAGCTTTTTACATTAAAGTGAACAAAAGAAGCTTTCCTGGTCCTCTACCATTTCACAAACTACAGCACTTCATTGCACAATACTGAAGTCATGCTATTTAGGGCATAATTCCTTTCAGAATAGAGATATAATGCCCCACAAAATCTCTCCAGAAACCCTTAAAACGATTCTTTGAAGGAAGCACTCAGAGTTACTCAAGCCCATTTGTCTTGAGGAATTTCTTTTTAATTCTCTATCTCAAGTACAGCTGTAATCCACAAATTCTCAATTCAATTTGCTGTTTAAAACAGAACTAGTTGATCGAATTTATACATTTAGTGTAAATTCAAAGATCTGATTCTGTTTTCAGACAGCTGAAGTAAATGTTCCACTCAAGTTGACAAGGGTTGTGCAAATGTGAATTGACATAAATCAGAGCCACTACCTGTTTTTCTTTGTTTGTAAAGATTAGTTTAACCAATTTTATCACATGGGTACATTCTAGCACTGAAGTATTGAAAGAGGTTTCACTAATCTAAAATATGGGCCATTTAAATTATAAAACTAAAACCTCTGAGAATTTCAGCTGACAAACCTGCATTCATTTTCCAAAAACTCATTTCATCTGTGTTTCATTATGAGTTCACAAAATTAAAATTAAAATCCTTTCCCAGCAATCTTGGCTTTCCTGCTTTCTTTGTCAAGCAGCTCAATAGCAGCTTTTCTTTCAAGGTGCTATCGCACTTGGCACCATAATGTTTTGATGGAAACAGTGCAAAAAATTGCCTTTCAAAAGATGAAAACCAAAACATTTTTGCCTCAATTTAGTAATATCGCCTCCGGAATGAGTAAGCAAAGTTCTCAGTTACTGCAGTATATGGCAAGAATCTACACTGACCTCCCCCATCGTGAAACCAGTTTTCATAGAATAAGAAAAAACGCTTTTAAAAAGCTCTCTGAGATAAAGTTGCTGCAATCCTCCAAGTGCTACTTCTTCTTCCCCAGAGGACAAGTGAAGAACGAAGGCTTCATTATGCCAATGTTTACTGAATATTTCTTCTTTCCATAACAGCGTATACCACACGGAGTATAGCAATTACAGAAATACTGAGGACTCTGCGTATCCTTAAAAAGTGGTGTGAAGACATCCAAGTGGAATGGAAAGCACATAGTGAAGAAAAGCGGCTTCTTGTAAACAAGAGCATGCAAGTCAGCCATGTAAGCCTTCTTCCCAGGTCTTTGGGGCCCCAAGGATCAAAGTTATCTGTAACAGGATGTCCTGGTTTCGGGTTAAACCACGACACAGGATTAGTCCAAGCCCCCATGCAGAACACTGACAGAAAGGGACTAGAGTCTCCTAGGATGCTTCACACTCACCTACCATTAACTAGACCACTAAGATGGCACTATTATAGAGTGCAATGGTAGCCTCCATATCATGGGTGCAGATCTCTTGCCCACAGCTGGTGCTTTTCAAGGAGGAAGCTGCACTGCACTCCTGGGTACCTCTTTCAGAACTCCCCTGAGCAGTAGCACAGGGGACATCTGCCAAAGCTTTCTGTGATCCCAGAGGGCTGTGAGGAAAGGGGCAAAATTCCTCTGGCCACCAGTCTCAGAAAGAAGACTTGGTTGGATACTTACTGTTTATATTGTCAGAAAGACAAACTTCTCCTGCTGGCCCAGAAAACTGGTCACCAGCCATCCGATGACAACCACGGCCCTAGGAGGTGTGTGGCAAATAACTCTGGGGGACAAGACATTGAGACCATGCTGCCCTGGGGAAGAGAGGCTCCCCAGCGACCCAGATAGATCTCCCAAAGTTGATGGGAGCTCTCCTTGCAGGCAGTGAAAAAAAAACAGGAAAAACATTACAGGTAAGAGTTTCTGGCCTTAACCAGATGGGAGCAGTTGCTGTGCTGTATGGATGCTCATGTTACCCTGTTCTGATCAGGATGGACTCAGACCAAAAATGGAGCAAGCTTTTGTCAGACGCCTTGGATCTGGATACCTGAATAAAACAGAGTTTAATAGTAATACCTTAACTGACATCCACTCGTTTTCCTGCCATGGATGTAACCAGAGCAATCACAGTTTTATCTCCAGCCACATCCCCAGTCTCCCCACTCTGCAGAGACTGGTTCTGGCAGGATTTCTGTCCCAGCTGGTGCTTTGTCACCCCTCCTCCCTATTCTGTCATGGCAATCTTTTCCAATTCAGCAAGAAACAAGCTACAAGGCAGATAACATTTTCTCACCTAATGCTGAGATTTCTTGAAAGTAGCTCTACATTGCCCAGCTAACAAATAGTGAGTCAAGGGGTCCAGGAGAAGGACTGCTTTAGGGAAGAGGTTTTAGTTGTGAGGGTTTCTGTATTTGCCACACATTCTGAGTCCACACGCAGTCTATTTTCTTGTTTTGGTTCCTAAAACCTTCCTAGGACCAGCTTCACTTCTCGCAAGTTGTTTTCTGAAGTGCAACCATTGTTCCCATCACTGCAGGTCTACCTCTCTCTCTGCTGGAAGGATGAAGTCAAATTAGGTCTGAAGACAATTTCTTCACACAAGGGCACTAGTTCATGTACTGGTGAGTCATTTTAGGGCACATCCAGGGATTTTTACCGACGAGGATCTCCCTCTCAACCCATGTCTCTCATCTTGAGAGGGACATTCATGCTGAATTAGTTCTCTTTATGTTCGTAGTACATACAAGGACAAGTTTGGAAATATTTGCCACATTTTGCTTCAAATAGCACATCATGAGATCATCTGATGTCAGTCCCTAGAAGATCTGTACCAGTGTTAGTGTCAGGGACTGGGGTGAAAATGAAAATGAAAACTGAAGGAAAATTGCAAGTCCATGCTATAAACCTACTCTCAGAGCTACAACAAATTTATTCATGAAACTGCCAGGTTCTTCTGTTCAAACAGTTCTTCTGCCTTCTTGCTGTCTCCCCTTGTTTTTACAGTGGGCAAAACTTCCTTTTTATTTTACAAAGCTACAGGAAGGAAGGAAATCTCTGTGTAAGCCCATGAGACTGTCTCTGTCAGCAGCAGAAGATCCCAAGCTATGGTAAGTCTACTGCTGGTAGAACAGAAATCATCTCAAAAAGTGTATGTGATGGCTGTAATGGAGGGACTTCCCTGGCAGATATACACAGGCAGCTACTGATGCTCCCTAAATCCATCTGTGCAGGACTTGCCTCCTGCATGACTTCTGTCACGGGAAGGGCAATTGTCCCAGTACAACATCCACTGCAGGGATCCTGCCAATGCTGGGACCTATGTTTCCAGCTCAGGACACAGGGCCCATGGAAGCAGAGTACAGACATGTGGGCTTGTTTTAGGTGTCTGTAAAGACAGTTCTGGACCTCTGAGTGTGGGCCAGTGGTGTACAGCTGGAGGTCATACATTGGCCTGAGGTTATAAGACTGTGACTTTGCTTCACCGAGATGGGTGTACAGAAGGGGATGGGGTTTATGCCCCAGTTTGGGAGATGACATTGGAGGATGAGACCAAGATTATTAGGATTTTTGGGCAAAGACTTTTTTTTTACTTAATGTCTGTACAATTCCTTCCACATTCTTGAGCTTTTATTGATGCCTTTATTTCTCTTTTAGTAAAAGTAAAGAACAGTAGTAACAATACATAGTATATTTTGTTATATTTTATTTATTTTCCCAGTTGATCAGCTGACTGTTTAATCAGATGAATCATATGCCTTTTCCAATAGCCATAGCAATTTTATCTGCTCTGGAGCAATACAATGATCCAACAGTTCCTTCTAACATATCACAATAGGAAGCTGACTAAAACTCATAGTTCACTATTAAACACAGAGGACAGAGCTAAAGAACTACATAAAGTTGCAGAACAGGATAATTGGCAGGATTCTGCAGACTGGGGAATTATATGACTTTTTTTAATATGGTAACTAATGTTGTATTTTGGGCATTCATCACTGTTCTTAAATGTGTCTTATTGTCTAAGAAGGGCCATATAGACCAACCATCCACTGAAAGAGCTTTATTGTACTTACCAACATCATAGGTTTGGATGAGAAATCAGCACTTTGGCTGGAAATCTTACTAAGAAAATTTACTTTTTTTTTTTCTTTCTGTCAATGCACATCATTGGCAATCATCAGAAGTTCTTTTTAAATGGACTGAATTTTCTAAATGGTTCTTTCTGAAAAGACTGCAGTTTTGTGATCAATTATTCCTGGATTCAGCATATCCTAGCAGAGGTTATTTTTATTACAGTGAAAAAAAAATTTATGATCTTGAACTCTGAAAATCACCGATACTAGTAGATGTCCTAACACGTTCATTAAATCTGGAGATCAGCTTAGTGAACACCTTTATTCCACCTCTCAAAAATATTTCCATGATCCCCAGTATCATACTGCAATGTAGATGTGGAAATTGTAAGCAAAGTGGTGCTGGTCTGACCTTAGTGACTATGACCAGACTTGAGAATGCAATGGGATTCAGCAGCGTGGGTCTGGCACGTTCTTGGTAGTTAACCAGTTCCCAGACAGTATATGAATGACTTGCATACTCATCAGGACACAGTTTGATTAATTTTTTCTTTTCAAAGAAATCACCTGAAGAATTGTTGTATTCCTCCTTGTGAATTTTTTTGTGAACTGGGCCTGATTTCAGGTGGTTCACCACATTCTAGCTTACAGGCTGTTGGTATAATAGTCAGTGCTTAGTATTTCATGTATTTTAAGTAAAGAATCTCAATGACTTGTCCCAGTCATGTGTTTTTGCTCTCCAAACGGATATATTTTTTAAAGGCAAATGTAGAGTGGGACATGACTCTAATTACAATTCTGGAGGATAGGGAGATATGCATGCTAATATTTGTGAAACACCCAGGAGTTGCAACTGTTTACATGAATAAAGCAGCAAGTCATTAGAGCACTCACAAAAGAGAATAATATGTTACTAATAGCAGCTACATGACTTTACCATGAATATTCATAAAGCTATTAGTGCTTTATTTTTTATACTGTTACATTAATGCCAAATTAAACTATACCGCAAACATGCACCTTAGTAATCACAAAAATGTATCTTGGAGATATTGAGAGGTATTAAGCAACTGGTAAGACCAATGTGTACAATGTACTTCAAGGACTGTACTTGCTTAGCTGGTCAATTGGCAAATCACCAAAGAATTCAAACATAAAAGACAATGGTTTGCGTCATGTGGCTGAACACAAATAACTGCCTCTACCTTCAGCAGCACGACACTGTTGGTTTGCACTAAGGATAAATCATTCATACGGGATGTCTCTTGTATGTCTCATGAGATGCTATGGACAGCTTTGAATGAGAAAGTATGGAAAATTTCTTTCATTTCCATAGAATTCAAGTCTTCCTATTCACTCTTCTTTGATCTGTGTAGGGTCTTGGATTTCAGTAGTATCAGCGGCTGGTGAATAAGGGGTTGGCTGCCAACACTGACATGTGAGCCTGGTCTTAATTATTCAGTACTTACCTGGTCTCCCAGGAGGCTGTTGTCCACTTCTGTGGGGTGATCAACTGTCTCCTGAAGAACGTAATGCCCCTGGAGACTGACTGATTGTCTGTGTGCTTCTCCACACGGCAAAACTTAGTGCACAAGACCACGCTCCAAGTCACTGAAACACATTGCTCCCTGTTGAGGTAATGAGAAGCAGCACCCCTTAGTGATGCAAAAAAACTTGAGATAAAGTGGGTTTGTAGTACGGAAGGAAGGAGAGGGACTTGCCCTGGGGCAATCTGCTTACAGTGGTGTGCCAGGCTCTGTCCCTGGGAAACCCAAAATCTAGTATTCTCTGTGTGATATTTTAAGCATAATTGGAAAATAGGTGGTAGGCACATTCACCTTCACCTACTCACAAACTGATGATATGGCTAACAGCTAGAAATAGAGTGCTACTTGAAAAAATCATAGCAAATAAATGATTCAGACCTATGAGAAAGTGAATAAATTACATCTGCTTAAAAGCCATGCTAATGAGTGCATTGCCTTTTTTTTCTACACTAATGGTTTTTCAATGAGCATATATATTACATGTTTATCTCACTTTGCTATTCAAGAGTTATATGGACATCTACTGCACATAGCCAAGCGGACATCTGCAGAAAAGACATTGGAAAAATTGTAGATCTGTGAAAAAACTGTAGAAAATACTACTATTGTTTAAATCCCACAAATTATTATTGCAGGTATTGATTTTATCCTGCAGGAAAATACTGTTAGCAGAAGAGAACTCACTTTAATGTACCTGCATTGCCAAAAATGACAGAAGAAGGTTATCTGATCCCAGAAAATCATTTTATGCAGTCAATGATTTAAGCTACATTGGCTTCATTAGAAGAGAGGAAACAAAGCAAAGAGTCAAATTAATTTTGTCTGGAGCAAACAAATTTCATTTTCCTGCTCCCAAGAAACAGTAGTGAAGGACAGAGTTTTCAATGCAATGAGCTTAAAGAAGGCAAAAAGTGCCAGATCATTAATTAAAAAGTAAATAGGGAAAATTAAGTGATGTGCTGAAAATGAAGGCAAAAGTGAAGACAGGCTTTAACTGAGGGACAACTAGGAGAAAAGTAATTAAGATGCCATTTGGAAGCAAACAGGAGAGGTGACAGAGGATAAATCATCCTCCAAGAAAACCTCTCTAGCTCATTAAATGCTTCAAAATTATTTATTATGAGCAGTTCCCCCTCCCTTTCCCAAGTTTTCTGCTATGTGCTCACAGCACTTGGAGTAGTAGGGAGACTACAAGTTCCGACAGGCTGGCCAGTTTTCCTCTGGCCACAGGGGTTGGTGACATGCTGAAGCACCAATCCACTACTGTGCAGTTCTAGGTGACGGTATGCTCGCAGTCACTCTCATCTCCAGTCCCAAAAACATGTATACACTTGCTTTACTTTCTAATGGATTGTTTGCAAAGTCTTACATCTGCAACGTATTTACCCTCTGAGATGTTAGGCAGAGCAAACGGAGTGACTGTGAGTGAAATCCTGGCCCCATGGCGTGTGTGGTGTTCATGTCAGCAAAGCCAATATGCCAGTTACACACCTCTCAAACCTCTGCTCTCCTGTTGCGACCTCCTCCACACATGTAATGCTGTGTGACGGACAGAGGCAATGCAATGCTAAGCTCAAGCTGAGGATCAAGCCATCCAACAGGGGTTTTTGGAGTGTGGGCCTCTCATTCAGAGGCTCACTCCGCAGCTGCAGCACAACACCAAGGCTTTGCTCCCACTCCTGACTCTTCACCTTAGAGCCAGCTGGGACAATGAAAGAAAGAGATCACGGTGCAGACACTGAGCGGTGATGTGAGATGGGAACTAAGTGCACGAGACTGCATGGGTGTGCCTGATGCTTCATTTAATGGATGCAATTCCCCCAGCACTTAGAAGAGTTAGATTTAATCACTACATCCAAGAGCCTTCCTCTCGTGATGTCAAGGGATGCACTTTGCATTGTGCAACTTGTTTGCTCTTAGATTGAAGAATAATTCTTCCTGTTTGTCTCTAGTGCTATCTGCTGCCTCTGGCCAGAGCCATTTAGCAGGTGTGGCCAGAAATGTTAACTGTTTTTTTTTTTCCTCGTACATTTCTTAAGTTCATTGACACTCGTAGCTGATGATACTCGCCTTGGGAGAGTCTTCAAACAGTCATTTGAGGAAAAGCTCCTTTGTCCCCACTTTTACTCCACCTTCAGAATATGCTCCATCACCCTTCAAGGTTCCCCCCTCTAGAAAAGTGAAAGGGTAAAACAAACAAAACACAGTTTGGGACAGACACTCAGGCCAAGCAGCAGCTCAGAGATTAAAGCTGCCTCAGCAGATGGTTAGAGCTTCTTCTAATGTAAATGTTAATTTGTGGAACGGATCCACATAATTCTGAATCTTTGCTTGAGGTTTACATATGTGTTTTACATGTGTCTCTGTATCTAAGGCTGGGGCAGGGATGCAGTACCAGCACAGCAGGATGGCTACCACTCCCACCACACTGAGCCATAGCTCAGGTCCTACTGAACCACTCTGTCCAAGTAGAGAGCAGCCCTGCACTGAGAAACCCCATTTGTTCCTCGCATTTAAACCTTCACAGTTATTTGTCTACTTTCCCTATCTCAGTTCTTCTGTTTCCCCAGTTAAGTACCAGGCACTTAGAACAATACTTGTTCTACTATAAGGTTAGCTAGCACCCTGAAACTCCCTTTTTAGAAAAGGAAATTGCTTTCTAAACCCAAGGAGAAGGGTGGGTGGGAGAGTGGATTCTGCTACATTATCAGTTTGAAAGCAAAAGGGTATAAAATGATGAACACTAGTAGATTCTGCATCATTAGCTAATTTTATGCATACTAATATATCAGCACCATAAAGCGCCTGGTAGCTTAAACATCATTATGCTACTGCAGGATTTGACAATATATCACATAACATGGAGGGCACTTGAGCAGATTTTGGGAGTGGGCATGGCTAAGAGATGATCATTGAGGTAAGCAGAAAGGACCAGCTGTGCTGCAAATCCTCGTCTGCCTGCAGAGAAAGGGGCATCACTGGTCTATCAACAGCATTTTGCCCCTTTAACAGCATCTCCAACCTCTGTGGTGCTCATGCCAGCACACTTCAGCTCTAATTAGGAAAAGGAAGCCTGTCCAGCCAAGACCACCCTTAAAAGGCTGCAGATCTCTGTGTTAGGATATGAGAATTTAGACACTTGAATTGATTCTGAAACGCGGCAGCTTCATTGCTGCGGCTTTACACATACTATAGGGCAATCAATATCACTATAAAGGTTTTGTGCGTGCAATTAATAGCTAAAACTTGAAAGCTTAACTCCTGGTTGGTTGTTCCTCACAAAGAAAGATGGATGAAATTGCTCAAGTGAAAAACCGGTGGGCACAGTACTACACTGGAGCCAAACTGGAATCGTATTTTCTAAACAATATAAAGAGGAGACATCTCTTTCCACTCCTGAAAACTGACAAGATAAAAATGGTGATATCAAGGTGCAAGACTAAAATCTGATGCTTAGAGAAAGACAGACTGCACCAGCATGATGGTTTTTCTGCTAGGTTTCTTTTGTGCTTCATGGCTTGTTTTAAAGTATCTTGAAACTAGATAGAGTTTTTCTGGGTTTCTGTCTATGTCTTTCAAAAGACTAAAAGGTGGGGAATAAGAATCCTTTGCACCAAGTTACAGGTTTTCAGGGCCTGAAAAATATTTTTAAATTATTTGAAATTGTTGGGGAACAAGACCGAAGTCTGCCTGTGTGCAGAACGAAGAGCCCAGGCCTCAGTTTTGGATGCAACGTAGAGGCTGTGAACATGAAATAGAGCTCCATTACTCACTTCATTAGTCTGAAACAATTAAGAAGACATCTGATTATTACCACGTTTGTCTACGTGTAAGACAATTGTGAACCCCTTTTAGGAGACCAGAAATACATATAGTCAAAGATATAGTACACAAGGAAATTCACTTTGCCCTCCCGTGAATCATGGCTGTCCCCAAATCTGCATCCCAGATCCCCTCCAGTCATTCTTACAGCTCCCTCACACAGCTGGGGAATGGAGCCTTTAATTTTTGACAGAGGAATTAAACAGTTTTTGGGTAGAGGGCATGAATCATCCTCTGGAGGTGCTGGGTTACCCCACTGAGTACGGAGGGACTCTGGGAACTAGTTTAGACTAAATATCTAACTGTTAAAAAAAGATACATGGGATGACCTCTAGTAGGTCACTAAAGTTTGTATCAAATATTAATTAACTATAAGAATAATTTAGTACTCTATTATACCAACACAATCTGGTCTGTAGCATCTCCTAAGTATGCCTGGATTCGTAATGAAAATGCTGATGATTTCTGGAACAAGTCTTGCTACCGTAGTAGGCCATGGACATGACTTTGCATCAATTTTACTTTGCAAAGAGTCTTTATACTGCAAATGAAAAATCTTTATTCAATACAAGCTGATTTACAAGGCTAAACACTATGAGAATGGCAGTTATTGCAGATAGTAATTCATACCCAAGCTTTTATTTTAAGATACTACTTAACCTGGAGGGCCACCCTGTAAGTTAACCTTAGTATCATGATTTACCACTGTGAACTTATATAAGTTAACTAAATCACCTATAGAGCTGTAAATATTAATGGCTATTGGAAATGCGCACCAGTTATGAGTTGTGTTACTTGTCTTGCTGCTATGAATATTAATGAAGTCTGGTGAGCGGTTGCTTTGATTGTGAGTGGTGTTACTAGGTGTAAAACTATAAATATTAACGATGTGGAAAAGGCAGTCTGTTTGGTTGTGACTTGTGCTCTTTTCTGAGCAAGTATATATATTTCACCCTTCAGTGTTTTGATGGGGGTTTAAGCAACAGCCTCAGCCTCCGCTGCTGCTACAATAAAACAGTATTTTGACAAACATGTCCATCCAAAACGCATGAGGTGGTTCCATTTCTGAGTTTTGAACACAGCTCTGTCTGCCAAAGGCTGTCTCAGTCCCACCATCAGTGCTGCATTTCAGGGCTTT
>NW_008825410.1:118103-133790 GCF_000699105.1 Pygoscelis adeliae | reverse complement strand
TGTACTTTATGCTATAAGCAGTGCAGATGGCAGCACTTATGTTTAACTTTTGCTGATACTTCCCATTGTAAAACTTTGTTTTCAGTTGTTTTAAAATTTCCCAAAGTTTTCTGGTGTGTCTGCCTCCAGCTCAGGTTTTCCGTTTATCTGTTTCTTATCAGTGCTGCAGGGAAGGTGAGGACACCGGGCCTCCCTGCATGCTGAAGAGAGGGCAGCACCCTCTTCTCCCTCATTCCCCTCTGAAGCCTGAGATGTGCCTGACCACTCCTGATGCTGCTCCATCAGATCTGCCCCGGCAATTCTGTGCAATTACTGGTGTAAATCGGGGCAGAGCCCTTGCTGTGCAGCTTACGTGAAGGGTGAGTGCAGTGCTAGAGTAGGGCGCAGCCCGGAAATCCACCTAACTGAGAAAGACAGCACATGACCTCTCTCAGAAAGTGACCTCTCTCCTATCTGATTATTTAGTGTGTGTTAGCATTTACAAGGGAAAGATCCTCAGGCCGACTCATGCTGTTGCTGTATTTATGCATTTTCCAATGCTGTACTGTTGGACCCAGATGCGATGATTTCCAGAAAAAAAGCATGCCAGGGCCACTGGGCCAGGGAAGCTGGAGATATGAAAAATATTCAGAAGAGGGCTACTATTATGAGCAGTTCATCAGGACTGGCTAATACTTTAAGGCAACTGGATTTCCCTTAGTTTGTACATTTCTCATTGATTTTCTACAACCAGATGAGGCACAGGGTCTTCCAAAATTTCTGGAAGAGGGTAGCAAATACTCACTTTCAGATATTACTTTTTTTTTTCTTAAAGCAGGAACAAGTATTTAAGAATGAAGGTCCACCAGGAGAAATCAGTTTGGGAAAGAGATCTGAATTAGGGGAGGAGGGGTTGTGAGACATTAAAAAGAGTACAGGAGCTGCAAATGCTCACCTTTGTCAGAAATGAGAAAACAGTTCTTCGAGATTTCATTTCCCTCTTTAGGTTTTCATTTGGGAAGTTAGGTCAACACAGTTATTTCTAGATCTCCAGTAATGAATATTAGATGAAACTACACTTTCTTATAATTGCCCATGACTTTCTGACATAGCTCATATCTTTACTTCAGTCCCAGTTGTCCTGGTTTCGGCTGGGATAGAGTTAATTTCCTTCCTAGTAGCTGGTACAGTGCTGTGTTTTGGATTTAGGAGGAGAACAAAGTTGATAACACACCGATGTTTTAGCTGTTGCTAGGTAGTGCTTACACTACTCAAGGACTTTTCAGCTTCCCATGCTCTACCGACTGAGAAGGCTGGAGGGGCACAAGAAGCCGGGAGGGGGCACAGCCAGGACAGCTGACCCAAACTGGCCAAAGGGACATTCCATACCATGTGACGTCATGCTCAGTACATAAACTGGGGAAAGCTGGCCGGGGGGGACCGCTGCTCAGGGACTGGCTGGGCATCTGTCAGCAGGTGGTGAGCAATTGCACTGTGCATCACTTGCTTTGTGTATTATTATTATTATATGTCAATTATTAAACTGTCTTTATGTCAACCCATGAGTTTTTCTCACTAGTGCTTTTCCAATTTTCTCCCCCATCCCACCGGGGAATGGGGAGTGAGTGAGTGGCTGTGTGGTGCTCAGTTGCCGACCGAGGTTAAACCACGACACCAGTAAAGCCTACATTTTCTGCAACAGACAATCACAAAACTACACTGAAAATGTCTTTTTCATGCCTTTCCCTCCCTTTTTATTTTATGGCAATTTTTCAGAGTGTTTCTACTAAAAAAGAAATGGTTTTGGACAATGGCTGTAACCCAAATGGAGTTTGTAACTATAGTACCAATAATATAACAACACTTCGACAGAAGAAAAGGAACGTGAAAAAAATGCAAGACAAAGTCTTTACGGGACTTTACAAAGTCTTTACTTCCTTCTTTCCTCCAGGGACACAAAGCATAGTGGTAATAGATCCCTCAGTTTTCCAGAGCCTGTTAACAAAATGAGTGTTTTTGAGGGTTTGACTTTAAGGTACAAGTTTGAAATTGTGAGTCTCTTGTTTCAAAACCTTATGGAAACCAGGCTGTAATAGTATCTTGATGTTGCTTGAGAAGTGCCAATTTAGCCAGACTAAACTTTCTGAAAAATATTTTAATCCTAGGGGAAAAGTGTATTAGGTTGCCTGGTATTTTATAAACTGGGGTTTCTAAACCAGATGAAGCCTGTCAGTTTGTAAATGAGTTTCTGTCTCTATTAGAGTAAAGCATGGAGTGTATCCTGCTTAATGTCCAAAAGTTCATTAGTGTTCTGGCTCACCATGCCTGCTCCAGATATTACTGAAAACTTTTGTCTAGACCTTAGTTTCAGTATATAGGATATAGATTAAATAATTGCATGATATTGATATGTTTAAAATACTTTTTATGCGGATATAATTGTCTATCATGTATCAACAATTTGTATTAATGCATTTTAGTTTGTCACATTCATCAGCAATATCACCATCGTTTATGTGAGTGTGTGTGCGTGTTTGTTTGTATCTATATGTAGACATGTGAGAGGGAAAAACTGTCCATCTAGGCACTGCTCTTTGATATAATCTCATGATCAGTCTAGTACCTTAAACTGAAAACAGCTGTACCTGTTTATCTTTACATCATGTTACTATACAGGATCTCATTTCTAAAACACTGAGTAATTCTCATTTGATTTGCCATCAAGGTTTAGTTGCTATTTGAGCTTATGATGCTTTTCCTCTCCAAATATTACTAGTCTTGTTCTTGTCCTTTTGCTCATCTGTAATCATCTCCACACCAGTAAGTTCATCCTCACAGTGAGGCCTCACATCTGCCTGCTCCACTCCCTACTGCCCAGCAGTACCTTTTTGGGAAAAATCTCTCAAAATGAGCTCCCCTTCATCACATTTAGAGTTACATTGCACTGGATAAAACCATGTCCAACAGGTATTAACATTCTTTGTACAGCTTCACTTTCAAGAGTTGAAAAAATGCTTCTAGATTTTATTTAACCTTTATTTGACTGCCCAATATGATTATGACTAACACAGCTCTCTACATATTATGACCATTAATCATTATTTGCACACAGCTCATTTCTGTGGAGGCACAACTTTCTGTTTGAGAGAAAGAAAGGACAAAAGTGGTTGTCTTTTTAAGTGTCTATTTGCCAAAGAAAGAGAAGATTTTTCTCTACCTGACTAGCCCAATAACCCACTTAGCTAGTATGTTTAAGAATTTCCTACTGCTAATGTAATAAGGTTAATTTAACTAGGATGAAACCTGACCTAGGGGATATTCTTGTCATTTTATCCGGATGACTGAAACTTTTTAGGATGGAGAATATGAATGGTAAATGACTAATATTTTTATTCTTATGGAAGTATAAGCCTTCCAGACTTGTAAGCATGCAAGTGCTTATATATGTATACTTAGAAGTGCAAGTCTTTCAGGCTAGATGCAGAAGACTCATCCCCAATGATTCCCTGGGATCAAAAGCCTACTTGCAGACAGAAAAGTGAGGAGGCATAAATGCAGTCAAATGAAAAGTAATCTAGTGTTTCCGACTGCTTCCATATGCACTATTCAAGCAATTATAATCATTGCCAAAGACTGCTTCCTTAAATATAGAATATCTTTCTATTTACTCTTTTCTAACTGTCAGGACAGCTACTTCACATGCACCTAATATACCTCATAGTGTGGTATTCAGTGATTGCTTAAAAGATCAGGTTCAAGGTTTCAGATATACTATGACATTTTATTTTAAAGAACGCCAATGAAAACTGCACTGTTTCCTTCTGATAGTTTGGTATCTTGATGCATGGAGAACAGTTGCATTCCCAGTTGCAACTGGGCTGTCAATGCTATGGTAAGTTATCAGAAAAGCCCCCAAATCTCTCATATAATCTGAAGCTGTCACCCAGATGCAGCAACAGGGATGGGTCCCACAATTAGTCCTCTGTGTCCAGACCACAAAATCTGACCACAAAATCTGAAGAGCACCCACACTGGCTTAGACCAGAGATACTTCCATTCTGATATCCTTTCTTCAATACTTACCTAGCATGGAAGGAGGACAGCCTGATCAGCAAGGTGGTTTGAGCATGGTGAAGCTCGTCCCTCGCATTCCTAGAGCGCTGATCTTTAATTTTCCCAAATGCAGGAAATTCAGCTGCACCGTTTGTGGTTAACTGGGCCATGTTCACTCTCTTCCTGTAAAAGACTAATACTAAAAATAATAGAAAGGAGAAAAAAAAAAAGGCAAGCCAGTACCTACCCACCAGTGGAAGGTGCTGAAGCTCCATAAGAAGTCACTGTGGCACCTCAGCTCCTGGTGTGTCCTTCAAGTCATGCATCAGTTCCCTGTCTGCATCTGGGACCAGTCTGAGGAACACAGGAATGAGCAGTGCATGGTGAAAGCCGTGCAACTGCTCAAATCAGCTGAGGAAGAGTTAATCCATATTTTCAGCCTTCCACCATCCCCTTTTCTCCTGGTGGCATGTCTTACAAGAGGTACAAGTGCTATAGGCTCCCTGGATGGTGCTTGGACCACAGGCATCCTTCTGAGAAGGTAGCATACTCTGATTACCTCTCCAAAAGAGCGCAGTGGACAATGTGTCACTTGGAAAGACAGGAAAAGAGTTTGAGCAGCTAGAAGCAGCTGATGGTGCAAAAATGGATGTCCTGCCTCCAGCTTGTAAAGAAGGGCAGCTGCTGTCTCTGGGGTGACACCTAGACCCCTCAGATGTCTTATGTAAAATCATTATTTTGAGTGTGAATACATTAGTCTAAAGAGGTTAAAATTAAAACTAAATTAAAACTAAAGTTAAAACTAAAGCAGTAAAATTATCAATAAATATATGCTACTGTAACTAATGTAGAACAAATCTCAATAACATAAATGGAAGGCATTTTGTGGAAAATAAAACCCAATCCCCAAAACATAGAAGCAGACAGCAAAGAGCACACAAATGGAGAGAAGTGGTGGTAACAATTCTGAACGCTTCCTCTCCCCCTAAACCTAAATCTCAAGGACTTCCTGAGCCAGGAAGCTCTCAATGGATTTTTTCTCCCCTTTGAGTGTGGAGCGTGGCTGGTTGTTAATGAACCCAAGAAACGTTTTTAGCATCCGCAGCATCCCAGGGAAGGAACTCCAAACTCGCCCCTGTGCTCTATACCTCCCTATGAACCTTCCTCCTGTTGGCTGCTCCCGTAATGCCTCCTGCTTCTTGTACTGGGAGAGGTGGTGAAAAAACAGTCCATACCCATCTCTCTATGGAAGACCGTTACCATCTCCCCTTTGGTTAGCTTTTACAGCCTGAAAAATTACCAGATCCTCTGCCTGCCACCCAGCTGGAGTCCCCCAAACACTACACGTCATTATCAACTCCATAGCTTCAAACCAGACGGCAAAGGCTCTGTTTATGTTTCTGTTGTACATAGAAATAAGGAGAAGTCTGGGGTCCAAAGACAAAATATGGAGAGCTTCAAGTAGACAAGCTGTTCAGTGAGCAGGCAAATACACGAATTTGGTTTCTTTAGGCTCCACCCTATTTTAGTTTTCCACAGCCGTATCCTGTGGCCTTCTCTCCAATGGAGAGCAGTAGTTTCAGCCCTGTTATTACAAGAGGCATTCTGTTTTCCTGAAACTTGATGAAAATATTTTAGAGGTCAATACTTCTACCAGATTTGGCTGGAATTGTGACTATCATGTTGAAAAATGTTCATAGTGGGCTGAAGGATTGATGAAGAAACACACAGACATCATGATGATATAAGCCTTATTTCCTAGGAAGCTGAGCTAAAGCCTACATTGAACTAATAAATTATTACTCATTCCAAATCACATTTTTCATATGATCTATTCTTTTATGAGCAGAAAGGAATATTAGGCATGTAAAACCTTCGTTCATTGACAGGATAACAGATCTGCTAACATAAAAGCATTTTTATTTTACATATGAAAAGTAAGTCTTTTAACCAATTTAATAAGAAAGCATTTATCTTCTTTTTTTCTATTGTTTTAGTGATTCAAAAGCTGAGAAATCCTGAATTAATTAGAGAATGAGTTAGTTAATAAATTAATTATCCTGCATATTATTTTACTTTGAAATATCAATGCTGATCCAAAACTGGCAAAGAGAATAAAATTCTACAGATAAAATGTTAATATGGAGGGAATAATTTAATCAAAGCAAAAGACTGATTGTGTGGTAGTGGTAGAGGTGGAGGAAGGGGGAGAAAAGACATGCCTGACCCCAAATTTAAATCCTCTTTAAATGAAACTGGGTCCACCCTCGATAAAGCAACCTCATGCTACATACTGGCACATATGGCACATTGTAGATTATCACAACAGTATAGCACCACTTGGCATTCCCATTTCCAAATACGATTCGATGGCTTCAGTCCAAAATTGCTTGCTTAATGCCTCTTCTTTCTTATGCAGATATTCTCAACGCATTTGCAATGAGTTCCCATATCCTTCCTATTATTTCAGACACGGCGAAGCAGCTCAGGTGCTTTTGGACCAGTATGGAAGCTGTCCATTTTTCTTGTCTCATGGCATCATTTCTGTTGAGCAGCTCCTGATCTTGGCTGCGATATATGGTCTTGAAAGACTTATTTGAGAGTGATGGTTTTCCCTCTTTGCTCTAAAATGTTGAACAGCAATTGCAGTTAGTTGAGACACGCTGATGACATTGACAACTTAGACACTGTGCACGGCTCATCACTGAGAGGAAGAAACTGCAACATGTTTTAGGAATAGAGAATGCAGCTTTGAAGATCAGTTAACTTTCTTCACCAAGACAGATTGTTTAAGTGGAAAAATCCCTTGAACATGTTTTGTGCTTCTATTGTATCATTTTATAAAGTCCTACCACAGCACGTCAAACAATGTGCAGTTTACCTAACATGGCAAGCTGCTTAACATTTCAAGAGTTTTCTTTTTTTCTTTCCATTTTTTACCTACTCTATTCAAATGAAACCTTTCCAGTGAGAATACCCACCAGATCCTGCTTGTATGAATGATTGGGAGGACGGTCCATGTCAGCACTTTAGGGAAATGTATAAAAACATCTCTAGTGAAAGTGTCACAGGTAAGGTTATTTTACAAGACACACTCTTCTTAGATTAAAAACAGGGTTTCTGACAGAGTGATGTAAAATATGAATGTACTGAAAAGCACTAGTTTCTACCAAACCCAAATGGAATATATGATGGATAAAGGTTTCAGAACTAACAGCATCAAATTCTCATCATTCCTGTTTACTCTGATTTAAATATAATTCTGAGCTTGCTTCTCCTTCCAGAAACCTGAAAATCCTATTTTACAGCAAATTGGCGAGGCACCGGAGCATTCACTGAAAATGGGAATTTGTAATTCTCTTCTTTTGAGAACTGAAGATGCAGTCACTCTCCAGTGTTTTAATGCCATAGGTAACATGGTCTTGATTAAGATCCCTATAAAATTCCTAAAGCACCCTTGGGATAGGATTAATGTTGTGTACCTCTATCCGTATAATATTTAATTATGGTAAAATACCTTCATGTAGGCAATGTCTGTATTACTGGGCTTGGGATGCAGACAGATTCCTGAGTTCAGGTGCATAACTTAGCCACATACCAACTCTGTCTGACAGCAAAACTTAGGTGCCCGCCACTAGAATGTGGGAGAGGAATCACAGAATGATGCAAATAGGTTCCTGTTGTGGGTAGCTGGTGGCAGTCCTGTGGCACGTCACAGTCTGCATCAGAAGGTGACTCAAGACATAAATTCTGGGCTCATGGGGAAGGCAGCTCATCCCTCTCGTCATAGGACAAATCCCACCCTGGAGTGTCCACTACGCAAAAATAGTTCTAAATGCTCAGCTGTGAAATATAGCCACTCAGAAGAAGGGGATGAGAACAGAGCAGGAAATTTATATAATGGGTCTTGAAGAAATCGGAAAAGGACTATTGCTCTATGCAATTATAAATATAATAGCTCCTTTTTGGAAAGGAAGAAAAAAAAATCATGTACCTGTTGTTTTTATGTTACCCTACTGCTATATTATGTTATATTCAGACCATCTACAACTTGAATGGAATTACTATGTACTGAAGTACATCACTGAAGACAGTGATGAACTATCCAAATCATCTGTTTTCCCCTTGTGAGTACAAAGAAATAGTCACCATAACCGTTTCTTTCTCTTGATTGTACTAGCAGCCCTGGACAAGCAATAGTTCTTTCCTCTTGAGTAAATATACCACAGCAGCCCTGATTGCTAGCGGCACATTTACGTGGCCTAAGTCACGAACCCAAAGTGCAAAAATACTGCCCCCCACCTCTCCCTCTGCTCAGGAAGCACAGCACTATCTTTTCTGAGCTCTTTACATGCCTAGTCTTCATACATCATCTTTTGATTTATCCCAAATAAAAATAGCTCCATTTAAGAGAAGTTTCTTGTATCTGGAAATGTTAAAAACACTGATTATCTGCTGATGTGCTAGTGTTTAGCCAAAAACAAGCAGCAGACCTTTACCACCTCAGACCACAGCACCAGTTCTGCCCTAGGCTTGCATCAGACAGGCCCTTTGGCCAGACCGTGGCACTGACCACAGGAGAGCGTCCGGCTTGAAAACAGCATGTTCTTCACTTGGTGCTCACCATGCTGACTGGGACATGTGGGACAACAGGTGCAGGTGAGTAGCAAGGAAAGAGGGAGTTAGAGACACTTTTCCCAAACCAACTCTGCCTGTGTCACTGATTTTGCCGTTCATTGCCAAGCACGTCCCTCTCCACCACAGAAGAACTTAGGTTGGGAGGTACCTCTGGAGGTCACCCAGTCCAGCCCTTCTCAATGCCAGGATAACTTCAAAGTTAGGTCAGGGGACAGCAGGCATGTTCTTCATGTCTTTTTAGCCATGGATAGACTGAGAGTACACACTCTTGTGCTTCTCAAGCAGTTATCTGCATATCATTACATGGAAGGGGATCATCTTCCACAACAGAGATGCCACTCAACAGACTGACTGGGACACCGTAGTTTCTGATCATGGAATCAGTCTAAGTCGAAGCACCTCTCAAAGCTTTTCTCCAAGTCCCAAACTCTCCTGTTTCCTCCAAGCAAGTATCGACTCCTGCATGCAAGCCGGAGTTGCAGTTCTGCCTTTAGTTTTTAACCTGTCTTGCTCTACTTGTTTCCTCCTCTTCTCCAATGCCTTTCACATTCTTGAAGGGTGGGATCCCATCTCCCATTATGAAACCAATCTAATACAAGTCCTGGTCCTCAGGACTGGCCATGCAACTGAGGGTAACTTGAAGAAGTTACCACAGGTGTTTTTTAACATTTTGGTGACCCCTTACCAGCATCTTCCTCCCTCAAGAAGCCAACAAAACTTCTTTCAGAGTCTTCTTCCAGGACATACAAGATACTGTCTGCATACAGAACTGCATGTGGCTGCTTCATGAGGATCTTCATGCTTTAATTCTGTTGCCACCTCCTGCTCCTCAGGCACAGATGTCACCTCTTTTTCCACAGGTCTTGGGAGCACATGGGGAGTATGGCATTTGGTGAAGATCCTTGGAGCACAAAATACCTGGAATTGCTTGAAGTATCACAGCCTCTGTTCTCCATGTGCAGCTACAGCAAAAAATTACAGACTCATCTCTGTTTAAGAGAAGGCACCAGATAATTTTCTGCATGTTTTGACATCAAGGGGATTAAAGTGGTGCTTATGTATGCTCTGGACTGGGGATGCTCTCCTAATCACTGCTTTACTTCTGTGAAAAGTCACACTAAAATAATTTATTCTCTAAAAAAGGTATAGAAGAGATAAAATGCCTTTAAAGTAGAAGTAAAAATGATAGTGATGGCAAAATGAGTCTAGCCCTTAGCTAATATGTTTAATGACATTTTTAAGAGAAAAGGCTTTTGTTCACCCCATGTTTGTTTTCCATGTTGTACACTTGACTATGTGTGTAGAGCTTGGCTGTACGTTAATAAAAGAGTTGTAATCAAATCACAGTCTGCCAGAGACAAACCTTTGCTTTCAAAAGTTAGTATAAAAAATACAGTACAGAGTTTGACTCAGAAAGAAAATGCTGTCATGTTCCATCTTTCTTAAGCAAAATATCAAGGGAAAAGTATAAAAAGTGGAGAAAACTACTAATGTTTAATGGAATACTTGAGACATATGAAAAACAGAATACATAATGTGCCCTGAGGTAATAGACCTCAGATCTATGAGTAATATTTTTATCTTTGATGTGCCCAAATATATTTAACATGTTTCTCTTCATTTGCTGCACAAAACTTAGAAATGTCGTAACTAGTATTTTTATGAATTATATATCAGCACATTCATGTGGAAAGATGTGAACATTTTATGAGCACAAACTACCTTTATTCTAAGATGGGGAGGAAACTGTCCACCACTCTAGCTTTCATCTGGAGCATACTTACATAAGGAACATACTTCCTTACAGTAGACATCTTCAGTCTGGGGTAAATCTTACATTATCCTAATATTACTAATGAAGAATTTTACTTAAATATAGATTAGAAATGCAGCAATGGTTGTACTGATGCATCTGCGAAGCTTGCCAGCACTGCTAAGAACAACATCACCTTTCAGTCTAGTTTCACCTAGAAACTAGCTTTACCTGAAGATTGGTGCCTTCATCCTTCTTTTCTGAACCTAAGAATAAATAACTCCACAATATGCATTGCCTTTTATGCATTGCCCCGTGAACGCACACCAATTATGGCAGATTCACATGTAATCTACTTCTCAGATTAGATAAAATGAGTGGCATCACTCCTGTCATTTTAAAAGACCACAGCAGTTCCCCTCAGCCCTTTGGCAGAGTGGTTGTTGATCTTTACTTTCAGGGAAGAGCAAGCAGCTGAGATGCCTAACTTGAAGATGGGCAGGGTAGGAGAGCTCCGCACTTTCTACTGACTAACCCCAGGTGGTCTCACTGTTTGTGCACTGGATGTTTGAACTCCATTTTCAAGCATCTAATTCTTCCTGGTGTTGGACAGGAGAATTAGGAACCTGAGTTTCATTCCTTTAGGTGCTCTAATAAGCAGCTAAAACTTAAACATTGTGGTCCTTAGTTTTTTATGTACCTAAATCATCTTAAAAAATCTAAAAATTTTAGTAATTTTATATGAAACTATAGGAAGACTTCTCTTCCATCATTTGGAATACATGCAATGCGTGCAATATGGTTCCGCTGTTTGGAGGTAAACACCATGACACCTGAGCTATGTTTTTCCAAGTTACCATTCCTTCCTCATGTTCCTGGCTGCAGACAAGCAGCGTTGCTTGCGGAGTGCACAGCCAGTGCACCCAGCTACGTGTGGAGCTGTGGGTGCAGAGAGCCAAGCAGACCTGCAAGTCGGCAGGTTACGTGGGAGTCAGCACAGCTGCAAATTTGCTCATCATTTCTGTCTGAATTCATTATTCTGGATGTCCTGGGAAAATCAGCTGTCTGGGAAACCATTCAGGGTGCTCTTTCCTAATCAATACAAACTACCAAAAATATTTGCATATACATACTACAATGCATCTGTGAGGGCATTGGCACGGAGGCAGAGCACATGCCTTAATGGTCTCAGCCCTTACTGATCAGTCTGAGATAAGACTGATGCATCTCTTGATTAGCTAAAATATGACAATTTTGCCTTAACTGGAGAATGCTGTGAACCTAGATGAGACCCACATCTAATTGCTGCAAGCGAGCAGAAAAGGGAGGAATTCAGCAGAAAGGGAGATGCCTGCTCGTGGATGTGCACCCCTTTGTGAACACGGCTGGGTGGAGAGCAGCAGCAGGTCTTAGACTTGGGAATGACAGAGTCCTCTGCCGTGTGAAGCCTTGAAGTAATGAAAGCTTTCGTTTCTAGCCAACTGATGACCCAGTGATGTTTTCTCGTAGGTATACCTAAAAGATTCAATTTTGCCACCTTCTTAATTTGAGTACTTCTTATTTTATATCTCGAACTTACAAAGAATTAATTTCCCCTTTAAGACTGGCTGAATTGCTAACTGGGCTGCAATCGGCAAGTGTCTCAGGCCAATCCAGTGATCTCATTTCAGATGAACGCAAGCCCAGTAGACATGAGGACTCTCTCAAAGGCACGGGTGCTTCCAGGTTAACATCTCACCCTTGTTCATTGGTCTCCATTGACCAGAGGGAGAATCTGGGAGCAAAGTCATTGTAGCTTGTGAGATGTGAATGTATGGAAAGGGAGGGTGAGGAAGAGGGATCTTACAGAGCTCTGACTTTCAGGGCACCGCAGGGCACAGCAGCCAGGGCCCAAACATTCAACAGGGAGTCCCTCCTCCCTAGCCCAACCCAAGCCTGTGTGATGCTCCTGCTCTGTCCTCCAGCCCTTCGCTCTCGAGCTTTTCATCATGCACATCAAAAGGAATTTTAGAAGAAACAGATGCAAATAATCTAAACATAAATCCCACCGTGTCAGGGACTTCGCGTCAAGCACTGGGGGCTGTGGGGGGAGAGAAGGCTTCTTTCATTTCCTTGGGCATGAAGGTGGCCCCCCAAGACTTGCTGTGAGAAGGTGTCCCCCGCTCTTTCTGCTGATGAAGGCTGGGCTCGTAGCTTGTTAAAGCGTTTGCGTCAGACGTGGCAAGGTTTTAAAATTGCTCAGAAGTCAGCATGGAGTGAGTGGGAAAGGATGACAGTGAGACAACGGAACCAAACAGATAAAATAGCCTCACATGCAATCTGATGAAAAAGTCTCAGGTTTCCATAGCATCCAGCAACTCTGTCACCTTCCTCCTTAAGGACACACTTTTGAATTCTAGCACAAATAGCCCTTCTTTTGTTAGGCAGCTACTTTTGTAAAACTGCTGTGTAATAAACGATCCCCGTAAATTAATTTCACACTTTTTTTTATCTTTCCAACTGAATGATTTGGCAGGAAGTGACCTACTTAAAAATGAACTTGTCACAGACATGAGGTTAGAACTTGAGAGTTTAAAATTGAATATATGATGATTCAAAACTGGAAGAGAAGAGAGCCAAGCCATAGAAAACTATTTTACATCAAGTGATTATCAAAACAGCATGAAAGACTGTCCTTCTATTTTCTCCCTTTCTCTCCTTTTTTTCTGCTTTATTTGAGCATCTGAACTCCTTAGATCTCCCACTGATTTCATCCTAGGGCAATTTCTTTTTCTTTACTTCCCTTTTATCTCACCATACACAAATCTACATCCAAGACTAAGTTCATGGATGTTTGCTTTTACAAGTTGCTGCACAGGGTCTCATATATGGATTAAGGATTTAGAATGAAGTCTCCTAAAAACTGTGGAGTAAACACAAAGCAGAAAAGTCATAAACAAAATTTTTGGGGACTTCAAAGGCTTCTGGAGATGTTGTGAACTTCTGTTGAAGATACATGAGGAAGGAGAGAGATACACTGAGATGCAACAAGTGCAAATAACGAAGAAGATAGTGTTGTTATGGATTTGTAAAAGCTCTTTAATGTAACTACCAAAAAAATAGTCGTTGTTGTAATATTAGAATTCATTTAAATTTTGCTGAAACTATACCCTTTTATCCTGCTGATTTCTGAATCTTTTTCAAATGTGCTGTGTTACTGAGAAAAATATTAATATTCAATGAAGATATAGCCATATAAATTATATAGTTTCTAAAACAGAGTAAAAAAGAGGATGATCCACCAGTGTTTGATCCCAAGTTAAGAAACTGTTTCAATTAAGTGCAGATTGTAGCCACCATAAGCAGCATTTATCCCTTTCTGCTGTTGCAATGAACACTGTGAGGCTGCCGGGGATTGGCAGAAGGACCCAGTACAAAATAAGTCTCATCCTACCTATAGGAGAAGGTCTGGACGTAGGGGCAGGAGGCAAGGCTACCCAGCCTCGTGCCCAGGAAAAGGGCTGCTGTTGCACATGTCACAGGGATAAAAAAGGGAGAAAAAAGAGTAAGTGGAACAGCCATGTGTCCATCGCTTTCCCAGTTTACCAAGAAGTGCTGTTGTGTATTCCCATGGTATGGGACTGGGGTCATCCCTCCCCCTGGGCACTCACTCCAGCATGACTGTCCTCCTCTGCTGCCACCGTCTGCGATAGGAGCCAGCCGGCGCTCAGTGCAATGAGGACAGCTTCTGGTGGCAGGATCAGATTAGATACTCGGGTGTTGAAAACAGGCCAAGGGCCTGGCTTTGATGATCCATCTGCAAAATTTAATAAGACCAAGGCCAGTCTTCGAGGGGTCTCTAAGAAAAGGTTGTCCTTCCTACAGAAAAGCTTTACAGAAGGTGTGCTAGGGCTGGATGAAAAGTCAGCTTTTTGCTTTCACCTGTTGATGAAGTAAGTTTAAACCCTCCCTTTATCCTCACAGGTAACTGTGAGGTAGCTTTCAAATAAGCTTGGACAACTGAAGCAAAAAGCCTTAGAGAGAATGCTCCAGACTCAGAAGGTTCAGTTTGAATCAAATCAACTGATTTATAAATATATTTGTAATCTAATATGTATTCAGGAGACAAACAGGGTCTCTGTTTGCATCAGAACAAAGCGATGTCAGCAGTTTTCTTCCAAGAGTGATGAACTTGGCTAATCTGAAGTGCCTGCTCCTTGGCTGCTCTGAGTCCTTTGCATTGCGAGGAGAGTTCACATTGCAGTTTTTTCTGGTCAAGCTCAGACCAGTGATGCTCACAATCTGCCTCAGCTTCTGGAAATATTTTGTGCCACATTTTGTGGTTTCCCCTGGCCATTCTGTTGGTGATGGCCAATGTGGAACAAACTGGGTTCATGGTTAAAAGAGACAGACGCTGTCTCTGTGAGGCAAAAAACATTCTGTATTTGCTATTAAAATGTGTTGTTAGAATGTCATTCATTGTTGGAATTTTTTAACAAAAATGAGCAAATATTTCATCTTCCATGTTTCTTGTGAAGACTGTTTGGAGAGTTATGGTAAGGCATCTCCAAGCAGCTGCAAGTCCAGATCTTCTCACTTTTGTTTTCAATGAGTACCGATCTAGAAATGCCACAGAGGCTTTGGCAGATGCTCAGCCCCTGCGATCAGAAGAAGAGCAGGCATCTCTGGGCAGTCAGACAGCCACCCTCCCTCCTTATCCTTGCCACAGCTTTTGCGAATGTAGAGGTGGTTCTGCACAGCTTTGCTTCTCTCTCTCTGAGACCTCCAAATGGTTGAGAGGAAATGCTTTTTATCCTCCAAGGACATGCTCTCTTGAGTAGCTCGAGGAGCTTGACAGGACTGCGTTTATTCCTCTTGCAGCTGATTGCCTATAGAGCTACTAGGTTGGGAGGATAGCCTTGACTGCAGTATTTACATTATATGTTTACATTCAGTATTTTAATACCCTGCCATTTATTTTCATTTCAGCTGGCCCTACATCCCACCTGTATGCCTAATTTAGCGTGGACAAAAATGGGCCTCAAATCAGGGTTAAAGCAGCTCACTCCAGGTAAGATGCAAGTGATACTAGTGGCTTGGCAGGATGGAGAACAGCGATATGAGCGTGACAGATGACAGGGATCAGAAGAGCGGGGAAACCCATTAACTTTTCTTTTCACAATGAGAACCAAAGACCAACATTGCATTTCCAGCTCTTACCAGATGATTGAGTAAGTGCGAGATCAGCCTTGCTTCTGCCTGTACCTGCCCAGGAAAGGGCATTC
>NW_008825410.1:114783-118078 GCF_000699105.1 Pygoscelis adeliae | reverse complement strand
TCCCTGCTCCCCTTCTTGCCTGCCTGTGAGCACAATATAATTGAAAGTATAATGTCTGGTTTCACAAGCGGAAGAATAATCTCTCACTCTTTATGGATGGAGGGGAGGGGGAAGAAGGAGAGAGATGCATAATTATCACATATGCTTCATATGCATTAATATGTACAAGCATATGCTCTGAAAATGTAAACCTTCATTAAAGTAAAAATTAAAAATGTCAAACTTGTAATGTAAAATTTAAAATACAGGTGAAAGAGTAATTCACTAACCCAGACATACTTAATTAGAAAATCAGGACGCTGTTGTGAGTTCTGCTAATTTTTCCAATGCCACTTGAATGCTTTGCCAATAAATAATCTTACAGTGTCAAAATCAATCACTGTGCTACAAAGACTCCTTATCTGTGATCGAAATCATTCTATCTCCCCTGGAGACACATACCTATGAAAAATTTAAGAGGTCATCAGTCATGGTCTCTCTTTCCAATGTTTATAAAGTTGTATCTTTGGATAAGAACATTTCCAGTGTTCTTGTCACAACAGAAAGTAGAGCTGAGGTCCGGTGTATTTACAGACAGGATCACTGTGCTTAGGTAGACTGCATCTCATCCCTATTTTTTTGAAGTTATATAAAATAATTATTCTGGGTCTGTCTCTATTATTTGTAGATCCCTGGTAAAGGGATGAAAAGAGATCTCAATATATATAAGAATTAGGCTCTAGGCTTAAGCATGTAGCATATAATTATATAGCATAATGCCATTGAAGAACAATGCCAGATGCATTCGTTTCATGTCAAATGTTCTGAAATTGTGTATACTCGAACAATTCAGATTTGCATTCTGCACAAAATCTTACATGGTCATATACAATTTGCTATTTTCCCACAGCACATTAGCTGTTTGTTGATGGTATAAGAATCACTTGATAACCATGTAGCAGCCAATGTGTCTTATCATTAAACTATTGGACTTTTTACTGGAAACCAAAACATCATCATAAAATTCAAATAAACATTTCACAAGGATCATCACACAGGATGTATCATATTAAACCTATTGAAAAAGCAATTCTCTGAGGTATGTTTCACAGGCAATTGCTTCCCAAATAGTTTTCCATTACTGTTGAGATTCTAGCCACAACAAGCGCCATTAATCCAGTTCCTAAGCTTGATTAGGGAAATGTCTGGATAAGAACTCCAAAAATGCCTTTCTCTGTCACTTCCGCAGGAAAAATTGACCCCTATTTGTGTTACCGTGGGTCTAATGATCTCTTGATTCATGAATAAAAATCTTCACGCTAGGTGTTAGAAATCACATGGTCTAACTGTAACAGGAGGGTGGGAGCTGTGCCCTGAGCATGGATAGAGCAGGGATATTCAACATATGCACCTTGTACCCACTCTCACATACTTATTCGCAAGGTAATTCATAGATATAAAGCCACCAATATCTTTCAAAGACATTTTCTTTTATGTCTGAGGCCAAGGCCATTTTTGGCAAAATTGAGGGGTTTTTTGTTTGTGCACAAAGGACATTTTACCATGCTCTAATGCATCCCTAGGGCAGGGACTGGGCAGCACAAAGGCAGGAGCTTCAGCTGCTTCCAGGTCAAGGTGTAGCCCTTGGTCCCTTATTTGAGCCTTCTATTTCCTCTCCATATGAAGAAATGAACTCAAAAAGTCTTCCTAGGAATCAGTTTTGCTCATTAGCCATGAAATCTGCTCACTTCCTGAAGAGTCCAGAGTGTAATGTCCGGGTATTGCAGGTCAAAGAAAGATTAAGCAGTCAATTTATTTTAGAAACTGAGAAAGAGAAAAGTGAGCTTGACCTATCAGTCATTTTTTCACTCCCACCCAAACTATTAGATAAGTCTGAGATAAAGTACTTGAATTCATTAAAATTTCTGAAGAATAGAAAGGACCGCTTTTTAATTTTCCATCTCTTGCTCTCTCAAAAATGAAAATCCCTGTAATTTCATAGGTCAAGCTATGATTACATCCATTTTGATAAAATGCTGAATTACAGAACAGATAGGACTTTTCAGTTCAAATTTATCATACTTATCATACTTATCATGGACTCCTGGATGATAGAATCGACTTCAGAGGAAGCTAGGAGTTCTCAGGATTTCTGTAAAACATGAGCTTCATTGATACTCGTAGGATAGGCAAGCCTGGTTTGGTATATCTGACCTTTTGCTCCGTTGCCGCTACAGTAAACAGAAACAGCATAATGAAAAAACACAAGAAAACAATTTTCCTTCAAGGGTCTTCAAAGTTCACACATCAAAGGGAATGCTGCAAAGCTGCAGCACAAAAATCTGATGGTTTGGGTTTCCAGAGTTGCTAAACAATGTCATTTCTGCCAGCTTGTTGATAGGCAGAATGAGGAGCATTCGCACCACCCACGCTTGAGGCCTCAACAGAGGTGCCCACAGCAGGTGCTTGGGCTGCATGAAGTTCCTCGGTGGGCTCCTCCATACCGCTCTTTTCCTCAGCTGCCCTCTCAAGCAGCCTGTGTTGACTTCAGAGGGACCCTCAGACCACTGGGCCACTCTCTTTCTTATTTATGTGCAGAGTCTTACAGACAAAGTGTAGACATCCCCAAGAGTCGGGAAGAAGTTCATGCCTGGTTGTGCTTTGGGGAATACTTTGGGGCCTGAGGAGCATTTTTGGTTAACAGGGAGGCCTGCTATTAATCATGCTTTTATTTAGCAAACAAGGTGCCGAGTCTCCCTTGGATCCACAGTTATATGCAATGAATGGTCCTTGGAGAGGTTTACCACTGTCAGCAAGGCCTTAGCCATGCTCCTTAATGGTAGCATCCTGGAGCAAGCAGAGGAGTGGTACCAGGGAGCCAATTCCAGCTCCTTTGCCATCTCTTCTTTCTCAAAAGAAATACTATTAGCTCCTGCTAAACTCTGCACAGAGTGCCTGATTTAGGCTGTGATACCGTGCACCATGACAACATAAGTGCTGAGGGACCACCAAGGTTAACTGATTAGAAGCCTCGTGTACAGCTGACTTTGGAGAAATAGGATGGCACAACTGTGAAATGGAAGATAACCTAAACAGCTGTCTGAGCCGAATGCCAGCAGCAACGCAAAGCCGTCATAGGGGAAGGATGAAGGCAGAGATGTGCTGCTGGAGAGCCTGGCTCATTGCCAGTGAAGGTATTCGCCCCATCAGAGCGGCCAGCACAGCCGTGCCTGCTTGCTGCCCAGCACTGGCAGCCCCTCAGCACACACACCGGCCCCGGGGTGCCTGGCTCCCCAGACGGTGCACCCGCCGGGCG
>NW_008825410.1:113263-114224 GCF_000699105.1 Pygoscelis adeliae | reverse complement strand
GGGAGCGGGGGGCGGGAGCTGCTCGACGGGGCGGGGGCTGTCACGGGGCTGGGACGATAAAACCGGGGGTAATTGCATTTAGGCAAATGAGGCTGCCTCGGCCCTCCCCGTCTCCAGGTATATAAAGTGGGGAGCGCTCCCACGGACGGCCAATGCGCACGAACAGCGCCCGCCCTCCTCCGTGCAGACGGTGCGTGTGCCTCCGGGAGCGTGTCTCTATGTCCGTCCGTCTGTCCGTCCGTCCGTCCGTCCGCGCGCGTGTGTCCGTCCGTCCGTGTGTACCTATATGCGTGAGGATGCGCTTGGCCATATGTTTGTGAGGGTGTGTGCGTGTGTACTTCTGTGTGTCTGCCTATATGCGTGTGCGGGGGTTCTATATGTGTGTGCATCTGTGGGGGGGTGCCTATACATGCTCGTGTGTCCGCACGCGTGTGTCTCTGTGTGCAAGGATGTTTTTGTGCCTATCCCGATGTGTGTATCTGGGTGTGCGAAGGGATGTGTGTGTACCTCTAGACACGTGTGTCTCTGTGTGTGTGAAGAGCTGTATCTCTACGTAGGTGTGTGCATCTAAGGTGTGCAGCTGTTTGTGTGAGGGGCTGTGAGTTTATAACTAGATCCGTATGTACACACTAGATGTGTGTGTGTGTGAGCATCTGATGGGTGTGTATATGTGCGAAGGTGTGAAAATCTAGATGTATATCTACGCGTGAGGGTGTGTGCATGTATAACTCTGTATGTATGTGTGTGCAGGGGTGCCTCTGGATGGGCATGTCTGTCTGTGCGCTGGTGTGTACATCTAGCTGCATACGAGTCTATATGTGTGGGGCGTGTGTATAGCCAGAGGTGAATGTAGCAGTCGCGGGGTGTGTGTGTGTGTGTGTTGTGGACGTGTAACCAGGTGCGTGTACGTCTGTATGTGCGAGGGAGTGTGCATCCCGGTGTGCACCGGTGTGTGTGTGTG
>NW_008825410.1:103199-112890 GCF_000699105.1 Pygoscelis adeliae | reverse complement strand
CCGCGCTGAGCGCCGGCGCTGTCGCCCCGCAGGAGGAGCTGCCGCTGCCTCTGGAGCACTTCCTGCAGAGGATGGCCCGGAGACCCCGGCCCCAGCAGTTCTTCGGCCTCATGGGCAAGCGGGATGCCGGTGAGCGGGGCGGGGGGCTGGCTCCCCCACACGCCCCTCTGCATGCCTCTTCTCCTAGCGCCGCTCCAAACTTCACAGCGGTTGACACCCGATTTTAATGCGTTAAACCTTTCCCAAAAGTTGCGATGTCGGTTGTTCGGGTGTGGGGGTTTTTTTGGTTTTTTTTTTTTGTTGTTTTTGCAAGTTTAATATCAGATAAACTCACCGATTGGAAAAGAGCGGGCTTCACATTAAAGTGCTAAGTGCTGACCAATTACAGCACGTAAATACCAGTAAGGAGTATCACGATAATTCACGGGTCGGCATATGTGCCACCGAATTGCCCGAGTGTGGAAATAGGTTGTGTATACAATTATTGCCATCTTTTCTACATGTTTACTGATCCAAGAATTGATCTAAGAAATTGGAGCTAAGCAGGTCTAAATTGTGTGGGTTTAGCTAAAATAAGGTTTTGTAGTCTCTTCAAAGAGGAATGCAGTTGTAAACGATCACCTTAATTTCCCTTAAGTGGAATATGCGTAGGGTAGTTTCTGTATTTGATTCTTCAAAGCATTGCAGTAGCATCATATTATATGCCAATCCTTTTTCAACAACTCTTTTTCCTTTTTTTCTCTTTCCTTTCCTCTTCCAATCAGGATATGGCCAGATCTCTCACAAAAGTAAGTTAAAAAAATGCAAATATTGTAGGTAATTATTAGAAGATATTCAAACAGGGAATAGTGTATTTGAGGGGATTAGTTAGAAGGTGACTGGGTTCAGCTAAGGACTGGCAGCACCGGTGGTGGAGAAATGTTCTGCTAAAGGATTGAAAAACCCCCAGTGCAACTGTGAGCCTGTGCCTCATCCGAGCCACCACAAGCTTTGCGATTTCAATCCACGTTAATGTGTGGATGTTGCAGCTCTCTCTTATTTCCCATGGGGGGGATTCTGTAAGCCTTTCTCATAGGCAGGGCAGGCTTACTGCCAGACTTGGAGAGGAGCAATTAAGATGGCAAAATCTAGAAAATTAGAATAGTGAATTCCCAAATCCCCAAGAACAATTCCACAGGAGAGCCCATGTATCAAGCATGCGAGATACTGTATCTGTGCTCTCAGCATTGTCTGGGTGGGAATCAGACCCCCGCTCACAGCAGGGGCTGATTGATGATGTGCTGCCATATAAACAAGCATATCTTGACCCATTCATAAGCGTGCCTTGCTTTGCTTCTGTGTAACACCAAGCGGGAGATGGTATCAGCAGGGTGGTGTTACCTTGTTCTGCACAGTGATAGTTTTATTCTCTGAACTTGTCTGAAGATGCTCAGACAGAAGCCGGAAGGCTTTTAATAAGTAAAAATGATCTTGTATTCTGTGAGAGCTCCTCTGTCCACAGAGGTCAATAACTGTCCCGGTGTTCTGTTAGCCACAAGATTTTATGACTAGGATTACGTATTGGAAGACCAATTAAAGAGTCTGATACAAAGCTCATGCCAAATAACCTGCTGACTAAAGTAAAAAATTACAGCTTTCTGAAACTGCTTCAGCTTGAATTAATACCTGAAGGTCATTCATCTCGCTTTGTAGATGAATTAGCCAAGCAAAATTCTTTCCAAAGAGAAATTTCTAAGTTTGCCTCAAAAGCCAGCTTAGCGAAAGAAGAATGGCTCCTTTTCGTTCCTTGTCTGAAGCTATAGCTACCACTATATCTGATACGTGCTGTAGGCCAAAACTTGGAGCAATTTATCCTCTACACATCCAGTGCCTTGAGGAGTACTAATGGGACAGGAAGGTAATATCCGAACTCATAAATATTCCAAAAATAGAGCCAGACTGTCTAGCTCAGACACGTCCAGACATAGAGTCCCATTGGCTTCCTCTCCAGTAAGGGCTCTGCCTGACCTGCAAGGAATATTTTTCTTCCACTTCACAGAAAAAAAATGCCAACAGGTAGAAGAGATGCATCACACGGATGCAGGCTATACCAAGACACTGCCTTCTTGTGCATTTGCTCAAATCAATAGGAATTGCACTGGGAGAGGAATAAGAATCAGTTATTGGCCATTGTTTTTCCATTATACTTAAAAAACCCCACAAACCAAAACAAAAAGTCAATCTGAGTTAATGAGAAGATGTCCACTAACTAGCCTGTGCCTTGGTCTACCCTGTTTAGTCTGATTAGTCAGACTGATGTTCATTCTCCGTTGTCCGAGAGTGGTGTGAACAACTAGTCTGTGAGATGAACAGTTTTGGAGCCTGTGTCTTCCTTCCTTGCGAGAACATGTTATCTTAAAAGCCTGCCTATTTAAAATGTATTAAAACATCCCCAAATATATTTTTTCAGGGCATAAAACAGACTCCTTTGTTGGACTTATGGGCAAAAGATCTTTAAATTCTGGTATGTATATGACGAAATGTGGTACTCGGTAATATACAGCCTCTTCATTCTGTTGCCTCTTTGTTCTCTCCCAGCGGATGGAAGAAGCAGTCTTTATGTAGTGTAGACCTAGAGTTCTCTGAAAAAGGATCAGGATTTTCTTTGTTAACCAAAGAAAATCAAGGTCCGCTTCACTCCCATGCTTGAGATGATCAGGCTGGACTGAGCTGCAGGCAAGGTCAGGTAGAAGTCCCCAGGGCACTTTCCTTACCGCCCTGTCCTTGCCAGCAGCACGTTCTGCCGGTCCCCAAAGTGCTAATACAAGAAAAAACTAAATTTTACTGACAAATCCAGATCTCCCCAGGTAAAGGGATATCCTCGTCACCTCTGGAGATCATTATTCCTCAAACTCGGAGCAGAAGGTGGAAGAGCAGAGATCTGCCATTAACACCACCTCATTCTGCAGGTCAAGCTGTTAAACGTTCCCAGCCTCTTCCAGCTTTTCATTTTACCTAAAAAAAAAAAAAAAAGCAACAAGCATTTTAAGCTTTGAACTGATACTGTGAATTTGTGTTATTTTCCCATAGCATCCATACCGAGCAGAATCCTCCTCCCTCATGTGCACGACCCCTGTGGGTAACTGCAGACTGCCAGTAGCTCTAGCTTCCCTGTGCTATAGGGCTGTACTGAGGAAATCCCTCACTGTGAACCATAAAGTGTCAGTTAATTCCCCAGAATAGGAATTAAAAAAATAAAAAACCTAATACGTATTTCATGTCTCTGAAATAGTTCTCACTGTTTTGTTAAATGGATGATAAAAGTTAAATTGCTAGCTGACACCTTTATATTATATGGATACACGCTGTGATCTATATTCTGCAATTATGGTTGTCAGTAACTTTTATTTTCAATTAAACCCTGTTCAGACTAGTAATATTTCTCTCTGCATCATTTTGCAAATTGCTATGTATCATGAATAATTTTGTACAATTTTATCTGTGGTGGCAGTAGCTATTAAATGCATAATACCTGTAAATATATCTGCTATCACAAAAGTAAATAGCCTGGAAGTAATAAATTTGGTTTGGTTTCTATTGGGATTACATTTACATTAATATGAGAATGTAAAATGCAGCAAATGTTTAAAAAAGGCAAAGATTTTATTGCCCTAATTTCAAAATTGCTGGTATGGTCAGGATACTGTTACGTGGTATTTGTAACAATGGGGAATAATGAAGTTTTACCCTGTCAGGCTATCTAATACCTGCCTGACAGGTAAAACTAGAATTCACTGCTTTTCTGCCCAATTCCCTGAGAGGAAAACGGTAAGAATTTGCTTCTGCTCCTCTGGAGGAGAAGATAGGTCCTAAGGAGTGTGCAATCAAAGCAAGATCAGGAGTATGTGCTAGGACTGTCCTTACTTCTCCCTACTGAAAGATATTTAACTGGCAGGACTTTTTCTTGGTGCCGTGCCTTGGTGCTGTGGTTTTCTTCTTCTGCAGAAAGCCCCCGAGACCCCTGGCAATGTGTAGGAGTTCACACCGCCCCGCTGCTGGGTGTGAGCGCGGTGCTGATGTAAAGCCTCGTGTGACAAAGCAGAGTACCGGGATGCTGGTGTCTCAGTTCCTGCTTTGGTAAAATGGGGTCTGACACTGCCTGTCTCCCAAGCTGTGCAGTCTGTCGGATGAACGCTCGAGGTAGAAGCTAGAAAACAGTCACACGTACAGTAAAGATACTATAAGAATCCATACTGAGAAAGAAAGCTCAACTCATTTTGCATTTAGCCTGGTGAAAATTGAAGTCTCGTTAATTTAAAACTGTCACTGATCCAAAATGCCAGCTCCCTGCAGGATGCAGTACTGAATCCCCCTAGACTAGCTGTGCACTGCATGCAACAGTCAGGCATGCACACGCTCCGTGAAAGCAATCCTCCCTTTGGGGTCGAAGCAAAGATGACTCTGGTGACCAGCTTTGTCACCCTGTGGTCTGGCTCTGCCCAAGAAGGGCTCTCTGCATTTCCCTCTCATTTTAAAAGAGCAAGAAGGAGAGATCTAGTGCGACTAAACGCTAAATATGTTACTGAAGACTATTTTAGGCTGTGGTAGGTCCGCAGGGTAGTCTGAGGTTTGCTTAGCTCCTGCTGCAGGTTTTTAGTAAAAGGTATCACTGTGCAGGGCTTGGGGACAAGGGAGGGTTTAAACCTGGCAAAGAGCTGACCTGGCAGCACAGAGGTGGCAATGTCGATGCAGAAGGTGTCTACTCACAAACTGATCTGAGTGCTCAGATCCCATCACTTAAATGGGTTACTGGAACGTAAAAATGCTTTGAGTTAATGCTGCTTCAAGCAGCTCGATAGACGAGAGGTAGAAAGCACTGCTCAGACCTTCAGCCTCCTGGAGGATAATGTAGTCTGTAGGGTAAAACCAAATCAAAGCAGCTCAGGGCTGTGCCAGGATCCCTCATCTCGTGTCCAAACGCTCTGACGGGGTCCAGCAGCGACCCAGCAGGCTGCAGGTCTCTGATGTTTCCTTGTGCTTGCTGGGGTTTACGCAAGGCTGCACCACGTCCTTCATTCTGCTTTGTTTTTTGCAGGATCCTCTGAAAGGAGCATAGCACAGAATTACGAACGGAGGCGTAAATGAGACATTCACGTGCATTATTTATTAACTTCATTTGTTCTAATGGCCAATGCAGTGTAATTTAAACTAACTACTGTACGGAATAATTATTTATTTAATAATAACCGATGGGTTGGGTTTTTGAGTTGTACATTCAATAAAATGATTATTTTTCATATTGTGGCAGCGATACGTGTTGTGTAGGTGCGTTGTGGTTCTGAAAGGACCAGCAACCCTGATGACGTCTCACAACAAAGCACATCATTTGATATGACCCATAAAGTTATGTTCACTAAACAAAGAGAATATTCTTTTGTTTGTTGAAAGCGAGTCTGTCAGCTTCACAGCCAGTGCAGAACAGAGCTGATGTACAGTCTAGTGCCTCAATTTGTTTTCATGGTTTACAATGTACTGTAATTTCCGTATCAAAAAATATATTTGTATCATTGCAGCATGTTTTATGTTTTGTGACTACGTATCTATATATTTTAAAAAGGGGGGGTGGGTACGGTTTGAATGTGAATCTGAGGTCTTCATTTCATAGTCTGGAATTTTATGATAGTAACATTTTAAATAAAAACTACTCTGGGGATTTTGCAACATATTTTCTTTGGTGATAGTGATGGTGTTATTTCCCAAGGCAGTCTGGAATGAGACTCGGATCCAAGCGACAGTGGTCTGATACTGGAAAGAAATACCAAATTGATGCCTTCCTTTTGCAGGGAGGCCATGAGCCTCCTAGTGCGGGTTTGGTGAATGCTGTGGGGGATTTGCCACTGGAGACAGGCGTTCCCAGGATTGCTCCGGGTCACACAAGGTGCCATCTATCCTAAATCCGATGGAAATCAAGAAGTGTGTTGACTGAATGAAAAGGGCCCAATGTATCCCCCAGCTCCAAGTGGAATAATTTGCTGTGGACTTCATCCACTACTACAGGCTTGTTATTTGAAAGCCAAGCTTTTAATAAATACTAGCCCTCAGATTCACAATAAAAACACTTGTTGGCTTGAACCCATGCAATATAAGAGAGAAAAATGTGAGCGCAATCACCTTTTTAATTAAAATGTGTGGTTACTGTATTTCCAAGACTGTCCCAAAATGCTACATCTCAGCAGATGCCAAAGCATCTGGAGGTCTATATTCTTTCCACAAGCTAAAAGCTATACTTCTCTGATGCTATCACACGAGCTTTCATCAGAGATGAATCAGCAGTGAAAACAGCCAGCACATACACACCAAATTTCAAAATAAGTAATACAAAGTGATTAATTGGTGGTTGTTTTCCATTTTGGAAGTTGAACTTGGCAACCTCCATTTTCAGGTTTACCTGAGGCATCCCCATAACTGCACCCATTAAGAGTGGGTGGGCATAGGACCTCCCTCGTGCTAGGTTAGGAGCAGCACCTAAGCCTGCCCATGCTTAAAACAGATCCCACTCCCAGGTAAGTAGGAGCTGGGTCTAGCGAGGTGGGGGGCTACACGGTGGGAAAACTGAGGCAGACTTGCGACAGGCACCATGCTCATGTGAGACGCAGTGGTTATACTGGCGCTCTGCCAGCTCTTCATCTTGCCACGGCTAATTTTCAGACTAATAAACTTCTGTATCAGCTCCCACTGAGCTCAATGAGGGGGGAAAGCTGATTGCTGGGCTAACAGCATGGCAAAAGGAGTGCAGAAATGTGTGTTGAATAATGCTCAGCAAAGGGTAAAAAGAAAGAAAAAGCTTTAAAATGCTGTTTCCTGAGCCTGGAGGACCATGGTGCTCCCAGAGCTCACAGCCTGTGTGCACTGAATTGTGAGACACGGAGAGGAAAGAAAAAGCCCCGCTGCTCGCTCCCTGCAGCCTGCGCATCTCACAAACCTCCCCACAGAAGCAATGACTGCAAACATATTTGCATCCAGAGAAAGCCGCACAAGACAGAGTGAGCTTTAAGTGTTTGGAGGACAGCACAGACACTAGTTAAGAGCACCCAGCAAAGGGCTGGAACTGAATTTTCTGGCAAAACCATAGAAGCACAGGATGGTTTGGGTTTAAGGATCACCATGTCCAACCCCGCCTGCCATGAGCAGGGACTTCTTTCACTAGATCAGTTTGCTCAAAGCCCCGTCCAGCCTGACCTTGAACACTTCCAGGGATGGGGCATCTACCACCCCTCTGGGCAACCTGTTCCAGCGTCTCACCACCTCATCATAAAAAATGTCCTCCTTATGTCCAACATAAATCTACCCAGTTCAAAACTGTTGCCCCTTGACCTGTCTTTACAAGCCTTGGTGAAAAGTCTCTCTCTGTCTTTCTTATAAGCCCCCTTTAAGTACTGAAAGGCCACAGTAAGGTGTCCCTGAAGCCTTCTCTTCTCTAGGCTGAACAACCCCAACTCTCTCAGCCTTTCTTCATAGCAGAGGTGTTCCATCCCCCTGATCATTTTCGTGGCCCTCTTCTGGGCCCGCTCCAACAGGTCCGTGTCCTTCTTGTGCTGAGGGCTCCAGAGCTGGACACAGTACTCCAGGTGGGGTCTCCCCAGAGCGGAGCAGAGGGGCAGAATCACCTCCCTCCACCTGCTGGCCATGCTGCTTTTGATGCAGCCCAGGATATGATTGGCTTTCTGGGCTCTGAGTGTATATTGCTGGCTCGTGTCCAGCTTGTCATCCACCAGTACCCCCAAGTCCTTCTCCACAGAGCTGCTCTCAATCCATTCAGCCCCCAGTCTGTACTGATACGTTGGATTGCCCCAGCCCAGGCTCAGGACCTTGTTGGCACTTGGCCTTGTTGAACTTCATCAGATTCACGTGGGCTCACTCCTCAAGCCTGTCAGGGTCCATCTGGATGGCACCCCTCACCTCTGCTGTATCAACTGCACCACCGCCATTTTCTCTAGAAGGAAAGGCTGACCCTCCGATGTCAAAATATTCTCCTGTTACGTGGCTCTCTGATGAGTGGTTTTAATTTGGCATTTGAAACAACTCCTTTCAACTTCTGGTGGCAAAATAATGTCAGATTTGCGCTAATTTAGGTTTTGAACAACAAGATTAAAATTGGCATTGATTTCTATGTTTGTACAGACATATATTCCAGGCTAGAAATAAACGAAATGCATACCAAAAGGCACAGCCTGAAATGTTCCAACTAACTCTACCAATGATAGGGAAAAAAAAAAGCCCTTATCATATTTCATCATTGGGGACCATTCAGCCGAGCCGTGCCATGTTGGGGCTGCAGGGCCGTGCCTGCCCAGCAGGTCCAGGGCAGACGTGGAGATGCATGAACCACTCACACCTGCAGGCATCCAGCCCAGCACTGCCCGTCCCCACCATGGGCTCACTCCCACCACCCTCCTAGTCAAACATTTGTCCTCACAGGCATCCTGGGGTCCTCAAGACTCAAACAGGAATTCTTATATCTTTTTTCAGCCTTTAGTAGTAAGTGATATAGTCTATACATTATTGAGCACTTCAAAGGGACTTTTTAATCATTTCTGTGGTCTTTAATCTCCCTTTTGAGGCTCCTTTGGCTTTTAAACACTTTAATGTGTTGGACAGCATTGCTCTCAGCCCCGGGCCACTCGCGCTTTGGATCACTGGGCGATGCCAGTCCTCCAGCTCCACTGCAGGCTTTGGAGAGGCTTTCACGAAATCGCCTGCCATCTCTGCAACAGCCAGCCACGACTGTGACACAGACTTAGTTCTTCTTTGATAGCAGCAGTCTGACATCCCTCAGGCTGCGTAAGCTAATTGATAAAGCTGCGGCAAGGGCATTTGTCACTGAAATGTAAGCAAGCTTTAAATAAAGTAATAAAAAACATTTCTAGGAAATCAGCACAGAGAGTAAACCTAGGGTGATGCTGGTAATTGTCCCCACTGGGGAGGTGCTACAGGCAGTTTGACACCACAGCCCACCTCCAACATGCTCTGCCCCCTTTTTGCTTCCCTTTTCCCCCAGAAATACAGCATTCATCTGCATCATGGCAGGCGGCTGCTCTTCTGGTAGGTCCTGTCTCCCTCACACACACAGGCACTTCCCTTCCCCCAGATGGAGGATGCTGAAATCAGGTTGGCAGCAGCCTGCCTTGCCCAAGTGTGACCAGGAGGACCATCAGCTCCACCCATAACTTCCATCTCTCTGCTGTTGCATGGAGACTGGTCCCCCATTGCGTAGATGCAGCCAAACTTACCCTGGGGAGCCAAAGCCACGGTGTACATAGCCCCCTGTGAACCAGGGAGCTGGGACGGAGGGGTCTGGCTCCCCATATACACCTCGCCAGGGGAGCTTGGGCTCTGCAGCACTTGTCCACCCAGCTGCCACGAGCGAGTGCTTTGCTGTGTTCACAGCAGGAGGCTGGTATTTTTTAGCATAGTCCTAACCAAAAGAAAAGGAAGAATCTGGAAATGTCTGGGCATGGAGACCTTTGTGGGGAATCCAGCCCCCATCTATCGTTAGTGTCCTGATTTTGGCAGGGATAGAGTTAATTTCCTTCCTAGTAGCTGGTACAGTGCTGTGTTTTGGATTTAGGAGGAGAATAATGTTGATAACACACCGATGTTTTAGTTGTTGCCAGGTAGTGCTTACACTAGTCAAGGACTTTTCAGCTTCCCG
>NW_008825410.1:78194-100710 GCF_000699105.1 Pygoscelis adeliae | reverse complement strand
GGGGTTCTTCCAGGAAAATTGCTGCTCCAGTTTCCAGCGGGCGGCTCCCCAGACAGAGTAGAAGGGCTGATCTTACTTCTGATCTTAATGAAGAAACTTCTGACTCGTATTTACAAGAAATGAGAAATGAATACTGTGATGAGGACTAGAGGGGCCCTGCCTCCAGCCAGGGGGAGGAAAGGGACAACTGGGTTTACTGGACTGTGTGGATTCGGTGGCCTGGCACATCAGACCCACAGAAGTATAAGGCTCTAGTATACACCAGTGCACAGTGTACCCTAATGCCATCAAGCTATAGAGGGGCAGAACCCATTTGTATTTCTGGGGTGATGGGGGGGTCCCAACAGCTAACTGTATTGGAAGCCGAAGTAAGTCTAACTGGGAATGAGTGGCAAAAGCACCCCATTGTGACTGGCCCAGAGGCTCCATGCATCCTTGGCTAGATGCTAGGTGCATCCAGTTAGCTAGAGCAGAATAACACCAAGAGGTTTTTTTGAATTATTAAAGTGATTTTTAAAAATGCTGTTTATTCAGAGTACGCCAGTAGCAGCTCCTTCAGAGCTACCAAGAGCCATTATCTAAATGCAGGCTTTGTCCCTGTATCTTCTTAAACTATGGCTTGGATAACTGCTTTAGCATAAAGAGATACTGAGCAAGTCCCAGTGCAAACTTCAGTAATGACCAAATTTTTTCATGATGAGCCTGAACGGTTCCCTTAGCCATAGTATCGCAGACTGTGTTAACGAGCGTCTCCCGGAGCACTGGGACAAGAGCATACAGTGGCTCCTTCCCTGGAGTTGTATTGTGTCAGGATGCAGCCGCCTGTGATTCCGGGTACAGCTCCGTGTCCTCACGCCACCTCCAAAATGGCTCACTTCCCTTTACAGAAAATAGTCATTACTGGAAGAGTAGGGATTTTTTTTTTTTTTTTTTTTTGTTAACAAGCATACAAAAGTCTTCCAATCTATCTACATCTTTCAGGGAAGACAAACAGACTGTCTTTGCATTATTCTTTTAATGTTTTTGAAAGAGCAGAGACTGAAATATTTGTCAACAAGAGGGGCATCTGGGCTATATGAAATTCATGATGATATTCATTAAAAATTATCACTGCTCCATCCCTGATAGATATCTGGTTTCTGTCAGAATAAACCAGCAACTCATCGGCTCAGAAATTCCTTTTTAGAGAGGTACGCAGCGCACATGCAACAAACATCACCTCTTGCTTTCTACATCCAGCTCTAAATTAAACAATATCACCACCTGTGGTATATAGAAATAAAACATGAACAGACTGTTAAAAAGCCAAACTCTTCATCTGTCACGGCGCTTCACGCTCTCCCAGAAGCCTGGAGGGAGGAAGCCTGGCAAGGTGAGGTGTCTTGGCCACAGGTACAGCAGTGGCCGAGCTAGAAATGCAATGCACACCCTGTACCCAACCAGCCACTTCCACAAGGTGCTATGTAAGCGCTAAGAAACTTAGGAAGAACTGTAAAGCATAAGGCTGAATGTTAAGAAAATCTCTGCAAATTTAAAAAAAAAAAAAGCTTTTTTTCTTATCTAAACCATTTCTTACTTTGTTATTTTAGAAGCCCAGCTGTAAGAGAGTTAAAAGACATACCTGCACCAACATAGGTCAATATACTTTTATCTTTGCTTTCTACAGGAACTAGTTTGTATTAAAAACACCTAACTGAGCAACAGAACACCACCTTTAATCATAGACATTCAATTTTGGCACATAGAAATGCTTTTTATTTTCACTGCTATAATAGTCAGAAAACAATAGGCACATTGCAACTCAGTGTACCAAAGCATTAACATTCAAGCAATACCCTCTGGAAATAAATCTTGCTCGGATAAGATACACATTAATTACTGAAGCAACATATACATACAGTGTGGTTACATTAAGACTGCATTTAAAAGCAAAAGTTAAAAGTAAAATCCTGTTGGTAAGGAATCAAACAATGGTGACAGATTTTCTGCATATCTGTGTGAAAAATAGGCTATATTTGTGTGTGTTAAGTTATATGATGGGTACAACTGAGAAATGAAGTTTTCAGCATGATAGAAAAGAGATATTTTAGGAGATATTTTGCATATACCTGCAGTTAACTGTTTGCAGATGAAAAATTTTGCATATGCACTTAGCTGGGGTTTTTTTATTGCTCATATGATGTACCCATACACTTGAGTTTATTTTGATACAAGAATACCACATAGCTGAAGAATTAATGTTGCAGGCTGTTTCATTTTCTAAAAATATTTTTTTTTTTGAGATAACACCCTGTGGTGGATTATGGAGCACTGGGACTACACCCAGAAATATAGATGCTGCATTTATTTAAAAATAAGAGCTGTGGGGCACCCCAGCAAAACTGATTCTGCTTCAGTGCAGCTCTATGCTGTCTGCCACTGAGAGGAGGAGGGCTGGGGAGCAGGCTGAGTTTGGCAAAGGTGGCTGGACAGCCCTTTGCAGCAGTGCTGTGGGACCATGCTAACGTGCATGGCATTGTCCCACCTACAGCTCAAGGACCTCTGCGCCGTGGGACCTGCTGCTCTGCGCGTAGCTCCTGGTGCCACACCAGCTGCTGGTTTGAGTGACCTTGTTTTATGAAAATCATCTGGAAAAGAAGGTAGAACTGCACAAAATATTTTCCTCTTTACCCTTTTCTATGCACACAGTTACTGGAAGAGTCACAGGGCATGAGCTGCCCAAACAGAGGGGATGTAGCTCGGCAGTACCTGCGGCAGACAGGAACGGTCCTCCAGGCACTCTCCAGCTCCGTTAAAGTGAGCCCTTCTCCATCCATCAGGGAAATTCTCCCCCAGCTGCAGCCTTTGACTGCCAAGGAGAAGGAAGAGGAGCTGAATTTCTAGCAGGGAAGCAGCTCATCCCTCTGTCCCATGCATGCAGCTATGTCAGCAAAATTTATACACTCCTTTCCATGGAGTCAGTCACCATTATAACTGCGTTGAATATATGAACAGCTTAGTTTTAAAGCACCTGCCTCTATTCAGAGCTAAGAGTCTGAGAAGAGTTTATTCACTTGTCTTTTCAAGTGTTTTCTAGGGAAACATTTGTTTCACCATCACTGTTGGTATTGTTGCATCTAAAGTATACAGCTACCTGCGTTGCAGAGGAGATGATTTACTGCACTGAATATGAAAAGTAAATCTCATCCAGCATTTACCGTTACAATGGCAGAATGAATTTGGGCTGGAGCACTTTCCAGCTTACATCTACTAGCAAAAAAAAAGAGCTTTGCTGCGGAACAGAAAAGTAAAACTTCCAAACAAAACAATACCAGATACCGAAATGGTGAATTTAGTTTGCCTCCCATCGGGAAGTGTTTGAGCTGAACACAAACTGATGAGCCCATTACATATTACGAGTCAGTGGAAGTGTTATGGCTCAAGCTGACTTTGTTTGGTATTGATCTGATGCTATTAGTACATTTCAAAGATATTTATTTAATATTGTTAGATTTTATAGGTGAACTACACAGCCAAGATAGAACCTCTTATTCTTTTTTTTCCTTTGCCAAGCAAAACATGTCTTATAATTCTTAATGCTAGTTCTTCCAAAAACTTGTTCCTTGAGAACAAGTGCTGCCACATCTCACTCCCTCTGATGTTTTCCACAGGCGCCATGGCCTGGAGACATGTGACTGTATGTGAGTCTCACATTTTATGTTGAAAAAGAAATAAAGTTTCCAGGCAGTAGGTTAAGAGGAAAACTTTGAAATTATTCAGAAAGGAGACAGAAAGGAGAAATTCCACGTACAAACGTTTGTAAAACTTTATGGTTTTAATATATGCTTAAAAAAAAAAGTTGAGTGCCTGGCACTGTCAGCGCTCCATATGTTTGTACACTAGAACTCAGTCACAGATTCTCAAAACCATCAAAATGCTATTCCCAGAGGGAAAAGTGACACTTGTGCTAGTTAGTCCCTTTCTCTGCAACTTCACAGAGCACTGAAACTTTATTCTATAGAATCACTTCTGCATTGCAGAAGATACCCCTTACCATGGGAACCCAATGGAGAGCTGGCACTATGCCCTCTTTGGGATTTTCATCACCACCTTGTTATTCTGTTAATGGCTTGTCCTGGTTTTGGCTGGGATAGAGTTAGTTTACTTCCTAGTAGCTGGTACAGTGCTGTGTTTTGGATTTAGGATGAGAATAATGTTGATAACACACCCATGTTTTAGTTGTTGCTAAGTAGTGCTTACACTAGTCAAGGACCTTTCAGCTTCTCATGCCCTGCCAGCGAGAAGCTGGGAGGGGGCACAGCCAGGAGAGCTGACCCAAACTGGCCAAAGGGACATTCCATACCATGTGATGTCATGCTCAGTATATAAACTGGGGGCAGTTGGCCAGGGGGCGGCAACCGCTGCTCGGGGACTGGCTGGGCATCGGTCGGCGGGGGGTGAGCAATTGCATTGTGCATCACTTGCTTTGTATATTCTTTTATCATCATCATCATAATCATCATTATTATTATTTTCCCTTCCTTTTCTGTCCTATTAAACTGTCTTTATCTCAACCCACAAATTTTACTCTTTTTTTTCCCCGATTCTCTCCCCCATCCCACTGGGGGCGGGGGGGAGGGAGCAAATGGCTGTGTGGTGTTTAGCTGCCTGCCAGCTTAAACCACAACATGGCTTCATCAGCATAGCCATGAGATGATGCTGCTACAACAGCCCCCAACAGAAGGGGTGCACACCGTATTGCTTTGGTCCAACAAGCTCAAGAGCATGGCTGAAGACAGGTGGGAACTCCCTTTTGTCACAGGTATATGATCTGAGTGCACAAAGAGAGGTCCCAACTTCAGGAAAAATAGATTTCACATGACAATTGTTGAAAGAAAAGTCTTTCTTTGCTACAAAGGATGTTCCTAAAGATTTTCTCTATGCTTCTCGGGAGGACTTTTGCTTTGAACTTTCAACTGTTCAGTCAACTATTAGAATTGTAAAGAAAGAGTTTTCACTTTCCTGACACAGAAAGAGAGTGCAGGAACTGTCATGGAGTATTGTTTCTTTAATCTTTATTAACTCTTTGGTTTTACTTCACATGGTGATGTTAAGGAATAGACCCTCCAGAAAATAAGAGAGAGACATTATTTCTAACTGTACTAGAGATTAGCAACTTTATCTGAATGTGATATTTCAGTAACCTGAGATTCAGAGCAACCAAGCCACAGGCTCTCTGGTTATCAAAAAAAGAAAAAAAAAGCAATTTTTTTAAAAAAGAGCGTAATGAGTTACAATATATCATGAAATATTTTCTTAACAGCTACACAAGTCCTTTCGTAAAGGAAACTTTTAGCCGGGGACCACCAGCACAGTCCAGCAGCTGTAGCCCCCTCTCTTTCAACCAGATTTCACTGACAAAACCACAATTGGAAACAGAAGCTACTGTAGAGAGAAACAATATGCTTAGCGATTCAGAGCAGCACTGTGGCTGTACTGCTCTCGTATCATTGCACCTTTTAAACTCATCTCAAAAGATATAATAATCATGACACCCCCAAACACATGCTTTAAGCATTTGATCCAGCTAGCTGTTGTAGCATTTAAGGGTGATTATGGCAAATTTCTAAATCTCAATACTTCATCAAAGCCCTGCTCTATTAAAACACTCATGAATCTCTCTATTTTTGTCTCCTAAGAGCAAAGGAGATCAAAGTTATACTGGAAACAAAAGGTGCCCCTGAGTGGTTGCAACACTGTTTTAAGATAACTCAATTGAAAACCATGACTGATACTTCCTACACTTTGGTTTTTGATATTGATTCCTTCAGACTTATCTAAACCAGAAACAATTAAACAAGCCAATAATAAATCCTGAGATTTAGAGTAAAGATAAGCCTCGAGTAAAAGGACACACTTTACAGAGTATCCTGGATGGAGCCATCCATTTCTGTCTGCTGAGTAATGTTATCACTTCAGATAAAATTAAATTTGCTATTTACCTAACACCTTTTTTTGTGTTTGAAACAAAAAAAATCTTTTATCTTGCTCCACTTTTAGCTTAACATTGCATACAAAGACACTTCTTTGTATGCTGAAACACAGCAGAACTCCTCTTCCCTGGTTCATGGAGTGGCTGAGGACAAAACTGCTCCATTCCCAGCCCCCTTGCTGCTCTGCAGCAGACATCCCCTCTGAGGCGTCTTCATGACTCCTGGGATTTAGCAGACATCAGCCAGTACTTTAAAGGCAGAAAGTAAATCATATTCTGTCGTCAGCACCCTAACGATAAAAATATTTATCCTGAACTTATGCTGGGTGCCACCCACCTGTTTCTTATCCAGTTCTTAAAAACTGCTGATGTCCCCATATAACACCAATTTTCTACAAAACTGTTACACTCTCAGCTCCAGGCTTTTTCTGTCAAGCTGGCTAAGGTGAAGCCTTACTATGTGTGTCTGTATTAAAGCAACGTGTCTGCCAATAGATGAAGCCTGAAAGTTTTGTACCAGGCTGACAGCAGGCTTTCTGCGGTGCAGATTGCCAGCTGCCGAAGCAGTGTTTTCCAGTAGACCCTGACAGAAAGCATCACCTCCAGCTGTGTCGTTTCAGCACCTGGCTAGGCAGCGTGATGGCTCCCACGCAAAATGACAAGGTTTTCCAACCGTCAGTCCTCAGCACGAGTGTGCGCACAGAAATAAAACCAGTATGTGATAAGCACAAGCAGCGACGGGAAAGTATTAACTCTGCACAACATTTTTCATATCCCACACCCACTACAAACTCGATGTGTGCGTGACCTATTCTTTGGCACTGCAAAATCAGCAGCGAGGAATTATCAGCAAGTCAGAGGGTTGCAAATTCTGCTGTACCAGGGCAACTTTTATTCACAGGAATAATGTAAGCATCTCTCGTTCCCTCCTAGGAACTTTGATAGAGCCAGGTCATCACTGAAAAATATTTGCATTTTTAAACTGTTTCATTATCTCATAAATGCCTCTAATCAGTCATTTGCATGCTAAGAGAAGAAGAATGGTAAAAAAACTGAGGAGGTGTAGGAAATTAATGCAAATACCTCTTCACAATCTCATGGAGCAAAAGATTTTAAAAAAAAGTGTATTTATGAAGAAAAAAAATGAACAAAATTATAAAAAGTCCATTTTTGCCATGATGATTAAGAAAATTACACCATAGTAATAGTTTCCATAATAGACTATTTCAATAAAACATTTGTGTAGATGACACTCACATTTCTACAGAGAGCTACTTACTGCATTTATCTTTCCTATTTCAAGCTGGGGCAGTAAGCCATGCTTAATTTTAAACACAACAGGAGAACTGTCTGACAGCTCCAGCTGTTTTAGCTGTGTTCTGCACCAGAGCAAAAATATCTGAACAAAACTCTAGATCAATCACCCTGAGCTATATTGAAACCAGTTAATTCTTTAACAGCGAAGGAGGTATGATTTAAAAATAAATAAATCACGCTGAGATGTCTGAACAAAATTCCTGTAACCTAACATCCTCCACAAGTATTATTCAGAAGATACAGGGAGACAATTTAGAAGATACAGGGAGACCAAGAGACCTCTAGATCATCATACATATTTTATGTTGTTTCTGTCTATATGGAGCAATGTTACATGCGATTCAACTTACTCAGGGTATCTTACTGTCTTTACACAGAACAGTAAAGCACTGAAAGACGATGCTCCTACCCTAACCATGATCCACCACAGTTAAGCCTGAAAAGAGAAAACCTTGTCCTGTGGACCTTGCCTAAAGCATGACAAAAGCAATGGGAATCTTGCAGTGACTTCAGCTGGCTTTCAGCAAGGTCTCAAAAGCAAAACTGTACGCTTGCTTCTGTACCCACGTGCAGTCAGACTCTGCCTAGCTGCATGCCAGGTAGCGGAGCTTTTCTCCTTCTTCTAAACCTGAGGCATTCCATAAAAACCAGCGTTCAACTTAATACAATATGCGTCAATATTAACTAGTTAATCAGTTCACTTGTACATCAGGTCCTTTTTCCCCACACAGACCCTGCCTGGTCCATGACTGGCCCGTCTGGAGTTCTGCTCTGTGGATGTTGTTTAGTTCATTCTTCAAGGTCCTGAGCACCTTCAGAAGTCGCTGAGATCAGACACTGAGAAAGGGGAGTGAAACACCAGAAATTACTGATTTTCAGTCCCTAGGCTGCTCCAAAAGGAGCATTTTTAGCTGTCTCGGTGAAGCATTCAAGAGACCTACTTCTTATTTCCATTTTTATTTCATTAGACTTGGGTAATTTTAAGGTAGATGCCTTTCCAAAGATAAAACAGAAATGTTTTACTGTAGATCATAGCAAAACTAAGTTTTTTAGTTTTCTTTTGAATTAAATTATTTTTGTAGAAAACAATTTCATGACACAGAAGTCTGGCAATGCTGTGCTAGAACAGACAGCTTGACCAACAGAAACATTTGGCTGGATCTTGTCAGCATGTGGCTAATTTGAGCCCTCAGACCCTGAGCACACTTAAGGAGAAAACAAATTAATTTCTCTACCAGACTAAGCACACAAAATTCTGGGAGACTTCTTGTATAGTTAAAATTCCTCTAAATTGATCCTATGCGTTTCTGAAATAAGCATAAAAATACCAAGTGAATGCACTGTCCACCCAGCTATGGCTTTCTGGCTTGATTTGCCAAAAAGATATAACACATTCTTTAAATGACACTAGTCTGGTTTGAAAAAAGAAAAAAAGAAAAAAAAATCAGTCAGTAAGTGTAGTCAAACCTGGCGTTCACAAAGGCTCAAGTCTGAAAGGTCTCATAGCTACCTTGCTGCCCCCAGCTTGGTGGTCATGCCCTGGAGGGAGCATCCCAGAGGACTTATCCTCTTCTCTGTCTTTCCATGAAAGAGAAGTCCCTTTGCTCCAATTTAGGTACTGCGCTGATTTTCTTGGGGCTGCAGAATAAGGAGAGACATGAAAAAGTCCTTCCAGACTTGAGCACCAGAGATGCTCAAGATCCAGAGATACAAAGCACCATCAGCTAAGTACTCAGCTGCCACTGTTCCCCCACCCAAACTCCAGCATATGGGGATGCTGAAGAAGTGACTAATAAAAAGGAAAGCTATTTGCTGTCATTCCAGTCCTGCACAAACTTGATGTTATTATTGTAAAAAGTCTCTGTGAAATTAACAGGGCAATAAGAAAGCCAAGTGGTGCAACTGTAGGGTGAGGGCTTCAGCCTGGCAGGCTTCAGCAGCTCCCAGTATGCCATACTGGAAGTCTTGTCTCTGTCAGCTCATGATCTGCCCCCAGAAGGGCTTTGCAAAAGTGCTGGCAAGAAGGAGGAAAGGAGCAGGAAGGTCCCACATAAAAGCTATGTCTACACATCAGCTACTAGCTGAAATACATATCCACAGCTCATATGACAACCAATGCCAACCACACTAAGTCCAGTTCAGGCACGAGCCGCAGTCTCAATGGGGACTGCAAGCTCAGGGTACGCAAAGTGTGTCTTCTTCAGGGATGTGTCAGCAGACCAGAGCGTGGGATGGGTAGGCCAGATCTCATCACTGGTAAGAGTAAGATGACTTGTCTTTTCTGTGTTACTTCCCAAGGCACTTTGGGCCCACACGGGTTCACCTCCTACTGAGGCACACCCCCCTGGAGTACATGGTGCCGTAGCCGAGGAGATGAGTGGTGCCATCAGTCTGCTAATGTGCATCTCTAAGCCTTGGCTCTGCTCAACTCCCCAAGCCAAAATTTGCTCGACTCAGTGATGTGTTACAGAAGTAGTGAAGGCACACCAGATACGGGGTCCATTTGCATTCAGAGCCCTCTAAGGCATTGTTTTTCTCCTAGACATGTCGCCTGCTCAGCAGAGCCGAGACTTTCAATCCCCCAAAGAACATCACGGCATTTCTCAGTCCTCCACTCCACAGCTTGTTTTTAAAAGACGCCTCACTTATAGGAAGATGGCCTAATACAGATAGACATTGCAAAACACTTTTCTACTATTCACCCAGCCTGTAGCACAGCTGATTTTTGTTTGCGTTTCATAGCTCAGAGAAATAGGCAAGTTTGTCTCCAAACCTCCTTGGAGATATAGGAAGTGTATTTAAATAAAAGCTGGGGGGGCAGGGCGCGAGGGCAGGGAGCAAGATTAACAAGTTGTCCTTGATGCCAAGTTTTGGAAAGGCCCCATTCATTTGATGATGATTGTGCTGGTTCTTGCTGGCATAGAGTTAATTTTCTTCATAGTAGCTAGTACAATATATGCATATAAAGCTGGGGGAAGAAGAAGGAAAGGGAGGGACTTTTGGAGTGATGGCGTTTGTCTTCCCAAGTAACCGTTACGCGTGATGGAGCCCTGCTTTCCTGGAGATGGCTGAACACCTGCCTGCCGATGGGAAGGAGTGAATGAATTCCTTGTTTTGCTTTGCTTGTGTGTGCGGCTTTTGCTTTACCTATTAAACTGTCTTTATCTCAACCCACGACTTCTCTCACTTTTACTCTTCTGATTCTCTCCCTCATCCCACCGGGGAGGAGTGAGTGAGCGGCTGTGTGGGGCTTAGTTGCCAGCTGGGGTTAAACCATGACAATTATATATCCTACCAGAGAGGACCCCAAATTAATTTGCTTAGATACCACCACGAGTGGTGGCATGCCTGTGCGAGGCTGTAGGTTTCTGGGAGCACAGGTGTGGCTCCATCCCCTCCCTCACCTCACATTTACCCAAACAGGATCCAGATTTTTGCCCTCATGATATTCACCTCAAACTGCGTACTCCCAATGTATACTCAAACCAGCCTTCATCTTCATCTTCCTCCCAAACTGGGATCTACAAGCCCATAATCACCTGAATAACACTATAGCAGTTTTTTCCCTTGACTTCCCCAGTCCAGCCAGATCCTGAGCTGGAAGCCCTGGCTGGGTTCCCACAGGCACTGACACAGTGGCACATTGCTCTTGGCCAGATGAGTTTGGTGACACCCAGACACAACCGGGCATCAAACATCGTTCAACAGGGACACAGATGTTGAGCAGCACCTTCTGACATACAGCAAAGCACGGGGTCGCTCAATTTACATGGTCAGCTGCAGAGTTACACTCAAGAGATGGGAAGCCCATCTCACAGTCTCTAAACGCCATGTTTAAGCCCCAGATCCCCATGCTTTTTTCCTGCAGGGGAGAAGAAAGTCCACCTTCCCACTCAAAACTCCAAGATGAGATTATTTCATCAGTGGTTGGGAGATCCGCCAGAAGAACTGGCCAGGACAAAAGCAGCCAAGTAGGAAGCCTTGCTAGAGAGTGGCAGACACAACCCTCTGGGACTGCACGCTCTGAAGAGTGCGAAGGAGAGCACATGCAGCCGGGAACGAAGAAAGTCTGAACCCTCCTGGTCATTCCCCAACTTACCTTCACAGCATCCTTCTGAGTGGGAAATGGCTGCACTGGAGAGGGCAGAGAGGCTTCAGTGCTTTCCTCCTGCTCACTACGGAAGTTTTCCTTGGAGTGAGGGTTGAAGCCCAAGTTTTCTATCCTCTTAGAAAACTAAAGATGGCTCAAGAGTTGTGCTGGGAGTGGCATTTCAGTCCCTCACAATATGACATAAAACATGTTATTTCAGAAAACAGAGCTGGTGTCACAGTACATGTACACATACCACCTTTCCTAACGACCTTTCAGTTGCTAACGCATCTTTTCCATGAATACTGCAAAGAGCAGGCTGTTACGCCAGGTTTCTTCGTACACCACACTGGAACGTGGTGCAAGCAATGGGGAAGAGGCTGTATGACATGATTGCAGGCACAGCTAAGTATGCGAGTACACATGGATGCCCCACACCATATCCTTGACCTCAGTATGATTCCTAACCCTGGCATTATTGCCACTTTTTCTGGGGAAGAGGAGGCAGGAAGGATTTTCCAGGCTGGAGAACTACTGAGAGCGAAAGCTCCTGGTTGCTAAGTCAATAAAAATCTCAGCAAGAGAGTAACTAATGGAGATAAAACAGCCTGTCATCCAGGAGAGCATGGCAGGGGTGTCACAACAGCTGTCTCACTTGAACCTGGGAGGCCGTCTCTCATGTTTTGAAAGTAACTGGTGACATCCGACATATGGACCGCTCTGCTATGCATGAAGAATTTGTACCAACTTAGGGCCCATAAAGCTGGAAATTCCCAGACACCTGCTCTGCATAAAGTCACCCTGCAGTGCAGACTTTTTTGCTAACGGCAGTGAAAATTTTTATAATTCAGTGAATTTTAAGGCAGTGAATTTTTAATAATTCAGAAAAGACATGGTAGCTCTTTCACAAGAGCTGAGCATTTGCAGGATTCCCACAGCACCAACTCAGCCCAGGCAGAGCCCGTGCCACGCAGGCATGAGCGGCACCAGCCCAGGGCATCAACAAACCTCGCCAAAAATCATACACAGGCAGAAGGCAGCACTTCAGAACGTATTCTTGAAATATAATATGATGAATTCTGATGTCCACAGATGGCAACCTGTTTATCCACTGCACATCTTCCCCACACTTCCTTACCAACCCGATTTCAGCTCGATGAAACAATCAAACCTTCCTGCCCTGCCCTCCCAGGCTGCCAAAGGAGTTCCAATTAGTGTCAATTGGGATAATAGCTCTATTTGCATTTTTAAGCTATTATTAGCAAGTTGTCAGTCAGCCAGTAATTTGTATCACTTTGGTATAATGAGTATTTAAATATTTAAAAAGAGAATGTTCCTTTCTACCACCCCCTTCCTTTTTGTGCTAAAATAATAATGGTTTTAATCAAAAGTAATTTGTATTAATATACATTTTGCCCCAGGTGTTAAGAGCAGTCTTCAAGAGCAGTGGTGAGTGATGTTAAGTAATGCAGTTTATTAATATAGACAACTACTTCTATCCTCGACAGCAGCAGAAATGGAGGCTGCTTTTGCAACCAGATCATTCTGACTCTCTTCTTGGCCTCTGCAAGATGATTGTGGTGTAGGAATTGAGGTCAGTTCCAATAATTTTATGTACCTGGGATTATAATTCTCTAAAGGACTATTTTGGACCCAATTGCTTTATTTTCTCCTTAATGAAAATTCCTCAGTTAAGCACCCTGTACCACCAAAAAAAAAAAGTCACAAGACCTCTCTCCAGAGTGAGCCTGGAGCAGGTGAAAAGCTGTGTTTGTCAAATCAGACAGCCAGCTACACGTTGCATTTATACCACCGATGGTTGCTGGGGGATGTTGTTTCCTGATGGGGTTTGAGTCTAGATGCTCAGGTATGTGCAGTCTGCAGCTGTTCATCATCACACAGAGCTCATAAAACAACTGGATTGGCCATTTACAGAAATAGGAAATCTTTCCAAATTTATATGATGTACTGCATTTTGTAATGTGTGTGTATATATATAATTTTTTTAATCATTCTTCTGAGAAAAAAGCAGAGGTACGGCCCTAAACCTTTCTGATGCGTACCTGTAAAACTTCCTAGTAGGACTCAGTGTTCTCTCTGTACGACTGTCCAAAATCCTATGATCCACATGTTAATCATGACAAAAATAGGAAAAAATAACCCCTAACAACTTCAGAGGTAAAATTAACATTTCCCACTCCCCAGCCTGATTATTATCTTCCATCTTCCCTAGAACTGACATTTTATACCTGTTCTAACTCACATTTCTAATTTTTAATTTCATAACTGGTTTTTAATTACTTTCAAATTGAGTATCGAATGCCTTCAATACTCAACCTTTAGCTGCCTTCTCACCTGCGGCACCAGCATGAGAAGCTCTGCACAATATCTTGTGAGCAAGATCAATTAAACAACATTTTTCTTTTCTGCTTGACTTTATCCCTGTTCTAATCTACTTACTAAATTCTCTTCCATGAAGCTCATGCACAAATCCCAACCACAAGCATGTGTGAAGGACCAGGCTAAAAGCACACGGAGAGGAGGATGGAGAGGAGGATGGAGAGCAGTCTTCCCCAGGGATGAAGAGCTCGTTTGCACGGACACGCTAACAGCGGCTGCCATCTGCCGGCTAGAAAGAAAAATAAAATTTAAAAAGTCATCCCTCAAAGCAACCTCTTGATCCGAATGCAAACTTTGACATACTCTTTTTGGCCCGCTGGAGCAAACGTGTCTGCTCTCGGCTTCCTCGGACACACCACGCTGTGCAAGGACTCGCTCCTGCACCGAGCACACAGTGCAAGAGGCGAAGCTGCGAGGCTGCAGAGTGGAGCCAGCCCCGACTCGCTCGCATGGGAGAAATATGAGCGTTGGGTGGATTCTAGGGTACCGCCAACATCTTCTGTTGTAGCTCATAGGACACCTGAAAGATCCAAACCTGAGCCTACAGTGGAAGAAAAACTAGCTGCCCAGCTAGTTTTGCTTTATTGGAAGAGTTTCCAGGCAGCTAGAAGACAGAAAGTGGCACTATGAAAAGGGATGGGTGAAATACCATGAACAGATCTTGAAAAGCAGCATGCACAAACCCTGTTTATGTATCACCTCCCCTAGCTACTACCCCTACCAACTCACAAGATACCATGGCAGCATAAACCACCTCTCTGCTTCATCATCCTCTGTCCCTTCCCTCCTTCCACAAGTTTGTAAGTAAAAAACTAAAGTTATTAATTTAAATAAATTAAAAATATTAAATGTAAATAAAAACTTTCTGCATTACCTTCACCCAGAGGCAGACTCATCTGAAACCTTTTAAGATTTTCCTAATTGCAGCCTTTATGTCAACTACCATGTATTAATTCATATGTAAATAAAAAACAATAGGCTCTGAAATAAAAAAGAAAAAGGGGCAGGGGGGGGAACTGTGACAAGCATGGTGCAGGCGATGTATGTGCTTTGGCTATCCCAAGGAAAGCCACTGAGGAACACACAGCTTACCTCGCTACGGAACTAAGCAGCCTCTCCCACACTTCAGCCCCACTCTCCTTTGGCTTGATTGTTCAACAGCCAGCTCAAACACAGGCTTACCTTGCATTAAATCCTCCTTCGACGACAACTTTCTCTTTCTTACTAATGGAAATCAGACATTAGGTATCAGAACAAAAGACTAAGTCCACCCCTCCAGAGTCTCAGTATAATTTTTTGATATTTTACTTTTAACCACAATTTACCATATTTTACCTCAGCTCTGAGTGGAGAAACCCAACAACCTTTACTGATGTTAACTCTGACTCTGAATAAAATTATAACACTCATTCAGGAATTAGCTTCCACAGCAAAGCAAATGCTGGCTCCTGCAACATAGTTTTCCAGCAGCTTTTTTTTATTCTTGGTGAACACAGTTAAATATGCATCACCTTGTAGATGTTCATCAAATGACATCTCCCACACCAAAGGTCCTCCACAAAGAGACTCTCCATATTCTCTTAGGTAAAATAGGCTGCTTTTACACTTCACTGTGATTTTAAACACAAATTTCAAACATTTTATATGATTTCAAACCATCCCCACGTAGAAATCTCTGCCAAAGGACCAAGGGTCCGCACAGTCCTGATAAGTATTCGCTGGCTTTTACGCGATGGTTTGTACTGGGGAGCTTCTCTGGAGTCACCGTTATGGACACTTGGATGTGGAGACAGTCATCGAAGCTCCACACAAACCAGTCAACTGGAGGTTAAAATAGCAGGTAGGGTTTATTAAAAAAATGAAGGGCATGGGTGTCACTGAGCAACCGTAAGCAATTAGTAGGTCCCATGCACTGCAGTGCTCTCTTTGGCAGATACACTGTTTATTTCTTCTTCTTCAAAAGAGGAAGAGATTGCAGTGAAAACATAATTTAATAGAGTCAAAGCAAAAATCAAATCAATAAAGAGAACCCCCCCACACTATTTTATCCACTTTGCAAGAACCCCACAGGTTCTCCCCCAGCCCTTAGCAGTCCTGCAAGCCAAGGACTTATCCATCTCCTCCCTCCCAGGTGGACCAATGACTTTAATTCCCCATCCCCACCTCTGACACACTACTCAAACCAACCCACTCAAACTGTCAGAATAGTCCAGCTTAATTTTCTCCAAAAGAAATGGAGAGAGAAAAGGAGGCAACCACAGCAGGAAGAAAGAAAGATAAAAAGTAAAACCAGACAATACAGTGTTGCACTCTGGACCTGCATCCCATTCCCTCCGGTGACAAACTACAAATATGTCCGCAGCTAGCAGATGAGCAGATGATCCAGAGTAGCTGTTCTCTTAAAAAAAAAAGAAAAAAAAAAAGAAAAAAAAAAAGAAAAAAAAAAGAAAAGAGAAAGTACAGAGCATCACAGAAGCCAAAAAGGCTGTAGAAATAGTCTATACATGGAGAAGGAATGAACAGGTTTTCACTCCTGAGACCCCTAGCATTTATAACTTTAACAAGAATAAGGCACCAAACACTGTATTTTTCCTCTGCACATCAGTAAAAAGCTAAAATAATTAGGATCACCAGTCTAGGATCTTGCCTCACTACGTAAGTGCCCAATGTATTAGGAATTAAAAAAAATTAAGGTGGATTTCCTTGAATACCTGACAATGTTGCAGCAGAAAGTGCATTCAAGTAATGACCCCAACGTGTGTTGAGCCTGTTTTTACTTTAGGCAAATGCTATTTTCTCATCATCTCAGCCTTGGGAAGTTTACAGAGAGTAGTAAATCTTTACACATCAGTACCTAATCAACATACTCTGTACTCCTCTCCCAAGTCAAAATATACTTTACTGCTTCAAAGAAATCCAAAAAGACAAAAACATGTCAGAATAGCCTTAAGTAAAGAAGGCTACAGGAATTATTACCTTACTCATCATAGATTCATAAATGACTACTATGTGCAAGTTTATGTCAAAATATGGCTGCTACTGGCTCTATCCGGACAGTTCATGGGCTCCATAGTACCACCAAGAGGTTCAGTAAAGTTTCTGGAATAGACATTCAAACGCAGGGTTAGGGGGGAGTAATAAACAGACAATCAGTCATTTTATGAAGATTTTAAACTAGAATTGCTTATATTTTGTCTTTTAAATAACAATTGGCTTTGGTTTCCTAGTCAAGAGGGACAATAAACTAGACTTCTGTCTTCATAAAGAGCATGACGCTAATCAAGTCAATCTGCAGCACACATGTATATTTTTTGACCACACTTATGTTTAAGTTACCTTTAAAAAAGCAGCCCTCATGCCTAAGTAGTTAATAAAAAGTTGCTCTGGGTAAAAAGTCATGTGTTTTTCAGTAGGGTATTAGAAGTTCTTGTGGTTTCTGAATAAGCTTTTTTTCCATTTTTCCAAGCAAGGTGTCTGATCCCATTGTCTTCAATGATGCTTTGTCTGACTGAAATCTATGGTTAACAGAGTTGGTTCACCATACAGTTGGACACATGCAGTTGAGCAGCAACACGGTCTACCTTTTCATCATACAGGTGGAAAGACTCTCACAGTAAGTGAAAAATTTCTTAAAATACTTAGTCATGCAACTTCCATCAGACTGATACAAATCACCCGGTTAACACTCTATTTTCAAGAATAATAAATACATTTAGAAATTGAAGCCCTTGAGTTAGAAACAAAGACATAATGTGGCTTCTCTTGTCTGTTCTGCTCTTTGATAACAGTCACAATCTCTTTAGACTGCTGGTATATTTACAAGATTCAAACCAGCCAACTGGTGACTTTACAGTAACAAGTAAGATTCCCATTCATTTAATTAAGTAACACCCAGCACCACCACTATTATAAACTCTAGTAAGCATCTCTGCATAGCCACAAATATCTAAATACCTTTTGAAAACCAGACCAAGGTTCTCAGGAATGCTTAGAAAGACATTCAGAATAGAATAATATAGACAGACTATCCAAATCCCACAGCCAGGAACACAAATCACTAAATAGCTAGGGTCAAATTCCCCTTTGCTCAGAGGGCCTGCAGCAGTTTGCATCGCTTAGCCTTATTCAAGTCCTCAAAACAGAGCTCACATTAAAATACATTAAATGGCTGCAAGGCAAATTAATACAATCGAGGCCACATAAGGAACAGAGCTGCCAAATAAGGTAGTTCCTTGTCCATGAAGTATTTTCCCATGAATTACAAAGTTTTGGTACAGCAGGGTGAATTTTTAACAGTACACTAACCACAGAAAACTCTTATCTCCAATAGCATCGTCAAAATGCATCTTAAAGACCATTTAAGCTTTAGGTTTGCATAATTTGTTTGTTTTTTTTAAAGCAGAGTGCATGCAAATTGCTTGCAGCACTTCTACTTGGGGGATTATTTCAACAGCCTATTCTTGGGTAGCCGACTTGTAATGTTTCAACGTGCGAGCAGAAGGATCAGTAGCTTTAACCCATCGTGGCATCCAGTAGTGGGGCAGCCAGTTGCTTTGCCCTGAGTAGTGTTTTTCAAAGATCTGGCGGTAGTAATAACTTTCTTTCGTTTTAGGAGGATTGAAAGGGTATTTCTCCGCTGCCTTTTCCAGTAGAAGGTCATCAACCTATAGACGTAAGCAAAACTCAAGTTAAGCTGCAAATACATTCAACTTTTACAAGTCAATTTGCTGCAAGTTAAAGACATACAAGGATTCACCAACCACTGAATGCCCATAGGTTTAAAAAAAAAAAAAAAGTCTATTCTAGAGGCAGAGGTTTCTGACAGGCGAATTTTTGTCATAGGCTCCCTTGACCTTTATGAATACATAACTTTATTTCCAGTGCTGTTAATATTACTCTCTGCATTACATGTGAAGCCCATTCCTCTTTGGGTTACAATCACCTTTGTTAGTAAGGTCACAAAAACTTCTTTCCTGTCCTTCTCTTTGCTGTAAATCAACAGGAACAACTTAAAGCAGTCTTTTTGCCATGTAAGTGGCTTCCTGTTTTTTTTTTTTTCAGCTCACAGAGAGCTGTTGACTCTGCTTGTGTAACCAAGCTCTTAGCAACAAAAGACCTGGGATGCAGAAGCAAAGACACCTTCATTTGCTAAGTTGGCTAAGAAAGGGAGGATGAATAGCTGCACCAGTTGAGGCAATTTCTAAAGCAGCTAGCTTCCACTGCCAACATGCTGTCTAACTCCTCACAGCCATGAAATAAATTTGCCCCTGCTACACCAACACAGGCTCAGTACAGGCAGCACAACACTGTTGCCTGATCCTACTACTTTCTTGCCTGTGGATCTAGAGAAAGAAAATGGGAAACAAGCAGCTGGTGGTAGGGCAGACAAGCACCCGTGCACAGGCCAGACTACATGTATTTCTGTAGAACAGAGCTCTGGTGTAAAGTGGGTGTTATTCCTTCCTCTCCATGATTAAACTACCTCTGTACACAAGAGATGACTATCCTTTGTCCAAAGCCAAAATGCTGTAAGTCTTCATTGGCTAGCAATGCAAGCAGAGGCTTTAAAAAGCAAAAGGGCTAGGGCTTAGCTAGGCATGGCTGGGAAAAACAAATGACAAACAAGAAAGGACATTATAAAGTCATTATGCTGTTATTCAGCTGCAGAGTAAGTTCATGCAAGTGCCTTCAGCTGAAGCAGCTGCTTTGCACGTAACCCTGAAATTGTGTTTGCCGACACACAATCTAATTTGCAGTCCAGATACTTACATTTCCTTACACAGTCATTTCTGTCAGGCTCTAGCATTTCTTTGTATCTAGGATCTCAAATGCCTTTAACCAACTCAGATAGCTAGAAGGCTGTTGATTAAAGTTTATCTTGCTCATTTCACCATGAAGCTCAAGTTACTGTCATACACAGATTTATTCCCCCAACTAAGCATGTGAGCTGCCTCCCCTTGGCAGCCATATCTAACACACTTAAACGTGAAAGGAAAAAAAAAAAAAAAAAAAGTGGTATTGTACCTGTTGATCAATATAGTCCTGAAGAATAGAAAACCAGGATTTCTTTATTGATGCTATACCATCACTGAAAGCTTCTTTGGGTCTCCAGAGTATTTCCTTGGGAAGCAAGTTGGAATCTTCAAAGGACTGTCTTAAAAGGTATTTTTCAATTCCATTCTGTTTGCAGAACAACAAACAAATGTCGTGAGTCTCGGGAACTGCAGTACAAAGATCTGGCTTTAAACACTTAAGAAATGGTTTCCTTTCAGAAGGTCTGGTGAGAAAAGGGTTCCCAGTAGTCAACAATCCAGCAAAATATTTAAGAGCATGCTTGACTTTGGGTAGAGGACTTAACCATTGAATTCAGGAATTTGGTCATGCTTAGAACACCTATCAGGGAATTTGTAAGCTTACACTTGGGTCCAACCCTAGTTTTACATACCTTTGGGATTCGCAGTTCCGCTGGTAGAGATAAATAATAAGAAGTAAACCGATGATCCAAAAATGGAACTCTCAGTTCAAGACTAAACAGGGGAAATAAATAGAAAAGATAGTGAATTAATCCAACAAGTCATCTACTTACAAATTCCGTAACAGTTAAGCCTTCCCTGTCTTTCACATAAAGACAAGGTTTTCTGCTTTTACTTAGAAGAAATTTAACTTGCATATTCATGACTAATTGCATGTAATTAATCAATTTAGAAAGTTAAGTATATAGTCAGCACAGATTAAATAAAGGTCTCGATGATTTATGATGCCATCTGCTGGACAGCTGCTAGTACAATGAATTTAAAGACTACAACCTGCAGGATTTGCAACAACTGTTGTTCCATGTAAGCAAAAACACATTGAAAAAAAATCCTGTTGCCCCCAGAGAACTACCAAGTTGCTCACTGGGTTTTGCATCAGGATTTGTAAAGATGTCACAGAACCAAGCAAGGATTTCTGCTGTCATTTCTGAAATCCACATTTGTTTGTGTTTTCAAGAAACAACGAAAAGGAGCCCGCGTGGACACCATTAAGCTATTGACTACTGATCCTGCAGCATTTGCACAGCAAGTTCTCTCCTACACCACTGGCAGGTATGCACATACGAAGTCTTCCTGCTTACATTCTCTTATGCATACCACGGCTTCTAAGGACACTGAGGGCAACAAATAAAATTACAGTAACTGTGTCTTTGGTAGGAAGAAACCCTCTCAGTGTGTTTCCTCAAGAGACATTATGCTGCCCAGCTTCAAAGTCAAATGGAGATGTTATATGGCATTCTCATAATTTCATTGTCTCTGTAGCTTCTCCTCTGATAAAAAGCTTCAACTGCTTCAGGTAATACCCACCTTACCAAAAAAAAAAAAGCATCATCATTCAGCAATCAAGTACTGAGGCTCGGTTTCCACATATACTGACAAGACTTGCATTGCAAGTCTTTCTCTACAGTTATTTTTTTCTCACTGATAAAGGTACTTCCATCCTTTCTCCCATCATTTCCTCTCTACTCTTAATTCCTCTCCCTTTTCTCCATAAATCTGAACACCTTAAATTCAGTTTTAATTTATTAACACAAGGGTACTTTCTTCCTAGCAGTGCTGTGAAGCTGACCCCAGCTTCTCTTCAAGAAATGGCAACTCTCCAAAGAAGAGTGGCCAGAGTGTGATATTAAACAGCCTTGAATATATGGCCAAACTTTTCAGTGCAAAACAAATTATGAGGCAAATGGCAGGTCTCCTGCACCCTGTCCATCTTTTATTTAGGAAAGAAACATAAGAAGGTTATAAAAATCTGGGCAAGTTATTTTGTGACAGGATCAATATACAACACAAGTTTCCTGATCGGTAAGTGGTTTGCTTTGCTAAAGGTACCATCTTTTTCTCATCTATAGCCAGCTTCCCAACAATATTCTTATAATTCATGTATTTCTTTAGTAAAATAATGCTATTTTCTGCAGTGTACAATTTGGTGATTCTTTAAGGTATCAGTCACACAGACTGTATCCTAAGATCTCTTTATTACAGTCAGCTACCTGAATCAATGCACATACTTTTCTCTTTCTGTTTTTCAATTCTTCATATGCATGCTGATTATCAGATTCAACATTCCTCTTTGTCTAAACATCAAAAAACCCAAACTCAAATACAACTTTGCCTTCCTTCCTTAACTCTGCATATTTGTATTTCTAAGTCACTGCTTCTATAAAGACCAGTACAATCCCAGACAAAAGATATTTCCTGCATCAGTTGGCAGCACAGTGGGCTCTACAATCACAGAAGACTGGATTAAATTTTGCAGTGTGGTTTCCTGTTGCTCAAATTCTTTCAGGCTACAACTTCAATTTTAAAATCATAGAATCATTTAGGTTGGAAAAGACCTTTAAGATCATCAAGTCCAACTGTAAACCTAGCACTGCCAAGTCCACCACTAAACTGTGTCCCTAAGCACCACACCTACGGGTCTACACCAGGGATGGTGACTCAACCACTTCCCTGGGCAGCCTGTTCCAATGCCTGACAACCCTTTCAGGGAAGAAATTTTTCCTAATATCCAATCTAAATCTCCCTGGCACAACTTGAGGCCATTTCCTCTCATCCTATTGCTTGTTACTTAGGAGAAGAGACTGACACTGACCTCACTACAACCTCCTTTCAGGTAGCTGTAGAGAGCGATAAGGTCTCCCCTGAGCCTCCTTTTCTCCAGGCTAAACAACCCCAGTTCCCTCAGCTGCTCCTCATAAGACTTGT
>NW_008825410.1:65501-77611 GCF_000699105.1 Pygoscelis adeliae | reverse complement strand
AAAGGGACCTGAGGGTGCTGGTCGACAGCAGGCTCAGTATGAGTCAGCAGTGTGCCCTGGCAGCCAAGAAGGCAAACTGCATCCTGGGGTGCGTCAAACACAGTATAATCAGCCGGCCAAAAGAGGTGATTATCCCACTGTATTCAGCGTTGGTGCAGCCTCACCTTGAGTACTGCGTGCAGTTCTGGGCCCACAATTTAAGAAGGATGTTCAGGTCCTTGAATGCATCCAGAAGAGGGCAACAAAGCTGGTGAAAGGGCTGGAAGGCATGTCCTATAAGGAGCGGCTAAGGACTTCAGGCTTGTCTGGTTTGGAGAAAAGAAGGCTGAGGGGCAACCTCATTGCTCTCTACAGCTTCCTGAGGAGGGGAACTGGAGAGGGAGGTGCTGATCTCTTCTCCCTGGTATCCAGTGATAGGATGCGTGGGAATGGTTCAAAGCTGCGCCAGGGGAGGTTTAGACTGGACATTAGGAAGCATTTATTTACCGAGAGGGTGGTTGAACACTGGAACAGGCTTCCTTGAGAGGTGGTCGATGCCCAAGTGTGTCACTGTTCAAGAGGCATTTGGACAACGCCCTTAATAACATGCTTTAACGTGGTCAGCCCTGAAGTGGTCAGGCAGTTGGACTAAATGATCATTGTAAGTCCCTTCCAACTGAAATAGTCTAGTCTAGTCTATTCTGATACAAGCCAGGATGCTGTTGGCTTTTTTGGGCACCTAGGCACACTGCCGGCTCATGTTCAGCCGGCTGTCGACCAACACCCCCAGGTCCTTTTCTGACAGGCAGCTTTCCAGCCACTTCCCAGCCTGTAGTGTTGCACGGGGTTGTTGTGACCCAAGTGCAGGACCCGGCACTTGGCCTTGTTGAACCTCATGCAATTGGCCTCGGCCCATCGATCCAGCCTGTCCAGATCCCTCTATAGAGCCTTCGTACCCTCAAGCAGATCAACACTCCCGCCCAACTCAGTGTCGTCTGCAAACTTACTGAGGGTGCATTCGATCCCCTCATCCAGATCATTGATAAAGATATTGAACAGAACTGGGCCCAGTACTGAGCCCTGGGGAACACCATCTGAACATCTTTTAAATCACACAAGTCCTCAGCATCCAAGAGACTACGTTTTACCCGTGTGCTGCAGTAGTTCTGTCCGCACGAAGTACATCAAACAGGTAGAGCTCCTTCAGAAGCCTCTCGCTCTCTTCTGCAGCTTCTTCGGGAGACGGCGATACTGAGCCCTGGGGAACACCATCTGAACATCTTTTAAATCACACAAGTCCTCAGCATCCAAGAGACTACGTTTTACCCGTGTGCTGCAGTAGTTCTGTCCGCACGAAGTACATCAAACAGGTAGAGCTCCTTCAGAAGCCTCTCGCTCTCTTCTGCAGCTTCTTCGGGAGACGGCGCCTGTAACCAGACATATGCATGTAGCACACAGACATAATACAGCTGCACTGAGGGAACCATTACTTGCTGTCTGGTGTTTGAGTTGTAATGATCACAGAGTGACCTCAGAACTAGCAAAGACCACATACAAGAAATAACAGACTCAGGAATTCTGAAGTTAAAAAAAGTTTTTCAAGTAATTAAATTGAATCCCTTGGATTTTATGCCACCTCAGGAGAAATTCTAAGCAAATATACAGCTATGACAATTCTCAAACTTCACACCTTGAAATCTCGGCAGAGATTTTCTGTTGAAGGGGAGAACAAGCAGCTCAAGGGCTTTCTGTATAGCGAATATATTTACCTTATGGAAATATATATATCCTTGTGTCAGCTCATCTGATCCTTCTCCTGAAAAAATGACCACACTGTCTGTTTTCTTCCGTATATATTTGGAGACAAGATACATACCTTAAAAAAAAAAAGTATAAAGTTTTTAAAATACAGCTACATGTATGATGCTATATACAGCTAGTAGAGTTTTAAATTTAGCATTATAGAAGTTTCTCTCCTACACTACTGTCTTCTGTAGCAAACAACTGCAATACACTAAAATAACATCTCATTGTTATTCAAAGCCATCAACAGCCACACAAACTAAGTGCTGCCAATACATCTAAACCGTGTACTTATAGTTAGCCCTCAAAATATCAGAAATACATGTGTGTCTGTGATCCTGGGAATGTTGGAGGATTCCCATGGGAACACATAATAGGAGTTGCTCTGACTCAGTTCGAAATTGAGCACGTAATTCCAGCACAGTCCTGAACAAACCTTCTAGCTTTGGAGAACAAAACTACCAGCAAAACTACTAAGCAAAAGTTGCTGCTTAACTCTCTGCCGTTGTGGGTTGAACTGGATTAAGCCCTTTTTTCAATTTTTTTTTAAAGAATTATTTATTAATCAGAACTATGCCTTCCCCCCATTGTGTCTTTCCAAACAACATGTTTTTATAACAAAAGTATTAGAGATCTAATGAAAAGGATCTAGTTCATTATTTCTCATATTAAGCCACAATCACGAAGAAAAGTGACAGATGAAAAGCTGACTTTATTTTTTAAAGAAACACTTCCAATATTTCACAAACACTTTCAATACTTCGCATTGCAAAGTCCTATCTTCATGTACCAAATTCCACTCAGGGACCTGGGTTTTCAAAACTGTGTTGCCTATTTGGCTTATTAACTTTTTTACAATGTTTTAAGCTGACACAAGATTAACTGGGTAAAATGTCATAGCTGGCATTACACAGAAGGTCACATTAGATTAGGGTTTTTCATTCTTATCAGGTTGGCCACCCTTTGTAAGAAGCTGCTGGTGACTTCCTTCATTTCTCAGAATCATACATTATAAGAAGTCTACCTGGCTTGAATGCACATGTTACTAGAGGGTGACAAGAAATACTTCACTTTAGTATTAAAATTATGCAAGGAATAGGGTAATCATAATTGTTTTGCTATCATAACATTCAGTACCTCACATAACCTGGTAAATTTTCCCCCTTCCTCCAAGGCTCATGCTTATCAGAGCAGAAAACCTAGACCTGTAGATCTAACATTTCTTCTTCATGTAATTTTCGTTTTTCATCCCAAAGCTTCAGGAACAGCTCTTGACAATTGTTTTGTTCAGTCAGTCACTTTGAAACTAATATCTGTTTTTGCCTCAGTGTGGTATCACAGACAAGACTGGGGAGCAGAACTTGGGAATCCCAGTTCCCAGGTTCTGTGACAGCTAAAGGATCTAGCAGATAACTACATGATTTTGCATAAAATTTTATTTGGGTGATATAAAGCAAAGATTGCTACTAAAAAAATCTTACCAATTGAAGCTCTTACTGTTGTTATATCATAGGTTTCCAAGGAGAAGATAACCTCCTCTATTGCCTGAATTCCCTCTTCGGAATTAAATATTACTTCATGATGTTCACTGCCTATATGTGCTGCCACCTGTTTGTAAAAGGTCACAATAACACATTACTTTTCAATTACAACATTTTTTAAACATACATTGTGTTTAAAACACACACGCTGAGTGAAAACACCAGCTCCCTTCTGCCACAGTGAGAATTACATGACATTAGGCCAAGGAAAGATAATAGTGTAGCAGCCCCTCTGACTTGCAGTGGTACATTCACCAGAGGGAACATAGTCTCCCTAATTACAGTACTCAATCACGATTACAACAGACCATCCAGCTGCTTGCCCAAAGCATAACAGAATCTGTAGAGGCTCTAAATACTCCGGATATTTGCCCTGAAGAGAAAAAGCAGCTCAAAAGCCATGACAGCCTGGATACCTAAAAGGTACCCCAGATGCCAAACAGTTTGTACAAGGCTCTTAATTCAGTAAACTGACGATTAACTTACAATATTTAACATATATACAAATGCCACAGCATAGGAACCATAGCATGGAGATTTACCCTAAAACCCAGAGACAGAATTGAGACAATTCCAAAGTACCGTCCTTTTGGTAACAATGCAATGGGGGTCTGTCAGGAACGTCTTCCAAATGCAAGAGAAAACAGGTAAGGCTCAGTTATCTCTTTTGTAAGATTTAACTAAACAGCAAATGTTGTACTAAATGATCTACTGCAAACTGATTTACATCATAGCAATACATGAATATTCAGTATTACTATTAATACCATACCATGAAGTTAGCACTATTAATATACACTGTTTAGCATTCAGCAGCTCAGAACAAACTGAAAGCAACGCTTACTATACCTTCCTGGCAGCCAGTAAGTCGGGGCTGTTTTCCATTCCGATTGCAAAGGTTTGTAATGGATAATTGATGTTGATTTCTTTCATCAGTTTCAGAAGAACAGCTGCAACCAAGCTGGAATCTAAGCCCCCTGCCAACAAAACAAATTATTTGATTAGGTGTTTGACTGGTTTTTTGTTTCCTCTTAAGGACACTGAGTCTAGATAGCGGAATCTCATGAGTGGACTTCATTTGTAAGCCATGTGAATTAAAGGTACTTCTCGTACAAGTGCCCATTTACCTCTGCTTAACAAGAGAATCAGGCAACTTTAGTGGAACATCTTCAGTAACAGTTGTTAGTGCTTTTGGTCTCAGCAGCATCAGTGGAAATCCTTCTTTAAGATACACAGGAAGTGTTCTGAAAACATTGTACCACTACAGATCATGCCCCTTCTCACCTCTGCTGTAATGGGATTTATTCTCCATTTCAAAACTACTCTCTATCCTCTTCTTACCTACACATTTGATACTCTACTGACAGAATTATGTAAAATTTTTTTTGCTGTTTGTATAAAAAAGAATTAAGTAAAAGAACAGAATGTTTAGTGTTAGGATTCCACTCTTCCCCAATCATTTTTCAAAAGTGTGTTTCACACATTTTGAGTGGAATTAATTTTTTAACCATCCCTTCAAAGTGAAAAGGTTCACTAGTGACACTCTTTTTTTTTTTTTGACTCCTCTTCTTTCTCAGAGGAGGACAGTGGAAGGATTTGAACAGTTTGGAAAACAAACAAAACATAAAACCAAGAGATGCACAACGTGCCTAGATGTACCCTAAGGCTCCACCTTCTTATTCTCATGAGCTAGTTCTGTTAATCCTTGACTTGCTGCTCCCCTTTGAAGTACTGAGCAAAACACAGCACCTGTTCTCCCACACCTGCCTGCATTTCTGACAAGCATGAGGCAAAATCCTCTTCTCTTTGTTTCCTATAGTCTGCATGTAGTTTTTCAGCTGAGTGCGTTAGCATCCATTCCCACCTTGATCCCCTTTGTGGGCATGCTACCTTGTAAAAAAAAAACTCCTGTAGAAATTACATGCAGAGTCTGAGAAAAGGAGAGCACAGAAATCAAACTGAGTGCTTAGGATGCGGAAATCAGGGAAATCAAAACCTGAGTTTCCATTGTGAAGTTGCAGAACTCCCTCCGTGATTGGAAACAAAAGCAATTCTCCAACCGTGATGCTCCAAGCATACTCAAAATTGTGAAGGACTGAGATACTCTGGTATTATACCAGCACGGGCACTTAGTTTTGCTACTAATACATTCTGCATGTGCATCTGAGGAGCTACTGACTACCTTCTAATTTGATATCCGAAATTTGTGTTTTGAACAGGCTTTTTACTGAGGCTGGGATCTTCCAAGTCTGCATATCTCCCTGTTTCATTTACCTCCCTCCTACTTTTTATGATGCCACAGTAAGGAAATGGTCCAACAGTATCTCCTAGTCAGTTCTCTCTCATTCAAATGCACATTTAATAGGGTTCATGATAAATGACTGTAATTACTGATATTCAAAGCCAACCATATCCTGGGCTGCATCAAAAGAAGCGTGACCAGCAAGTCGAGGGAGGTGATTCTGCCCCTCTGCTCTGGCGAGACCCCACCTGGAGTACTGCGTCCAGCTCTGGAGCCCTCAGCACAAAAAGACACGGACCTGTTGGAGCGGGTCCAGAGGAGGGTCACAAAAATGATCAGGGGGATGGAACACCTCTCCTATGAAGAAAGGCTGAGAGAGTTGGGGTTGTTCAGCCTAGAAGAGAAGGCTTCGGGGAGATCTTACTGTGGCCTTTCAATACTTAAAGGGGGCTTATAAGAAAGATGGGGGCAGACTTTTTAGCAAGGCCTGTTGCGATAGTACAAGGGGTAATGGTTTTAAACTAAAAGAGGATAGATTTAGACTAGATATAAGGCAGATTTTTTTTTTTTTTGTTTTACAATGAGGATGGTGAGACGCTGGCACAGGTCGCCCAGAGAGGTGGTAGATGCCTCATCCCTGGAAGCGTTCAAGGTCAGGCTGGATGGGGCTCACTCAGCGCACAGTGAATGTAGTAATTACATTTTCTTTTTGAACACCAACCTAAGCATAAATCTTTTATGTTTAAGAACATATTGGGTGATTATTCAATAAGAGTATTGTTTTTCTTTCTTAGTCAAAAATGGTCAGTGTCTCAACAAGCCAACATCCCATCCCAGAGTAAACTTTAAAAGCATAAGACTTTCAAGATACTTGTAAACTGGAAAACTTTATCACAAACTAACAAGTCCTCTGTAACTAAAAAGCAAATGAGATTCAGATCACTTCAGGTATATCGCAGCAGAACAGCCAGCATACTTTCCTCTAACTGTTAGATTATGGGTGAAAGAGAGAGAAGACACAAGAATTGTGATTCTTGCTACTTACCTGACAAAAGACAACCAATCCTTCTGTGAGCCATCAAACGTTTTCTAACAGCATTTTCAAACAGAATACGGATGTTGCTTTTCACTGTTTCAAGATCAAAGCCTGTCCAGAAAAGAGGGAAAAAAAAAAAAAATCCAAGAAGTGTTACTTAGACTTTGCTGGATTATGCGATTAGGAAAACAAAGATATTTGTCTGAATTTCCTTTGATAATGAGGGCATGCAAGTTCAAACATCTTTGTACGTGACTGCCTACAAAAACAATTCTCAATTTCCTACATTATAAAGGTTCTGCCAGTTTTTTTTTTAAATGGCACTTTTTAAAACCAATCAATACAAATTTTATACTCAAAGATTGTAATTTTTTCACTTTTTAATCAGAGTAAGTAGCAAATGCTTTGCTGTACTACCTGAAGGCAGAGTTTCCACTGTATCACACGCAGCATGGAGTGGTTCATCTTTATAGCTATGAAATTTTACTAATTCCACTGATGCAACCTTGCCAGAGGGCTTTAAATCCAACACTTCATAATGACCCGGGAGAAACGGTTCCACTTTAGGACATAAGGATGTTGAATGCTTTAAGTTGATAAGTCCTACAGATAAAATGGGGAAAAAAAAGTCAGAGTTTTTAACCTAGGATGGTTACATTAAACCTCACTCAACAGCCTCTGTACTAAAACTATATCCAAATATTTTCTCCAGATCCTAAATTTGATATTAAAAAAATATCATTTTGAGTCTGAGTCTGCCCTGGCTGGAGCATGATTCCGCTTCTGGAGGGTTGCCCACATAGATCTGAGCCATCTCAAGCTGAGGCAGAGAGCAGAGAAAGGAAGTCAGCAAGTTTTACTAACTGGTAAGTAGCAATTTATTCCTGTGAGCATTAAGAAGAGCACTTTTCTAACTGACTGCATGATGTCCAGGTCAAGGTGTAACATGCTTATGAGAATTCAAATGACAGTTAATAACTGATTTTGTGTTTAAAATTAAGTGTACTCAAGCTAACAAGGAGTTTGTAATAAAACTACATCACTGAAGTGATTGCTTAATTGACATTGATTTAGTGATTTCATAATTCATCAGTTCCAGACTGATCTACACCACTGCTAATGAACGCCAAGAATCAGACTTGTAGCCAAACCTCATTTCCATTCCTTTTGTGAAGGAGGATGTTTTGCACCTGCTGGTCACCTGGATGCCCCTTGAGGAACTCCACAAAAGAGATACTGAATTGCTGTTAGAGAGGAACCGGTAATTCACTTTGCTGGTTATAGGACACAGTCCCTAAAATGTTCACTTCCCTTTTTCCTTCCCAAGAAGCAGAGATGGTACAGCTCTTAGTACTACTACTTAGTACTACTATTAGAGGAGTCAACCTACATTGGAGTCTGATAATAAAATTGATATACAGTAAATGGGAGAGACTCAAGTAATCGTGAAAGTCAATTTTAGCCAAAGTGAATTTTGGGCGAAAAACTCCCTTTTGGCACCATTTGGATTTGTTTATGCAAGTGTCAAAACCAGACATAATTACTTAAAAAAAAAAAAAAAGTAGTGCACGTGTAATCTCAAAGGAAAAAAATCGTCATTAAATAAAATAAGTGTCACCAGAAAATCACCCAATGCTGCAGGAAATTTCAGCAAGGTTTTAAAATTCTTGGCTTTTACAAATTAGCAGTTCTCGTGGCATTATTTCCCAGTTCACCATAGAACACCAGGAACAAATTCTAATATACTTTATCATAGCATAAATCTAGCCTAACTCTATAGACTACATTTAACTTTGGAGTAACATAAAATATCTTGGGCTCAATACGGCTATGATTCCAGAACACAAAGAATTATAAAATTAAATAAGCAAGTTATTTTAGAGATATTAAGGACAATCAAACATCTTAGAGGTTTACTGTCTGTGGTTTTTGTTTTAATGATGTGTAGTTCTTATACTACTAAATATAGTTCATTTATTACTGAACTTACAGTTCACTTCCTCTTCACACTTAGAAGAAAAGCCTGGCAAAGAAGTTTGTCTCCGACAATACCTAAGATTATTTAGGCACTAAACACAACTGATTTTACCTTTTGCCTCAGAACAGACACCCAAAAATCCATCATCAGTCAGCACCTTAAATAGTGGTCTGACTCCATAGGTATCTCTCGCCAGAAACACTTTTCTGTTTGCAGTGTCCAGAAGGATGAAAGCAAATACACCATCTAGCATGGATGCTGTTTGTTCTATTCCTCCTCTGTTGTAAAGATGAAGGATAACCTCTCCATCCACTAATGTTTGATATTCAAATCCAAACTGCTTCTGCAACTAAGAAAAAATATAAAGAAATACATGAATAAGCATTTGAAACATTGACTGCTTATTAACTGAAAAAACAACACCATTCATGTAATTGTTTAATAAGAAAACTAAGGTTTTTTTTGTAAAATCACAGCTCAAAAGTTATAGGAACATTTCCGCCAAAGAAGGAAATTATACTTCTGTATTCAAAATATTATCCAGGATCATCTCTCAGACAATGTAGATTGACTCTGCAGTCTTAAGCAATTCACATTATGGCAAGTTTTCAGCGATACATTTCTATATGAGGATATCAAACTACAAACCCAGGACCCTGGGCTTCAGAAGCACTAGCCTCCCCATCTCCCACAGACAAATGGCAGAAGCAGGCAGACACTGCTTCTAAAAATCCCACTCAAAATAGGACCAGAAACAAAAACATTATTTTTTTTAGTCTTAAATCACTCGGTGCCACTTTCTTCTCAGATAATAAGGACATTTACATAAGCCCCCTGCCCTCCACCCCAAAAGACACAGACACCGGTAACATCTCTGCAAAGTACTTCAGAAATAAACTTTGGTTTACTTATGCAGTCACTGCAATTCCTCAGTGTTTTTTTTAAGCACACAGAATTTCCTTCTGCCTAATCTTCCTCCATTCCTCAAACTAACCTTTTCACTCTGCCTGTGCAGATGGAGTGGGGGAGGAAGAAATTAGCTGTCAGACTTAAGTCAGACCAAATATTCTTCATGTTCTTTTTCAATAAAACACTAAAAAGCCAAGAAATTCCACAAAACCAATGCTTTGGAATTTTAACTTAAATTCTTTGGTTTTAATTGTTATTTATGGGGCAAAGTCTTGGATCAATTTTGGTCAATATTAAAATAACTAAGTCATTGCCCTAAACAAAACGCCTGTTTCACCAAGGATCCTTTCCTTGGTAGGTTTCAGCCACAAGCCTGAAAGAAAAATCTCTTTAAAAAGAGGGTAATGTAGTGAGAACAACTAAACAAATGCCTGCTGATGGCAATGCAAGCTTTGCATAATTAAATCCCCTTAGGATTGTGTGTGTTGCACAATTGAGAGTAATTCTTACAGCTTTCAACAGCAGAAAAACCACAATGCAAAACACGGCAAATATTACAGACTGTTGATACAATGCATTTCACATGGACTGCAGGGCAAAGTGTATCTCACGTTTCAAACAGCCAGATACTTAAAAGACTGGGAAAAAAAAAAATATATCTCCTGCCCATTCAGTCAAATTCCCAATGACGTTACTGATGTTACTGACGTCACTGACAGCAGCCTGACTCTGACTTCAAAAATGTGATGTTAGAAGTACTAAGACATCTCAGATTATTCATATGTTTCTGATACTACCACGCTCAGTTTATGATTCATTTTAAGCACTCAGTTTCAGCATGATTCAGAAACAGTCACAATTGTAAGCTGCTTTATACGCCAAATTTGGATGATCTGAACCACTTCCCTTTACAAGTAACACAGGCGGCATTGGACATCTCAGCACAGGGACTGAGCACACAGATGATGTTCAGCAGCAGTATCACACCTATCAGGGACATTCAGACACTTCAGGAAGTAAGTACAGAGTTGCTGCCTGTTTTGTGCCCAAGAGACTTGCTTAGGTGGCTCTCAAAAACCCCACAAAGCATCTGCCTTAAGCTGCAGACACCTAAGGACTTTGGTGGCATACTGGAAACATCTCCCTAGTGCTTGTTGCTTTTACATAAATACATAAGCATGCATGCTATACATTAATATATTGTAAGTGACATATCCCATCTAGATTAACATGCAGAAATAAAAACGCAATACCCGACGGCTTGGAGAATGACCCCAAATAACTGAAGAGCAGGACAGTCCAAAAGCATTTGCATTACAAAGAGAGGAAAAGGGGAGGAAGAAGGTTTGGAATTCTCCTCCCCAGGAGATAACAAAGAATGCATCTTTATTTTAAACTGATCAAACCTGAAGACACGAATATTTATTGCCCATCTTGTCAACTAAAAAGTGATTTTTCAGTATTAAAGACTAAGTATGTTACTATCTAAGCCACCACAGATTCAGACCTCAAGAAAATTTACTTCCTTTGAAATACTAGTCATTTGATAACTTTTTAAAATTTTTCTGATATTCTAATCCCCCATGTTTTAAATATTTTCCCAATATCCACAAGTTTTGAAATTAAAAAAAAAAAAAAAGGAAATGCCATATGATCCATACAACACTCACCTGTTTGAAATTGTAGATTTCTCCATTGTAGCACAGCCACAGATATGGGAATTTCTTCACCCGGATAGGCTGCATGCCATATAACTGATCAACAACTGCGAGGCGGTGGAAACCAAAACAACAGTTGGTGAATCCATTGACGTTCTCAAAACGAAACGCATCAGGACCTCTGTGTGCTATCTTCATGGCACTTAGACACTGGACAGAAAGGCATTCATCGCTCCCAAACAGGGCCCAGATACCGCACATGGTGAGGCTGTTGATCTACCTGAAAGTGGAGAACCTGTTCAATAAAGACATGAACATTATAAGCAAGAGCTGACACCTAGAAAAGACAGATAACAAATGTAGACTATTAATCGCTTAACTGTCAAGAGGACCGATCAAGAGAACAACAGACTTTACTAACACAAGGTAGAATCTGGTTTGCCCAGAATATGATAAGCAACCTTTGGCCAGCAAGAAATTAGGCTTACGTTTACCTTTAGGTACACCAAGGTTGCCTGTGATTTTTTTTTATAGAGCACAAATAGAACAAATTGTTACTGGGCATCGGGTATGATCTGTTGAAGTAACATAATCTCAGCAGAAACGTTAACAGTCCTTTCAGTTTGCGGCCTTTCAGTATAAAAAGGGGGCTTATAAGAAAGTCAGAGGCTTTTTACCAAGACCTGTAGTGACAGGACAAGGGGCAACAGTTTTAAACTGAAAGAGGGCTTCCCCAGCACCGTGGGTGGCCCAGATGAGAAAGAAAGGTGTGGAGGGAGCAATGTTGGTGCCGTGCCGTGCTCCCCTTGGCATGCCTTTCCCAGCCGCAGTGTGCCTGGAGATCCAGGCCCTGTAGCTCTCTGAACCCTAACTAATGGTAGAGGTAGGCTGAGGCTGGGGACCTACAGGTCAAGCAATGGCGCTGGAAAAGGCATGCCAAGGGGAGCAGGGCACCCTTCTCCTC
>NW_008825410.1:53071-64807 GCF_000699105.1 Pygoscelis adeliae | reverse complement strand
TCGCCTCCCCTGGACCGCTGTGAAGAAAAGCGTGCACCACTGGGCATTGCTGGGCTCACCAGGCTTACGAGGGCAACTTGCAGCCGTCAGAAATCCTGTCCCTGCAAATCTGCCCTGAGTTGCGCCTTGTGTCCTGTAAAGTGAAAAGAGCTCAGACACCTGCGTGTGGTTGCCTTAAAGCCACTTTTTTTGGTTTGGGAGAGAGTGCTTGCAAAGCTTACACCTTTGGAAGCATTTACTGAGGACTTTGGATTTTGCTGTGCAAAACTCGTTTTTGAATAATAGATGCTGTGGGTAAAAAGGGATTTTGATGCCTACCTGAAATTTCATTATTGGACAGTTTTGCCTTTTTGCCCTTGAGAGTGCTAAAGTAAATGGAATTCAACTCTGAAGACTAGGATGTGAAGTGCTAAATATTAAACCTCAATTCTCCACACATACTTCAAGAGAGCCACTAGTAGTAATTTGCATGCCGTGCACCTTCATAGCTAGCTTTAGCAGACTTAGTGTAAAACTGCAGCGCTGTGCATAAAGTTCTTCAGGTTATGCAGACTGTCAGCAGTAAGTGTGGTCTGCGTGTAGAATTTTAAAAGGACCTTTAAGAAGCCGTTAAAAGGGTATTTTTAGGCTTTAGAAAGAAAAATGTGTTGAAGCGGCCTATGCATGAGAAGTAGACTGCAGCACTGATCAGGAATAGATGTAGGAGGTTTCTGTTAAGCACAGCTTCACCTGAACACAGGACTGGCCTTGGCAGAGGCAAGGCTTTGGGCAGTCTGCAGATGCCATGTGTACAGTCCTCAGAGCTGTACGCTGCCTGGAAGAGCAGAGTGAAAGTACATGCAATGGCGCACACTGCATTCTGAAAAACTACAAGAAATAACAGACAAACATTGTATTAACCTAGGTTGTTTTGTTCTTTTTTTTTTGTTGGAGACTTTTGTAAACAGCTTTTCTTTACATCTTTACTTTTCTCTGCACAGAGAAAAGATTTTTGGACGAGTCTGCTTAGGCTTAAGTTGTTGTCTGGACATTTTCATTTTATGAGCAATAGCTGGTTCATAACTACATCTCATACAGTGCTTTATGATAGTAAGTCACAAACCACTTGGTAAAATAAGAATCTTTTCATGGAGAAACTGAAGCAGGGAGGGTGAGAAGCAACTTGCAGAAAGTGGCCCGGTAAGGCAGGGCAAGCACAGCTAGGGAAGAGTGAAACCTCCTAAGTCCTCATTAATGACTGCATCCTTAGGGCACACTGGCTAACAGCCACATATTTATCCTCCCCTTTACTACCACTTTTAAAAACTGGGGATAACTGCTGCATTTTACTATGTCTTGCATGTTTGATCCCCTATTTTAATTGAGTTAATGGTGTTATATATATTGGACTAAAGGCAGAAATACCACACACAATCTATTTTTAAACGTTGGCAGTGTTACTGTTTGGTAGTTACAATAGCGCAGGCAATAACTGATAGTCCCTGTCCTTTTCTAGCCTTTTCTCTACTACTGCCAAGTAGCCCATTGCAGTCCCGTTACGTTAAGTGTCATTCTTCAATATCCAATCTTTTCTTTCAGCATATCTGCAGACAGCACTAGATGTAATTACACCCCAGTCTCACAGCTCTGTTCTTCTTAGACACATCTTCCCTCTCGGTTTTCTCCTTCCTGCAGACATTATCATGTGTACTAGTTTCTCCAAAGCATTTTCTTCTCCACCATACTCCTTTAAAGCTGATTTTTCCCTCCATTTTTGTTGAGAGGAATTTAAGTTGATGCTAGCTGGGTGGAGAGAACAGATGTGAACATAAATATTGGGTGCCGTGAGCAGCTAAGAGACTTTCTACTTTGGTATATCATCTGTTTAGTACCCGAGAGTAACTATCTGGCCACAGGCTAAAACCATTTAAGAATGGCTGAAAAACGCTCTAAGAAAGTTCCTGATTAATTAATTAAGAAGTACTTGGATTAGTTTTTTTTCTAGTCAGCTGAAATGAAAGGCTAAGAGGTTTCTCTGAAGGCAACGGGTAAATGAGTAAATGAAAGGTCAAAGTGAACAGGTAAATGAGTACAATGTAGAACGAACTGTTGCAGCTGCATGACTATTACACGGAGCCAGTCACTGTCAGCCCAACTCTCTGCTGAGCATTGCTCATAACTGAAGTCTGTGCTCCTCATTTTTTCCCACTAAAGATGCACCTTTGCTGCATCCGTCGGATGTGGTGCCACCAGCATGCCTGGAAGACTGGAAATCTGTGAGATCCATGAAATCTGTTTGGAGAGGAGGCAGAACTGAGGGGAAAGTGGAGAAATCGGAGGATGTGATTAAGAGAGAGATACAGTGAAGGTCTTTTGCTTTCACAGCGATGACTAACAAGTTAACAGCCTACAGTACCTGAGGGTTTTACAGGGAGTAGCCTCCTGAAGGTATCCCTCACGCTTTCTGCTTTTTTGCATGAGAGAACACGTTTCAGCTGGGTTTGTGACGGTGGCTCTCCCAGCCCTCTGTTCCCATCCTGTGCTCTCACCAGAGCCGTGCAGGAAAACAAGAGCTGAAGTAGAAAACAATGGCCAGACTCAAACATTAGAGAAAGACTTTCCTTTTTCTGTCAGCATGAAATGCACATACTCTGCAGTTTCTCAGACAGGAATTGAACACCTTTTGTTAATGGTGAAGGTTGCCATGAGTGGATTTGTGGGCCAGGTCGTTATGATGGGCAGGACTGTAAAACATCACAAATTCTATTGATGTGCCTCGGCTCAGCCTTGCACCAGCCCTTTACACGGCAATTGCTAGTGAGTAGCAGCGGAACACAGGCATTCTGCACCCCGCCTGACCATCTACATAGTCACAGACCATTAAAGCTGCTTTATCAGCAACAATTTGAGGGACAATAAGGATAATGCTGAAATACTTTCTGTTTTTGAAAAATGGGAGATTTTGGCTGTGGGACGGAGAGGGATGTATCTCGTCTACTCTCTCATGACTCCCTTTGCATCCAGTATCCATTTTTAGTTTGGGCCAACTACTCTCCATCTGGCCTTGAACACATCCTGACTGCAATAGCAATATTTTTTTTTCCCTTCTCCAATCCTAACTCGTGCAGTAATGGAGTCATGGGAATAGGTGGCTTCAAGTTTCCAGATGCCTCAAACTGTCCTTTTCTCAACTCCCAATGACTGAATGTTCATGATGTAAGCTGGGCACAGATCACCAAGAAACCTGTATTTTCCAGCTTGAATTTTTTCCTTTATGTATTTGCCACACAAAACTTTGCCACACATCGTCACAGGCCCAACTGACTGGGATATGCCACTGTTGTTTTGTTTGTGTTTGTCAGCGTCTACAAATTACTTTGGTGTTGAAGTTTGTGTATTATACTTTATATGTTTACATCTTCTGTCCCTGAATGTGCACTAATAAGAATCTAATGCCGTTCTTGGGGCAGGGAGTTAGTGTACAGCTTCATTTCCACCAGGACAGAGTGACTTTAGACAGACATTGCTTTGACTTTAGACAGACATTGCTCCATGATCCAGCATTGTAGCGATAACAGAAAATCAAGTGGCAAACGGCAAATGCTCTTTCTGGCAGCAGCCTAGTATATTTTCTAGGGCAGGGACTGAGCTTGAAAGCAGAAGGTTGTATCTCCTAATGGAGCCACACAGAAACATCCATGTGCCATGGTGGCATTGGCAGCCCATTATACACTGGGAGAGATCAGTGGTGGGCAGGACTCGGGAAGGGGGAGATCAGTTCCTCCTCCTCAGTCGCATGGGTTGACATAAGTAACGTATCTTGTACCCTGGCTATCTTTACAAATATAAAGGCATGTTGGATACATGTACATTTACTAGGCAATAGTTGTAGTGCCAGGTGTTCTGGCAACATGTCTGACATCTGAAACGTATGGTTATATGTCAGGGATATGCATACGCAGAGAGCAAAGGCCTTTTCCTATTTTGGTTTTCCTTCCCCAGGAGAATAGCAACACGATGTGCTCTTAAAGTTTGAGTGCTTGCACTCAAGATCTCAGGCAGAGCCATACTTTAATCCCCATATCTGAGTGCGGAAAAAAGTGAAACGCGAAACTGCCAAATTCAAAAGCTGTTTGGAGATCCATAGCTTGAAGCAAGGTAGGCTCACATTTGTATCACTTGGTCTGCCTCTTACCCAGTGGGGCTGCACCGCATGCCAGCTAGCTTTGAGCTTGCAGCTTTTAAAGAAGTTACCGACCTAACAGAGCTGTTTGTTCCTATAATTTTTAATATATTTATTTTTCTTTTTTTCCTCTCTGTTCCTTTCTCTTCCTTTGGAAGACATTTAAAGGACATGCAGACTACTTGTCTCTCCTGCAGACAAAATCCTCTTCCTCATGGTATAAAAAGTAGTTGTCTCTCCCACTGGGAGTTCCTATTGCTATAGTCTCTCTTATTTAATCCTTTTTCTTTTCTTTCTGCTTAATTATGTTAAGCTTCAAAACAAATAAGACTTGCTCTGACCTCAGAGTTAGAGGTCACAGCACTGAAGTGTTAAAAGAAAATCTTTTCTAGAGCCTGGGCATTCAGAACTTCAGTAAAGTACTAGGAAGGCATGTCTAGCGCAGCAGCAAGGGAGAACACAAAGTAAGGCGATTTGTTACTGCCTCACAAAAGCATTTTCTCTACTGCCGCATCCTTTTTCAACATCCCAGCCCTTCCATTATCCCCCGTGTTTCTTAGCACAGGCAAGAAAGGGTTGTTGAAAGAGCTGTTGGCCATACAGTGCACATTGCAGGCATGGCATATGGCATACCAATGGCTCTATTGTCAGTCGGCCCAAGACCACAGAGGAATGAAACATTGCTGACTTTAACTGAATAGTGCTCTTGGCTAATGAGAAGGGATCCAGTGTAATTTATTCTCTCGTCCTGGGGAGGGGGGCTGGAAACAAGCCACAAAACCAAGGAACTATTACATATGCTTTTTTAACCGCTTGCAGAATAAGAAAGAAAAATTAGTTGTCTGATATTGATTCTATAACATAAAGCAGAATAATTCTCTAGAGTTTTTAGAGCGATAATGGTAGAACTAATTTAAATTCTGGTTCTTTTTCATACGGTAAGAAAGATTAGGTGTCAGCTGAATTAGCATTTAAACTAACCATTGTAGTCAATATAGCAGGATTAACTGCAAATTACAATCTTCAGTTCACTTTTTCATTGTAATTCGCCCATTGTGAGATTTTGCCCAGTTCAACAGATGTTTTGTTTAATACAAACAAGATCCTTTTCATCTAGAGTATGGCTAAATTCTGCTGCAAGAGGCATGGTTAGCTGGTATAAAGCTGTAACAGCTAAATCCATGCTTGAACAGAGACTTAAAATACATTGGAATGTATTTTTCAGCTGGAATAACTGGAAATAATTCTAATAAAGTTATTTTGACACACATCAGTTGTGCTGCTTAAGTCTTTTAAAGCACTGTATTTCATTTTGTGATTTGCATCTAGGAGACGTCAAAAGTGTCCAGTGAAATGTGCTTAAATGCATGTATATACTCTCCTAAATACAATTAAGAACAACAGAGGAAGAAGAATAACGATTATTGAACACTGCATGAGGATCTTTTTTTTTTAAAGAAAGTTAGATGGTTGATAAAAGACTGAGAAACTATTCTAAAACACATGACTGCAGCTGCTCTTTTGCATCACTAGGTCGAGCTATTACTTCAAAATGAGAAACCATCACCCTGCTAGTAGTGTCGTTACCAGAAATAGAGGTGTAGAACAAATACAACAAAGGTCTGCAATGAAATAACTAGACTGGCAAATGTAACACTTTGCAGTGTGGAAAATAAACAGCTGTACTATCACATACACTAAGCCAATTATTTTCTGTAAAAGATTTAATAGTGAAAGTAACTTTTTCCCGTTTTCTCACAGAATTACACACTACAACAGAGCTCACTTCACAGTATGTATTGGCGTCTTACTAATTCTGTAAAATGAAGCAGTATTGAACCCTTCAAATGATTGCCTTGTTTCTTCATTATAGCTACTTACTCTGCTTTTTTCCTAGGAATTAATGCTGAATTCTGTAAAGAGGTAAACTTCTGTTGTTGTTACTGCTATCATATAAACCGTAAAATGGAATGCCTCTCCTCCCTGTTCTTCCCTAGCTAGAAACGCTAACAACAGACTTAGCAAAAACAGCTTTGTCTCTTTACCTATAAAGAGAAGAAAGAGAATTCCTGATTAGAAAAAGAGAAGAAAACCAAACAGAGAAGAAAACCAATTCTAAAGGATCTCAAAATGTAGTATCAATTCAAAAGGATTAAAAGAATTAAACAATTAATGATTGCAAAGTAGAAGAAGAGTTAGTTCTGCATTCTAATTCTTACTGAACAATACCTCATCTCTTACCACAGATGCCAGATAATAATGTGGGTATTTCTACTAACTGAACAGGATAATTTCCAATATTAATTCCAACATTTTTGTTAAGCTGTTTTTTTTTGGGGGGGGGGTGTCAAAGAAAAGTAAAGAAACATGAGCCAACTAAAATCTTCTATCAACTCGCATAGAAATACAATTATACAGGAATGATACTTTTTAGCAGCATTACTCTGATTCTCATTTTAGCTGACAACAATCCCCTGAACCTCTTTGCTTTTGCCAGGAACAGGTACGAGATAGGCAAACAAAAGAATGTATCTGCAAGTGTTGGCTACACCTCAAGCTATTCTGAAATGCATCTTTTTTATTAGAGATTTTATTATTAGAGAATTTATTATTTTATTATTATTGTAGGATTTGACAGAAAATATGTGCACTTGCCTTGGCTAGCTTTTCAGTTTCATTCATATGTAAAATAAACAGAAATGTACTTATCTATACAGAAATATATCAGTAACAATAATAAATCATAGAATCATAGCATAGTTTGGGTTGGAAGGGACCTCTAAAGGTCATCTAGTCCAACCCCCCTGCCGTGGGCAGGGACATCTTCAACAACATCAGGTTGCTCAGAGCCCCATCCAACCTGACCTTGGATGTTTCCACAGATGGGGCATCCACCGCCTCTCTGGGCAACCTGTGCCAGTGTTTCACCACCCTCAGCGAAAAACATTTCTTCCTTAGATCTAGTCTAAATCTACCCCCCTTTAGTTTAAAGCCATTCCCCCTTGTCCTGTCGCAAGAGGCCCTGCTAAAAAGTTTGCCACCATCTTTTTTATGAGCCCCCTTTAAGTATTGAAAGGCCACAGTAAGGTCTCCCCAAAGGCTTCTCTTCTCTGGACTGAACAACCCCAACTCTCTCAGCCTTTCTTCATAGGAGAGGTGTTCCATCCCCCTGATCATTTTTGTGGCCCTCCTCTGGACCCGCTCCAACAGGTCCGTGTCTTTCTTGTGCTGAGGGCTCCAGAGCTGGACGCAGTACTCCAGGTGGGGTCTCACCAGAAGGGCAGAATCACCTCCCTCGACCTGCTGGCCATGATTCTTTTGATGCAGCCCGGGATACAATTGGCCTTCTGGGCTGTGAGCGCACATTGCTGGCTCATGTCCAGCTTTTCATCCACCAGAGATGTATTTTTCTTAAGTGCTTAAAGTAGGTTTTCTGAAGCCATTTCTATAAATAAATCAGGGCCAGAGGAGGCTGACTAATTATTAGCACACTCATCGGTGTGATTTATGTCCATGCCAAGTAGCATTCCTTGAGAAAATCTCTGGGCAAGGTTTACAGAGTAACACTTGCCAAGAGCTATTTCTAAAGGGCAATATGGACAAGACTGAGGTTTCAGTCCATCCACAGTGCAACCCTCCAAGGGAATCCCAGCAGACTTCCTAACCCCTCAGTGCTTCTGCATGCCTTCCCACCACATCCCACAGCGCTGAAAACAAGTGTCATGTTCTCAGTTTCACGGTAGGAGAATCTCATTCTGGTAGGCTGCAACACAGCTCTCAACTTACTTTGAACTGAAAAATCGTAAAATAATTATATGTCAAAGAATGGTCCCTGGCACTGTTTCATCCATAGTAATATGGATGTAGTCCAGAGCACTCTGAAGTAGGCTTTGGGGCAGGTCTGTAAGCAGGATAGAAACATCGTGGGAAGTGCTTTTCTCGCAGAATTTCCAGGATGATAGCTTATTGCATTTTGTCTGATACTTCCAATCAAAATACAAAGACATTTAATATTCTTTAATTTCCGTAATGAACAAAACCCCTTTACTTCAAATTGTTTTAAAGTGTTCTTTAAAATATTACTTTTTTAGCAAGATCCAGTGATCAGTTTCTTATTATACCACTCAAAATGTATGACTCAAGTTTTTGGCACATGCTGAATATTAATCTCTAAGTTGACAATGGCTTGTTTTAAGTCGACTATTTGTTGCAAGCAGATCTTATGAACATGAATAGCAGTGTAGAGATTGTACATTGTTTAAATGCAGACAGTATTTCTAACTGCGCAGCTCAGTAATGTGTATTATTACATGGCAATTCCACTATTGTTTGTGCAAGAAATATAGTGACTAAAGTTCCGTATCATAACAGGATGTCAGACTTTCAGCCAGCCGATGTTCTTACAGGTAAAAGGAAGGTAGGGTGATACACTTCAGCACGGAGAACCCTCTTACTTCTTTATCACATTATAATCCGCTTCATCTCACGCAGCAATCAAACAGATTACAGTAAATAAGGTAAATTAGTTTTACAGCTCTGTATATGGTTCTGACTGTTCCAGGACACCACAGCACCAAATTAGCGTGTCCTGTCCCAAGTCAAGTGGGCAAAGGTGCGGTGGTGAAGTGAAACTCCATTCATTTTCCTAAAGGCCTTTCTTCTGCTCTAGGAATTAGGGTAGGCATGGATGATACTTGTACTTGATCTGGTCCACTGTGCCTGCAACCACGATTTGTGGGATCGCAAGCTGACGCAGAATGGCTAATAGGTTCTTTACAGAAGAATGGCCTCACTGAATCTGAACGGTTCAGTTAGTGGGATTTTTTATAAATAATATTAAGCAAATAAGGCATTACATTTAATATGGTTGTGTTTGACCAAATAGGAGTGAACAGAGAACGCAAAAGTAGCTTTCAGTCAAAATATATGGAAATTATTCATTAATATATATTTTCATGGTCTTGCTGATGATCCATAAAAGTAATGGCATAAACAGAGTCAAGACAAGACAATTTACAATTGAACAGAATGTTAAGAAAACAAAATAGTTATGAATGGAAGTATGTAGAATTTGATATGGTAAAGCTGGTTCCTTGTCAGCCATTAGCACGTAGGAAGCTGCTTACAGAAGGAAATCCCAGTTTCACTGCAGATATTTATTAGATATCCAATTAAATATGTAAATGTCATGTGTGTAGTCGATGACTTGCCAAATCGCGCACCCTCACAACAGCTGTAGCATTTTACCTTTCACCTTGTGTCAGCTTTCTTCTTTAGAAACCTGTATTCTCAGACTCCTGCACATGGAAACAAAGAGAGTTGAGAGCAGTAGCTGATCTGTGAGTGGGCTTTTATGGTAGGCACATACTCTGGAGTGCTCTCCAGAGGGCTTAGGGGTGAAGACGCCCAGCCAGATAGTTCACGAAGACCTACCTAGTGATGAGTAAAGGGATTAAGGGCCTGCTACCCTGCTTTTGCCCTGCACCTTTTAGAAGCATGCCAGAAGCAGTCTTTATGTTGAATATGGCTTCTTTTGTATTTTCTGACATGAAGACCAAATTGATTTATTGCCTTTTAAATTAAATTACTGAAAATTTAATTTCCCTCTCATTTGTTCCCAGCCACACATGCCAGAAGGTAAGTGATGTGAATCTCATTGCCACATTACCATGATACCAGTGTGTCCCCCATCACTGCCGGGCTTTCTCAGTAGCAGAGTCGAGTCTCCCGTAGAAGTAGCACATTTACATAGAAAGGGATTGTGATCTAGCAGATCTGCACGCCCTGCAAGCAAAGGAGAGCACCAGCACTTTCCCCTCCTTTCTGACCCAGAGCAAGAGAATGGCTTTTCCCTCCACATAGCTACACAGAGGCAGTTTGTTATGCAAAGCAGCGCTGCAGAGCTGAAGGCGTGGAAGTGTGTTTGCTACCACTGCACACGCAGGGCAGCCCCTTGGAGGGGCACGTTCCCTTACTCTGAACTGCCAGAGATTGCTCATCTATCCCTAAGTAAAAAAAAACCTGCTTCTCTGTGTGGCATGTAGATGTCTGTAAAATGTTAAACAGCCATTACAACGTGGCCAAACCAGTCACATTTGTTAAAGCAAACAGTGGGTACACCAATATTGACAGGCAAGCCGTGATTGACTTTTGTTAAATCACAGTACCTTCCACCTTCTCTCTCTTTGAAATTTGCCTTTCAAACTAGCCTAACAAAGAGTGAAACGGCTCAATGAACATGTCAGCATGAAAAGGTGTAGCACTTCATGCATACATATATATGTATGTAATATACATGGGCCACAGTCCTTGACAGTAGAACTCCCATAATGCAAGACGAGGCTTTAGAGTTTGCCAAGCAAAATGAAGTCTTGCATTCAGCTCAATCATACTGCACTATCTGTGATATGAGACATAACTTCATTTTCATCTATTTCAGAATTTTAAGGCATGCCCTGGACATGGGTGGACAGAACTCCTACCAAAAAAAAAGGGGGGGGGGGGGGAGAGGGAAATGAGAAGACAGACACCTCTATTTTTTCAGCAGCCTTTGCAATTTCCATTGTCTTTGTTGCTATTTATAGATTAATTTCTTAATGCCAAACACTCAGACTTCCCCCCTACAAGTGTGCTCACCTCACTTCTGCACTTTCTTCTATGATGAAACTAGTTCAAGGAGATACCATTCACCAAGTTGCTTGTATTTTTTATTTCAAGGGGGCAGCAAACTGTGGGATGGGGCAGGAATGAGAAACTATGACTTGGAGCCACGTGGGACATGGGAGCTTCTTAAACCAGTACAAAAGCCAGCATCTCCTGAATGACCAATCATTCAGAGAAAAATAATTAAAAACAGAGGAGGAAAGGGCACACCCCTGACGGGGGTAATTGTTTTGGCGAGAGGGGAGGCAGAAAGTGAACACACAGCTCTATAGCCACAAAGAGGCAAAGCTATGGTTTGGACTGAGCTCCTGGACAGGCTGGAGGAAGGACTGAAAGCCATGGGGAGGGAAGAGATAAGGTGAGACATCAAGAGAAATGTGTGCAGTGACCTCCATTTGCAGAAACACTGGTGTGGCCTTCAGCATGGACCAGTTCTTGTTTGCACATACCTGCACCCCAGTCCTTTTAAAAATAACAACACAAAACCCTCTACCTATTAACTGCAAAGCCCCATTAACTACGCACTGTTTTCAAAATACTATCCTTCGGTTACATTGTCATGCAAAACACCTTTTAAATCTATAATCCCTCTCCATATTTAACAGATTTTTCATGAGGAAAGATATCGAGAGAAACGTCATGGATGTTAAAAAGGTAGGCAGTATTAGCACAGGGAGATAAGGAACTGTTTCAGAGGGTTCGGTTACCTAGCAACGTCCCTTGCAGTTGCCTAATGGTATTCTGGAAGTGCAGAGGCTCCAGACCGGCTGAAGTGACGGGAATGAGGGGCTGGAAAGCCGCAGCCCGGCCTGAGCACACGACACGGCTGCCTTCAGCCAAGACCAGGCAGGCAAGAGCAAGGTAACGCGACGGAAGGGTAGAGGGACAGCCCTGCCCGCGGCATTTCATCC
>NW_008825410.1:50590-52165 GCF_000699105.1 Pygoscelis adeliae | reverse complement strand
CGGTGCGTGTCACCCCGGCGGCGGCGAAAAGGGCGCCCGCAGGAGCCGCGGTTGCGGGGACGGCAGGTGCCTGGCTGCCCGCCCGCCTGGGAAGGAGAAGCTCCGGAAGATGGGTCTCCTTGGAAGACAGCGAGTCTCTCAGAGACCCGCTGGAGGGAGCAAGGTGCCTTCGGCGGCGGGGGCGGGGAGGGAATCGCTCGCTGCTCCCCACCCATCCGCCTCCTGCTTCTTGTAACGGGGACTTCCTGGACTGCCGTCGCAGTTCCCTTTAGTAAGAACTAGGTTAGCAGAGGTCTAGAAAGCCATGCTTTGGAGATGGTAACTTGTTGCTGAAAGAGGGTGTCAGCGTTTGGAATGAGGGAGGGAGGAGATTACCAAGATCTTTCTTCCCTCTCACCTGCGCTGTGGATTGTTACACATCTTGTTTCAGTGCTGTTATTGTCCACCTGTACCAAAATACCTTGCTTTTGTTGCCTATGTTTTTGGATAGAACAACCAGGAGTTTTTGATGGAAAAAGTTCCTCTCCGAAGAAATGCTTGGAACATTAGATATTTTTTTAAAAAAACAAAATACTTTCAAAAATGAAAAATATAATCTATGCTTAGTTGATAGGAAACTGCAGCAGTTCACAGTAATCTGTGATGCAGGCAACATTAGCAAATGTACAACTGTTTTGCATGTAGCTTCATTTTAGAAGCATATGAATATGTATGCATAAAGCTTCTAGAAATAATGGGACTTGGTGAGCAGAAGACCTTTCTTGGGCATTGCACAGCTAACTATGTTTTCAACATTTTGACTTTAATTATTCTGATGTGTTGCTCAACTCTTAAGGACATGGCAGGAGAGATCAATTTCATTGCTAATTATGCAGCCGTCAATGGACATTTACATTCTGTTTCATGCTGGGGCCTCAGAGCTTCCCCCTCCCTTCGTAAGTAAGGGATACAAAGAAGAGCCAGCTGTGTGTGTAGGCTAGCCATATTTTCATTATTTCTCATAACCTTAAAGTGATTATGGTGGGATGAAACATGTACAAAAATATCTTAGAGTTATGTCCCGCGTTCTGTAAATTTCAAAATCCCAGGTCGGGGTGTTTTTTTGTTGAATATGTTTCCTCTTGAAACAAGTTCAAAAAGTTACATGGTCTGAGTTTGTTTAAAAGTATTAATTTTAATTAATTTTGGTTTGGGGTTTTTTTTTTGAGGCGTGGGGATGGGGCAAGCTCCAGCATCATATATTCCTATTGCATGAGGATTCCCTAAGTTTGCTTTGGCTTAGGAAGGTGACCTTAACCCTTGTTGGAACAGCTAGCAGAGTGAGAACAGTATTTTAGATTAATGTGTTAAAAGGCTCATCACCAGAACCACACAGAGGCACAGCGGGGGCGGGGGGGGGGACCCCATTAATCTTGTCAGAGGAGGCATCCCCCAGTTCTGTCACTGGACAGCCATCAGCCCCATTGCCCAGGTGTGCCATCAGGGTAAGTCAACAGAAGGGCTCTCTGGAACAGCTTAGAAGATTGAGGGGGGTAACTGCCTACAGAATATGGGACATATTATGGGATGCAGGAG
>NW_008825410.1:26190-50548 GCF_000699105.1 Pygoscelis adeliae | reverse complement strand
AATGTACAAAACTTATTATGGGATGCTTAGGGGAGGGACTAAAGGGAGGGAACAGGGTGGTTTGAGGAGGAACAAGTACGGGAAAATAGAGTGATAAGGGGATAAAGGGCCTGGTCAATTGTAAACAAGTGGCTGGTCGGTATGTTTGGCCATGCCCTGTGCCAGACTACCACAGCCTGTCCTCTTTTCTCATTAAGCTCCATTTCTAACTTTTCCTGGGTGAGGGGACTCTGTGCTATATTCATGTGTGCATACAGAGGTCTAAGTGCCGGCAACTGGAGTGGTACCATAAGTTATAGGGACCTCTGTGTCTGCTGTGCCAGCAACTGGAGAGTGGAGTGAGTGAGGGTCTAAATGCCAGCAACTGGAGTGGAGACCGTAAGTCATAGAGGCTTGTGTGTCTGGACTGCCAGTAACTGGGAAGACTGGAGTGCAGGCGTGTTGTCTTGACAAGTGTGTCAGTGTGTGGTTGCCAGTTATCACGCAGGGCTAGCCAGTGAGTAGGAGAAGAGGCTTGGGAACCAGGTTTTGAGGCAGTTGTAAGTGTGGGACAGGTACTAGTGAGATTAGAGGGTCTTAAATTTGGCAATATGAGAGTCCAGGAGGTCCAGGCCAGCTACTGGAGAGACTGTAAGATCTGGGGGTTGTTCTGGAGGCTCATTTGCATGTGTGTCTCTGAGCAAGGCAACTGGAGACAAAATGATCCAAGGGCCAATTACTGAGTGGACTGAATGTCTAAGGCCATGGGGGATCATGGTATGCCTGTGGGGAGCCGTGTGTGTGTGTATCTGGGTGAGGAGGTCTGTATGAGCAACTGGAGTGGGGCTCTAGGGAGGCTGAGGTTTCAGGGTTGGTGTCTGGATAGATTGAGTGTCTGAGACCGGTTACTGGAGGGATCCACATTGCATGTATGTGTATATTCCCCACTAACGGACTTTTGTCCTGGTCAGCTAGGGAGAGGAGCAGCATTAGGCCAGACCATGTTTGTGTTTGCATGAACACTGTTTTTAGCTGTGTTGATCTGTATGGTCAGCCATGTGTATATATTCATGTTTGCATGTGCAAGTATGGAAATACATCCTCAGCCTTGTCACTGGCTGGACCTGGGGACATGGAGTTGCAGCAGCCTTGTCTCCATTGGACTGCCAGGGTCTTCAGCCTGTAACACAGAAAAAATACTTTTTGTGTAAGTTTGAAGGTGCAGAAATCGTTGACTCACAAAACTTAAATTTGGAGCTAAATCTACAATGAGTGTTGTGGTAGAATTTTAAAACATTTATTGGTCTGGTTGATGTCAATAGGGCTACCTACATGAATAGATATATTTGTTTAATATATCCTTGTTTAATATATCCTCCAAATAGATATATTTGTTTAAGCTGCCATAATAGAGCAGTGGAGCATAAATTAAATTTAAACCTAGGCTTTTGTTGTAGGTGGTTTTTTAAATAGTGTCTGTTTATTAACTCAAGAGAAGTAAAAATAGAAATAGAAATAAAAATGGGGATCTTTTACTGACCTGGTAGGTTTTGCACTTACCTTTTCCCTCTCTGTATGTCATAGAATCACAGCATCACAGAATGGTTTGGGTTGGAAGGGACCTTTAAAGATCATCTAGTCCAACTCCCTGCCATGAGCAGGGGCATCTTTCATTAGATCAGGTTGCTCAAAGCCCCCTCCAGCCTGACCTTGAACACTTAAATGTTTTGCATGTCTTGCCCCTGAATAAATCCCTGCATAGAAAAGAATGTCAACAAAGAGTCTGAGTGGGGATGCTTATCATAATAAGAACTGACCTTCCTTTTAGACATTTTCTGGTTCTAGTCTAATGCTATAGCATTCAGTTATTTTTGCTGGCAAGTTAAAAGACTCAACTTAAGTCAAATATCAAGATAATATAAAAAATGAAGATTTCTGTCCTGTTTACTGTTGGAGTTTCTAAACATATGGATACACACACGTATATAGTGGTCCAGTCTGTTGATATAAAATTGATAGCACGATGAACAGATTATTTTAGATTGAAAACTGTAACTAGAGGCATTTCATATCGAATATGAAGTACAGCTTCAGCATCTGTCCCTACCTGCTCCTAGAAGTCATCTTTGCTTGTGGAATACTGCCAAATCAACTTCTGATTTCCAAATGTGATGAATGCATTTTTAATATTTAACATTTCCAATACACTTAAAGTTTTTTTCTAAAGAATCTAATTTAACATAATTCCATAGTTTAATAAGCAGCAATTATTTTCAAGTTATTTTCTTTTTTTCTCTCCAAGCAAGAGTAATTTTGACAGCTGTTAGAGCAGGTAACTGAAATTGTATGGCAAAGAGACACCTAATATTGAAAAGTGGAACAATGGAGACTTTTTCTTCTAGAAAGTGCTGTAGCTATGTTGTGTGCATGCATGGATTTTTATTTTTTTCCCCTTTTAATATGCTGAAGGAAGGCATTGTTTTATTCTGGCCTTCTCCCTTTGCGTATTGCAAGTTTTGAGGGGACTTTGTGGTGATAGATGGGGAAAGTGAAAACAAACCAAAAGATTTTAGTACAGTGGATACTTTTCAACGTCATAGGCTGCTTGTGCGTATAGGCTTTTTCTTAAATGTTTTGCTTTTTGCTTTTTTTTTTTTTTTTTGTGGAAGGCATCTGATCTAAGTCCTTATGTTTTCCTCCCAAGTTAGTGGCATATAAGACAATAGAAATAAAGCTGGAAGCCACATCATTTTTTCAAGGCCTGGGTCACAAATGATAATACAGTCAATTTTATACTTTTAAGATGTGATGTCTAAAGGCAATCTTTAGTCTCCACCAAGATGTAGTACTGAACTGAGGGAAGACAACATATGATTAAAAAATTGTATAATGTGCTTTTTCATATTAAAGAGCTACAGCTCCTTATCAACCACAGTTATAATTATGTGAATTTGATACAACCTTTAAGTTTCTTGATTTTTATTTTGTGCTTCAAGTTGCATTTCCAATTGTCTTTCCTTTTTCTAGCAGTGTGGAAAGAAAAACATATCGCATGTTAGAGCTTCTTCGCTCTCAAATGATCTAGATCTGCATGTGTGCAGTAAATCTGATAATTTCTGAAAGTGCCAGCCTAACAATTTGCACACTTGCTTTCTGTCCTCTCTGCTTTCCCTTCAGGAGAGCACTCTGACAGACAGAAAGCTGGTATTTGTAGCGCGTGTTGCTGCAAAGTGATTCATGCAGCTTGCTTGGGGACAGTCTTGTTCCAGTAGACGCTGCACAGCCAATGAGAGAAGTGGGTGCAGGCTAAATGAGTTGTTCTGGTGGCTGCAGCTCTTTTGCGATCAATGGTTTTCATCGATGCTCTGTACATTCCATAACTTTCTTTTTTTGGCTCCCTGACTAACTAAACTGGGTTCTGCCCGTTGACATTAAGAGTGATCCTAATGGAGGGAACATCATCAACTTGTTTGTAAGGCACTGGCTTCAATTCAGTATGTATTTAACAGTCAATGTTTTTGTAGTTTAGTCACGAATTATTAGAAAATGTCTCAACCCTTTGCAAAGATGAAAAGGCCTCAGGCCTCAACAACCTGGAATTGGTTTGGAAGTGTTGAATATATAAAAATTCACACTTGTTTCGGACATATAAAGCTCACTTTATGCAGGCGTAGATGCTGGTTTTGTTTAATTTTGTAAAAATGGTCAGCCAAGTCCTTTAGTTTTTGAGGAGCAAGGGTGTGGCTGAAGTGAAGGGTTTTTTTATTACTGGAATACAAGGTTTTTGGTGTGTAGAAGAGGCCCTGAGGCTGATGTGTTTTCTTCTCCTATTCCTCCAAACGCCTTTTAAAAATGGGTGTTTCTCTATGAAAATTCAGATATTGTCTTACTCTTTCTTCTGAAAGTCTACCCTCAGTACTTCCTAAAAGTGGAAGAAAAACTGCCCTACTTTGAGAGTAGATTTACTTTTATAACCCTTCAAAATCTGCTTTGACATCTGTTAAAGAATTCCTGTAGTATACTTACTCCTGGAGTTTAAGTACATCTCATGACCGTATTGTATCTTGACTTGTAGATTGCCTTTGATCATCATCTTTTAGCTTCGTAAAAGACTTAGGTATTACATTTTAAAGCACAGATTTCTTGGGATGAAGAGAATAAAGAAGTGAACATATATTACAATTTTATAATGAAGATATTGCACTTTAAATGTATACGTTCTTGTATAAATATTGTATAAATATAATGAATGTTTTTTGTATGTGTAGTCACTATTGTGATTTATGACTGTCCTTTATAATTTTAAGCTAAAGAATATATGGTAGGTCTTTTGCAGTAAATTTATCAACGGTTGTACAGTATTATATGAATATTTGCATTGCTGTTGTACTTAAACTTCCATGCAAGTCCAGGGGAGCTGAATCTGAGCTGGAACTGAGATCTCTACTTCCAGAGATTTAGTCCTTGATTTCTTCCTATAGTTTTAGATTTGATTTCTGTGTTAAGTGGCTTTAAGCTTAATATATTTTTCATTTGTTTTTGACAGTGTATTACCTTCAGGAGATGGCCTCTTCCAAGTCTTTGATGAACCTTCTAACCTTCACTTTTGGATCAGCAATAGGATTTTTTGTATGCTATCTTCTGTTTAGCATTATACTAGAAGAACAGATTAAGATCCAGCCTCATATCCTTCACAATGATCCACATGGTCAACACTCGGCAGACACCGATAACAATCAGCTGCAAGGACAAATGAATTTCAATGCAGACTCTGGACAGCATAAAGGTATTTTGTTACGCCTGACTAATTGTATAATATGCCCCCTTTTCACGCACTGCAAAATGTTGCTTTCTTCACTGCCAAGAATTTGTATGAATCCTTCTCTTTCACTTTAACCTTGTTCAGGTTACATCTAAATAACTTCGTTCTCCTGAGGTCTCCTGAATGGTGATTTTCTTTGTTTACATTTTTATTACAGTAGTGACTTTTTTCCTTAGAGCCCAATTGTTTGTCCAGCTTCTGTATCCAGACTTGCTTGGAGCAGGAACTTCTCAAATGAACTATTGACATCAAATGGTGGTTTTGCTAAGCAGATATATTTGCTAGCATTGTAGATGTGACTGAATTGCTTTTTAGCTTTAAGAAGCTAATTCTGGACCACTGCTAACTTTTTATCTAGCCTCTCAGATAAAGCTGAAAAAAAAAAGTAATTCGCTTTTTGACGGGATTAGTAAAACTTGGAATTGGGGTGGGGTGGAGGGGCAGAGGGGGTCACTGTGGGCATTGTTTGAGAAGCTGATTATGCAGCAGTCCAAACACAAATTGCTGTTCGCAATCAAAACCAGAAATTCTGTTGCACTCTGATTTTTTTTTTTTTCCTTTTCCCAAAGAAGGTAGACCCTTCTAATATTTCAGGCATACTTTTAAATTTTTAAATACTCAGGCATCTCATTAAATGAGTTCGTTCTAAATCCTAAATACAGATAGTGTCCGAGCTGGGACAGTTTGGATAAGGAAAAAATGCACTGTAATGCATTTGCTGAAGATGTTAATAAGTAATTTGCTATTTAAACGTATTTGAACTGCAAACTTTGCAAGACAAGTTTGTGAGTGTTTCACATGTAATTGTAGAAAATTGTTACAAAGAAATCTGATCTGTCATTGCCTAAAGTGTAAGCAGGAATATTTTAGGACCAGTTATGCAGATCTCACTCTCCATAGAATATTCTTTTACATGAGTTAAAATCATTCTGTATGTATCAAGTGAAAATGTTTTTTTGAGGGAAATGAATGCTTTGGCAGCTTGGAAAACATTATATTACACACCTCAAATAACTGTGTCTATTTATTCTGTTGGATTGTCTGCAAATAACAACATTTTAGCACAACAATAATACTAGTTTCATAGTATCCTAACTTATTTAATCTGATTTTTTTACAAATAAGATTTAACTTGATTTGGTGATAAATTCTTTCTTTCTGGCTTACCATCTGCTTTTCCTTCAAAAATATGTTGCTATTTTAGAAATATTTATTAGGTTTTGTTAGTTAACATGAATATATATAACAGAGCTTATTAGCTTTTTGACCTTTCTGTGTTGTAATCATTAAGTTGTGTTCATTGTGAATGGCAAAAATATTCAGCTTTTTAACTTTCGTTAGTCCTCCAATAACATAAAGAAGTTGCCCCTGGACAGTTTTTATGCACAAACCAAGGTTTTTTTAAAGCCACGCTTCCCTGAGCAGATACCCATTTTGATATGGCTCTTATGCTTGCCTTTATCCTGTGAAGTTGAAGTAGCTTTAAGAATTTTAGTTTCTTGGTTTGGGGAGTCTTGTTTGTTTTCTCCCTAAATCTAACATCAATTTCATTAACTGGTACATTTGGAAGCAAATGCCTCTTCTCTCTCTGTATGTCTTCTCTGATCTAGAAACAGAATGTCTGGGGGAGGTTGCTCTTAACGTTTGTTTTGCAATCAAGTCTAATATTGTTTTGGAACTTTCCTCTTTTTTTAGATGAGAATAAAAATATTGCAGAGGGACTGTATCAGAAGGTGAAAATACTGTGTTGGGTCATGACTGGACCTCAAAATCTAGAAAAGAAAGCCAAGCATGTTAAGGCCACTTGGGCCCAACGTTGTAATAAAATACTTTTTATGAGCTCTGAGGAAAATAAAGACTTCCCAACTGTGGGCCTAGAAACCAAAGAAGGCAGGGACCAACTGTACTGGAAGACTATTAAAGCTTTTCAATATGTATATGACCATTATTTTGATGATGCCGATTGGTTTATGAAAGCAGATGATGATACATATGTTATATTGGACAATTTGAGATGGCTTCTTTCAAAATACAGTCCTGAGCAACCAATATACTTTGGAAGAAGGTTTAAGCCTTATGTGAAACAGGGCTACATGAGTGGAGGAGCAGGATATGTTCTGAGCAAAGAAGCTCTGAAGAGATTTGTTGCTGCATTTAAAACGAACAAATGCTCTCACAGTTCCTCAATTGAAGACCTAGCGCTAGGAAAATGCATGGAGATCATTAATGTGGAAGCAGGAGATTCTAGGGATACAAGCGGTAGAGAAACCTTTCATCCCTTCATTCCAGAACATCACTTAATCATAGGATACCTACCAAAAACATTCTGGTACTGGAATTATAATTATTATCCTGCTGTAGAGGTAAGTCCTTAGGAACCTGATAGCCATTTTATGAATTATATCTTATGATGTGTATGAATGTGTATGATGTGTGAATTAGCAGTTTAGTAGCAGCTCAGTGTATTTTAGAAAAGAAAATTTTGTTGTGATATCCTGGGAAACACCTGTGTGTAGATGTGTTAAGTACACTAGTCGTCAACTAGAAGTTGATGCTAAGAACTAAACATTCCAGAAGAGCTAGCGAATCTTAAATTATTATTGCAGTTTTGCTATGTTCTGTGGACAGCAAAAAATGATGAAACCTTTTTGACATGTTTGTCTGGTGTCACCACTACTACCTTCCTTGCAAAGTTATTGTTCTGTTTTGTTCCCTCATATCTCACACACAGGGTCCCTAGCTTCTCCTCCAGCCACCCAACTACCAGCGTGCAGTGAGAAGCAAGACCAGCGTGGTTCATTCCAAGCTGTGTGTGCTGACTGTTACAGAGCCGGGTCAAGCAGTATTGCTTAGTTACACTGAAACCTACTGAAAGGGGAGGTGGCACTGAGACACCTTTATCTTCTACTCAAGAGCAAACTATGCATAAAACTTGTAGAAATAGAAGTAATTTTGAGGCTTGCTCTTGATTGTATTTGGTTAACATTGGCTAGGAGATTCCCAAGTTACTGGAGGGGCTGGTGGGTAATGGTATGCGTGACTGTACTGCCTGCTAGTCTTTTTCCTTCCAGATGAAGTGCTGCAATATATTTCTCTTATCACTGATAGCTGTGTGCAGTGTTATCTGGCTTGAACGCTGGTAGCTGCCCTGCCCTCACTTTTTTTATTGAAGGTTACATGTGAGTTCCATTGAAAAGACTACAGAAGAATGAACGTTGCCTAGGAGTGAAATAAAAGCAAGACCCAAACAAGGAAATATGATTCGATTTCCTTATGTAGTTGTATTGAACTTGTCTACCTTCTGTAGAAGTAGAGGCAAGTGTGAGAGCTGGCAAAGCTAATTTTTTTTTTTTTAAATTCTTTTGTTGTAGCAACAAAAATAGCATTTACAAGCTGAAACATTCTTACTGCAAGAACTTCAGATTATCCTTCGTATTCCACATCTGAAATCTGGGTTAAAAAAAAAAAAAAAGAGAAAAAAAAAAAAAGGGGGTGGAGCAGGGCGCTACTTGAAATTAAAGCGATCTGAAGGTATTCTGCATTGTAAACTTCGATGATCATGTAATCTGTGATGTGGCTTCTTTTTTAGGATTATAATCTCACTTTTAAAGGTATTATTTTTCAGCAAGCTTTGAGATCAGCATAAGTGGCCAAAATCAAGGATGGGATGTGGGATTTTTTACACAGTAAAGCTGGAAAAAAAAAAGTCTAGTTCTTCAGTAGACTCTTTTCATTGTAAAGCATCTATTTTTATACTTTTATTAAGCAGCTAGAGCATTTCTGTAGCTTAAAACAGCTATGATACTGTATTTAGTGTGTCAGGATGCAGCAGCTTTAGCTATGGTTGCAGTTCACGGGGGGCTGAGCTGTGGACAGTTACATCTGTAACTGACACAGTGGTGGTGAGGATCAATAATGGAAATCGCATATTTGATCCTGTCCTATCATATTTGTGTTTGGATAGAGACTGCTTCATCTGGTGTCAAAACCAAGTTATATTGGTCAAACTTAGTAAGTATTGAAAAAATATTTCTCGTATTCGTTCAATGTAATAATTGTTCTCTTCAATGTCTTTAAATGTTGAATCTTAGTCCCAGTTAGAGATGGAATAATAGCAGCTCTGCAATCAAACCTGATGAGCCCCCCCAAATTATCTTCCAGAAAAGTGCTCTCAAAGCCAAATTTGAGCTAGGAAAAACAAGTTGTAACAAATGTGTTAACAATGATCCTTTAGCTCTTAAAAATGCTTAATAATGTCAATGAAATTAATAAACATAAAAAAAAAAAGTTAATGGTTCCAAAATTATTTGTTACAGCTTTCTATATGTAGGAAGTTAGATACTGACAATTTTGCCAAACTGTATAATGTGTGAACACACACACAGGTGCGTGTGTGCACATGTTTGGCGTATATAGTCTGGATGGATGCTGTCATGAATAACAAGCATGTATTGTTTCATATATAAATGCAATGCATTTAGACCTGCTTGCTGCTTCTTGGTTTTGTTTAAACACCAGCATAAAAAAAAGAAGTACAGAAAAGCAAAAAACCTCTGACATTAATGAGGGCAGCTAGTTTTTTCACTGGCTTGATTACAGAAGCAAAAGACTTTCTCCAACTTTATTTTGGAAAGATGCTTTGGCAGATGTCTGATACGTTTTGCTTGGCTAACATTAAGTTTTGAAGTATATGAAGGACTGATGATTGTGAATTTCTCAACACGAAGTCAAGTACGTGTTTGAATTCTTCCTGGATCTTTAATCCAGGGCATGCTTTGCAATTCTTGCTCATTATTTTGCCTTGTTTTGTATTTTAGGGTCCCGGATGCTGCTCCGATCTAGCAGTTTCATTCCACTATGTTGATTCCGTGACTATGTATCATTTGGAATATTTGATTTATCATCTCCGTCCGTATGGGTATTTGTATCGGTACAATCCTGATTCGGCAAAGAATCCAGAAGAGCAGAGCAAAAATGAAGCAGAGGAGGATAATCAAAAGCTAAAGCAAAAAATTTCTGAGAATTAAGTGAACTTTGAAGAAAGCGAAAAGAAGCCAGTACAATGAATAAGAGTCTCCTCAAACTCCTGCATGAAGCTTGTGGACTGAAATTACTCATGGCGATTCTTATTTCAAAAACCACGTTGGCAGTACTTCCTGTTGCTGTCTGTGTACAACAGTCCGGTGCTGGCTCTGACTGTTTGGGATAGTGTGACCTTGCAGCCCTGCTCACGAAGATTTGGGGCCCTAAAGCTGTGCAATAGGAGGTTGTTCTGGTACGCTAATATCTGGAAGAGTTTGTATAAAAAACAGTGGACGGGTTCAAAGATGTCTTGTTAGAGTATTTCTGTTCCTTCTTCTGTTCTCCTCTATTTCCTTCCAGATGTTCTGTTAGGTCAGTTCTAATTTTAGAGATTGGATGCTGCACAGTCAAATACTTCATGATGGCTTATTCTAGCATTCTCTGTATCTTGAAGTTACTGTGTGTACCTTGCCCTAAAAGGAAGGGAGAGGTGTGAAAATAAGAGTCTCAAATCTGCTTTGCCGTAACAACAGGCTGGTTATTACGAATAGGCAGAGATCCGCCCAAAAGATTAATCTGAATTGTTTCAGAAATGGAATTCACTGCTGTGAAATATTTTAAAAAATTCTAAGTCTCTATTGTACAAAACAATGCGAAGTTGGATCACTACTGTTTTAGGGAGAAACCCAGAAATAGTTACTGTTGTTTAAATTGCTGAGGTGATGCAAGCTGCTTATATATTTGCCTGTGGCTTTTATTTTTAATTAACTTATCCTATTGGTTGAATGGATATAAAAATTCATCTCAGGATTTCTCAGTATAAGATAAGGTAGAAGCTTTTTGAAATAAAGTCTCTCTTCCATCACACCTTCCACGTAAACCAGAAAGAATAGTATCTTAGCAAAGTTACAGTGGCGTTATAACAACTTGGTTTCAGCCAGTATTATAATTAGTTTGTTTCCATTTAATTTTCACGTCACTGTACTTTCAGATTGTGGGATTCATTAGAATTTTACAGATACAAACAAGTCCTATTTTAAAACTGCAGCAAAGCCGATTTGTTACACATCTAGTTTATTTGGTTAAAGTACTTAATTTCACTTTTCTGAACCTTTTTTTTCCCCTCCATTTTTAAAATTTCTTCTGTATCTGCTTCTTATTACCTTTTTCGGAACAAAGTGTTAAATGATCCTTATTTCACTCTTTTTGAAGATGAAGTATATAGTTATTTGGGTAAGCTAGCCTGAATGCAGGAATCTTTCAAAGTGCATTAACTTTCTTCACTACCTTATGAGTATCTCAGCCTCCTAACTGAAAACACTTCCTTGGTGTGGGACAAAATAGGTGTTTGAATTACTGAAAAATTTTCAGAGGCCAAGCCTATGTTTTATATAGTTAACGTAAAACTTTCTGGTTTTCTCTTTTTCAAATTGAGTGAATAGCAGTGTGGGGGATGGGGTTGAGCTTGACCTGTAGTGTGTCTTTATTCCACACTTGAACAAAGGTTTCTTCATCTTTTTATCACTTTTCACCTTCATCATATTGATGAATTTGGACATAACCTAATTACCTCCAGTCATTGTTTTGGAAAGGGCACATACTGGTAGCAGACAGCCTTATTTACTACCGCTGTCCTTCAGGATGTTCCTGGAAGAGGATGTTACCATAAAGTACTGGAATTTTTTTCCAAAGAGAGTTCTTGTACAGATTGGGGTTCTATCTGTTGTCCAACAGTAGAGGGTCATGACTTCCTTTCTGACCATTGCTCTGCAGCGTGATGGCAATTACTGAAATATCTCATGGAGTTGAAGTGTTAGATACATCTTCTCTGCCTGAATATAGGCTGGGTTCATATATCAAGTATTAGTTAAATGAATAGTTCCTGCAGGGTTAAATCTGTTGGTCTTTTATGAGCACGACTGAAGTACTCTGAAGTACTGAAAGGGATGTGAGCTTTATTTTATGTTAATTGACTTAAGTAGAAAATTATAACTGTTATTTGTTTAAAAAGGGAAGAAGTCTCCAGTTTGCTGTAGTCAGAGGGATGCTTGTCTGAGGAGAATGGGTGGTACCATGCTGAGAGGTGCTTCCTTCTGTGAGCTAAATGTTTATCCCATGTGCAACACAAACCAATAATATTGTGAAATCTGTGTGGTATTGATAACTCCAGTGGCATTGTTCAAACATGCAATTAAAATTTTCTGGGATACTTAAGGAAGTTATAAAATGAAATCAAGATCCCAACTTAATCTTTTTGTAAATTCAGCGCATGTAGAAGATCTACTGAACTACTGTACGGTTCCATTGAAACTGCTTTCTTCCTCAGTTCATCCGTGGGGATTTAAAGATTTTCTTCCACAACAGGCAGAACTAATCTTGCGTATTTTCTGCAGATTTGTGTCCTGTTTGCCCTGTGCTGCCCTGTGAAGTAACATCATTTCCTCTTCACCTTCCTTACTATCCTGACTACCTGTCTTTGGGCTTTCAATTTCATCATGCATAAGTCTGAGGTGGAGAAGAGGAAGCAGGCAGTGAGATGTTTGAGCTCCACATGGGTTGGTTGCTGAGGTGGCAAGTCAAACCAGCCACTGCTGAGCTCAGGGTGAAGCCTTTTCTCAGCAGCAGTTCTAATTCTTGTCTGCTGCCCAGCTGTGGCTTGGGGGTTTAGCAGAGTGGGGCAGGAATGTCCCTTTCCACAAAACATGCAGGACCTCAGAGGGAATGGAGAAATAAAGGAACAAGTTCCATTTCTTGGGGGGAATAAGGCTAAGAACGTACTACCTTGTGATATATAGGTGGCCTATCTGGAGAAATAAGAGTAGCCTTTTCTTCAAGCATCGTTCTTGCTTTGTTTTAAAGTGTCCTTGCTCTTAGGCCTTTGAATCTATTTCTTTTGCCTTTCTAACAGCACTGCAAAGTATTTTTTTTTCCTTCCAGACAGGCTAGAAAAGTATCGTTTTTTACATTCTGTGATTATAACAGAGGACTGTTGTTCTCTGTAGAATTGTATTGCCATAACAATGAGCTGATACCTCTGAAATAATTGGTTTGTATCTCACTCCCTTCAAAAGCTTCAGTAGACAAGGTTGGAATGTGAACAGTTAGTATCATTTTCAGGTACCACATTACACTACCATTAGTAGTTTGTTATTTCACTCTCAGGTCTTTGTGCTTTGAGGAGGTATTTATTGAGTTTGAGTATTTCTGCAGCCGAAGGAGGCTACTGTATTTCGGGTGGATAGACCTTGCAGAAGCACAGCAACATAGGCTCTCTTAGGCTATACCGATTATTGCTCTGTGATTTTTGTTTTATTTTGTTTCTAAAAGAGGTTTCTTAATTTTATGAAACATAAAAGCTTCCATTGGCACCGTAGCGATTTAAATGACCCGTCTAAAAATTTTGAACTAGTTTTCTTGAAATTTCTAGGCGGCAGTTGTTTGCACTTGGATGTGGGAATGTCACTTAGTGTAACAGAGTAACATTTTAACCTTGCGTTAAGTGTTTTTTAGTTCAGAAGGAATGAGACTGCCAAGAATCTACCTTCCGATCACTGTTCTTAATCAGAGCTAGTATTAATCTTTGTTTGCAGAAAAAAGACCAATTTTAATCTTCTTTAATTTCCAATTAATTTTTGCAGTCTATATTGGTCTTACTGAAGAGGTTAAATACTGGTGATGTTAGCACCATCTCTCATTTTGCGGAAGCTTTTTCCCCAGTACCTTTTACCTTTAAGGACACTTTCTTTGTTTTGCTTTGGTGGGAGTATACATTAAAAATCGCTTTTTCTTCACATGTTGCCATTTGTTGTTCTGTTGCACTTCCAGAAGTATAAATTTTAGTGAGTAGCTGATAGACCTCTTATAAACAGTTTGCTATCTGAGCAGGGTGTTTTATCTTTGTACGACAGAAAAGTGCAGGTTATTTCTCTGATGTACCTGCTACTGATGTTGATAGTGCACGCAGAGGTGAAAATGGATCCCTCAACACAGGACCACTTGGAAAGGCAATTTTGTCCTTTTTCTGTCAAGAAAAACTTCTGTGGAACTCCAAAAGTGTGATTTGCTTTGTTTTACCATATTGTATTTAAAATATTCCACAAATGTTATTAATGCTCTAAAAGAATTGAATATTGCTGCTGGACAGTATGCTCCACTTAAAACCTGTGAATGTTTCACTTTGCAATTATAGGTAGTCGTGTCCCTAATGGCAGGTATAATAAGTTGGTGACTTGTCTGGACTGATCACCATAAGGATTTGTTTCTTAAGTACCTTCTTTGAAGTCATATTGACCAATTTTTAGCATCAAAATTAAGTTGAGAATTGAATAAATAAAGTAAGTGATCTCATACACAGTGCACGTCTGTCTTCATTTACCCCTCTTGTATGCTAGTAGTGTAGCATAGCAGCACAATTCAGTCTAATAAAAACATTCTTACTTTTTTTTCTTGCGTGGGTACAGGAAAGTCAAAAAGCTTCTCACCTCGCTATGTTTTCCGTTATTATATTTATGCTATTAACAAATAGCAAGCTACCTTGAAAACAAAGGTGGTATTTTTTTAAGTGTAACATTAATCATAAGCGCTAGTGCTAGATTCACATAAGCAGGCTGTTGTTTCTGCATTGTCCTGATTTTTCAGCGTCGCCACCTTGTTACAGAGCCCTGGGTGCACTGGCTGTAGCTGATACCGCAAAGATAAAGCAAAACTGTTCAAAATTAACCACCTTTTTTTTAAAAGGATTTATTCTTTCGGTGACTCTCTTACTTCCGAAAAAAAACCAAAACCAGTTAAGATTTAAATGTGCTTTCTAACCTAGCTTTCTGCTATTCGTGCAGAATAATATTCAGCAGTAAAGAATATTCCACTTATGCGGATGGGAAGTGTCTTCCCGTGCGAAATGTTGGTTGTTGGACATGGTAGGCACCAGCACGGTACAGCTGTGTTTCCTTACCTTCAGTACTGTAGCAGACTCTGCTAGTACTATTAACCTGGATTAATTAACCATTTCATTGCTTTTGACTGGGGTGCAAGCACGCCTGCAAAGTGCAGGAAGTGCGTGACAACAATTTAACTGCTCAAAAGCGAGAGTGTTTTAGCTAAGCAACACCAGCCAATTGAACAGATGATAGAAGCTCCTCTGGGAAGTTTCAGGTATGGGTTATGCTCCGATGTGATGCTACTGTGACTTCCAATTGTCAGGATCAAACTAGATCCAGCAAATTGCGGGGCGATGCGAGTACTGGAGCAGAACAAAAACTACAGCTGCCACGCTGGAGGGAACCTGTTTTGCAAGTGTGGTTTCGCTTTGCTTGCTCTTCGAATACGTAACAGACCCTGCGTGTTTGATGACCAGAAGTTGTAGACACAAGCGAAATGTCATTCAATGAAGGTAAGCTCTCCTAACCTGCTCGCTTACAGGAAGCTTCACTGGCTCGAGGGAATTTTCCTGGGGTTCTCTCTGCACTAGTGTGAACTAAAAGGAAATTCAAGTATCCTGCACCCTGGGACTGCGAAGGTTGTTCTAAGCTGTGGGGAAGATAAGCCTGTGTATTGCTGGTTCCAGCTCTCCCTCCAAAATGTTTAGCGGTCTTTCCTCCTTTTTGACAATGTTTCACCTTAATGAGGCCCTTCTGTGGGTTCCAGAAACTTGGCAGTGAGGGGCTTCTTCTGACAACTACTATGAGGAATAAGTGAGAAAATGAGAGGCCTGCAGTGAACGTTTTCACTGTTCCACATGTAAAGTCATTTAACATAGATGGGAAAACAGCCGGATCATGGGATCACGCTTCTAGGTGTTAGGGTGGTATTTGGCAAAGTATTTGGAAAAGTGGCTCTTTAATTCAGAAATGTAGCCTGAGCTCTCAATTTTTTCAGCTTTCTAATATACATTCCTGCAAGACGGCTTGAAATGCCAATAAAAATAAATTGTAGAGGTGCCCTTAACACTGGTTAGTCAACAAAATGTGGCAGGGACACTTTTGTTAGCACTGGAATTCGGATCTGATGTGGTTTTGAGCTGTGACCCACACGTTTTCATTTTAACTCTTCTTTCCAGACTCCCTCAGCCCCCTGTTCCATTGTGTGTAACACTCCTCTTACGGTGGTGAAACTACAAGCCATGAAATACAGTCCCTTCTTTCCTTCCTCCCCCAAAAATGCCTTTCTGTAAGCTTTGTTTTATTTAGGGTAGGTTGAAGCCTCGGGTGCTGGAGTCTGCACTGGAGGCTTCATACCCCGGTGTCCCAGTTCTACGTGGGGCTTCTCTGATGCGTGGGACAGCTCCTGGGATGAGAAGGTGTCAATTCTTTTGCATATTCAAGGTGTTACCTTCTTGGGAGGCGTGATTTGCCTTTTAAACAGATCCCCATCCTCCCCCTCCCTCCTTTTTTCTTTCCTTTTCCTGTCAATAGTTTCACCTTCTGCTCTGCAAAGTGCTTTTTGAGGAGTACGTGATACCAGAGGGATCGCCGTCACTGTCACACTCCCAAGTGGCTGCGGCTCCCTTCAGGTCTGTATGTGAAATGGCACGCTGCCTTCAGTGAAGTTACTAACTTACAGCATGCTTTAAAATCAGGCTAAACGAGGCACTACTGAAGCGAGAGTTGGAACCATGTTTTATCGTTTGATGCTTAAGATACTTCCCGGTCTGGTAGGATGGATGGGTGGACTGGCTCCAAACTCTAGCAGCCAGTTGTGCTGAAGCAGCATGAAAAATGTTTTCCTTAGAGAAGAGGGAATTCTTTGTAGCAACGTTCTTCTAAAAGGAACATGGATTTTCCAACTGTCCGCTAAGTGTTGCTACAGTCTCGATCTTATTCTTCACTGTTGCACAAAGAGGTGAACAGTCTCTTGCAAAGCTGAGTGGCAATGGAGTTTCAAATTCAGATCTGAATGGAGATGGGAGTTTCACAGGAATGTTTGTTAAAGAGAAAGTTGATGTGAGCAGCTTGCTTATTTCCTTCCATTTAAACTCTAAACCTTTGCTTAAGGAGGTACGTAAGTTTGCAGCAGTACAAAACCAAACTATGGCGCGTGTCAACCCATCGCTTCGGCACCTTGAAGTCTTGGTTTGTTTCTTTGAATTTCTAACCTGGCTTCCTGCAACTCCTTGCGCCCTCTGATTTTCCTTCCCCTCCTAGGATAAAATCCTAATCCACTGCAAGGAAAGGAGCTTTGTCATAACTTCAGTCACCTGAAGAACAGGATCAGCCTCCTGCTGCTGCTGCTTCCTGGTTCCACCCTGAGTTTTTATTGTTCCCCAGCAGCTCTGGATCCTGCATGGTCTCAGGTAGTCAAGGTCTTGACTCTTCCTCCTCTGTCTAAGAACCTATCAGAAAGACTTCAAAATTAATGTGTGTTAGTACCCTGTACCTTTAAAACCTTGGACTATGATTTTTTTTCCTTTCACTGTCCCACATGAACTCTTAACTAGGAATCACCCGAATGTTGTGCTGTTAAGTGTTGTCTTCCTGCTCCCTGCCCCTGGAGATGGAGAGCATAACATTTAAGACAAATGTTCACTTAGGGCCAAATCCTGAGTACTTGCTAGAAATCAAAACAAATAGATGTCTCTGTAATTGATGTTTTTTAAATTAATTTTGTCTCCAAACTCCTAGTTCTCCTAAATTTGGGAGTATGACAACATAGTTAAATGTCTGTTCTCTATCACAAGTGGAGGAGGTGGCTGTAAACTGGAGTCCATACCCTTCCTAGATCTATAGCCCAGGTGAACACCCTGCAGGGATTAAGCACAAATCGTATGAAAGTCACACCTGAGGGTCTGAAATTCTCCCAGCATGGAAGAGTGCCTCACCAGCACCAGCAGTTTGAACACGTACCATTGAAAACAGCAGGTTTCACGTATTCTGCTGTGGATTCTGTTGAAATTGTAGCTGAAACGTGATTAGTGTTTGAAGGACAGGTAGGGTAATCATATCTAAAACCAATTTTCAAACACCGTTTAGAAAAGCAAAGTCTCCTGTTCAGGAGCTGGCAGTGCTTCAACGTGAACAATGAAATCTTTGTTCCTATTTGCTAAAAAGCGGTGTAACCTTGACAGAGAACAGGCGGTGTCTGTTTACCCAGATTAGAACGTCATTTGTCAGTCTAATCAACAGCATCCTGCTTTTAAAGTATTTCCCTGTCAGCTAGGTTGGGCTTTGAGCTTTCTCTTTGTCCCCTTCCAAAGCTGCATTTCATGCATTTTGTTCAGACTCATTCAAGCGAATATTTCTCAAAACGCACTGGCCGTGTTTTCATTTTAGGTGAGCTTCTTGATGTCTAAATGCAGAAGTTGTCCTGCCAAACGTAGATCTGAATGTCCACAAATTCACACCAATCCCAGCTGCAGAAGTCTCATGTAGCAGCTGTATCTTCTTGCTTTAAAACCATCATTACAAAAGTAGCGTTTGGGTCTTATTAGTCGCTGTACAACTGCTAATACTTTATCCAGGAGATTGAGTTAGGTTCACAGACCCTTTATTTTTTTATATAATCCTATTGTAATTGCAGAAAAATCCCACTGTAAATGCAGTTATGCCAGTCCACGCTTCGGCCAGCACTTCTTGTTCAAGAAGCTTTCAGTGATGCTGGCTGAAAACCGATACCTTATAGATGTGTGGTGGCTCGCTGGTTTGCTCTGGTCTTTGCCATACTGATCAGTCCTGCAGCAAGGAGTTTCAGTATTGCCGACTGTTTTTTCGGGGAGTCCGAGTCGTGGATTTCATGTATATTTTCAGCAACGCTTTTTAAAAGATCTGTATGTACTGGTGGCAAGCTGCCACCCTGAACGCTCCGTCCGCATGAGCCTTAAAGAAGTGGAGGGAGCGTGAGTTACTCTTAGGTGTAGCATCTGGGAATTTTACTCCTGATATCACTGTAAAATGAGGAAACTGTTACAAATGTTTAACAGCATGAAAAAAATGAAAGCGTGGTTGGAAGAAGGACATATTTGCTGTGTCCTATTAGCTAAATATATTTGTGGGCTAGATGTCTGGGCCCAGGAGAGAGTGAGAAAGCTATTGCAGCATATAAATGAACCAAAAATGTTGGCTGGTCCTATGGCTTTTGCAATTAAACAAAGGTTTATTACATACATCCAGCTGGACCCCCTAGTATTTTGACTTCTAAACATATAATTGTGTACTGTAGAGGTAGCATCTCTAAGATGAGCGTAAGGAAAGAAAATGCTAGTATGAGGAACGCGGATGTCCCATGCTGGTCTATCAATCAGTAGTAGTAGAGACATTCTAACGTGACTGAAGAGAGGACAAACCCTTTTGATTTTACACTTTAGTATTACGCTGCTGCCTGGATTGCTGAACTCCAACATCTGTTTCAGCTGGAGCATCTTATCAAGGGAACACCTTCGCGATGGGTTTTCCGTGTACAGCTGCAATGCTTCGTACTTCCTGCTGCCGGGCAGCACCTTCTCTATTCAATACCTGCCCGAGCTTTCCATCCAACTGCTCTGACTGCCCTCAGGAGCTTTGGGCTGTTCAAGATGAGTCACCATCCCTGGAGGTATTTAAGACGTGTAGATGAGGCACTTGGGGACGTGGTTTAGTGGGCAGGGTGATGTTGGGTCGACGATTGGACTTGATGATCTTAGAGGTCTTTTCCAACCTTAATGATTCTATGATTGTAAGATGGTCAGGTTTGAGGATGAGGCTCACTTCCGTAAGATACTTGCCTGTGTGCAGGAGTGTAGAGGCTTGAGTAACCCAATCCGACCTTGTAGTTGACCCTCCTTTGAACGGGAATCCTGAAATGGACTAGATGACTTCTGTGGTCTTTTCCTACCTGAGTTATCCTACAATCTTAAAATGTGTTGTCAGCTTTGCAGGGAGATGTTTTGGCACCTGCATGTTTTCCCTTCAGCTCCTCCAGGTCCGGCTGGTCCCTGCTGCTGCTTTGCAGTCAGCTCCCTTCCACAGCCCGGAGAGCCCCTGCCTGACTACCGGCAGGGCTCTGTCATGCCCATCTCATCCTTCATGCGTTTTCACCTCCTCCCTTTCCTTCCAGAGGAACGGCGGTATCGTGGAAGTTCTGCTTATCATTCTGAACAGTACTACACAAAACACCTCTTTTCTGTCCCACTTTATAGAAGGGTGGTTAGACTATTCTGTTTCGTCTCAATGCTCATGTGTACTATTTCCATCACGTGGGGAAGGGACTGTTCTGCTGCATCATATAAGTGACTAACTATAGGTTGAGTTTGCCCTCCTTCCAACGTTGTATCCTGGTTAATGCACAATGGGTTTTATCAACGTAAAGGTTCCCTTCTCTCTTTGTTCCTGTACAACGGTTGTGCCTATTCCTTGCTGAACTCGGAGATCACCTTTCCTTGGTATGCAGAGCTAGAAGGTTAACTCTGGTATTGGCACCGTTCCTTTCTCTGTTACAAAAGCTTCTAGTCTCTGATAGCCGGCAGGTAGCTGCTTTAAAAGCGCCATAAAAAATGATTATCGGCAATGTGAGAACAGGATCCAAAACAGTTTTTCCCATGTGGAAGTAATAAAGGGGAGCCTGCGCTGCCTGCAGCACCTGTGCCAAACTTAAGCCTGGTGCTTAAGAATTACTTGTTGTAATTCTTAAAAAGGAAATACATAAAGAACAGGAAACAAACGCAACGAGGCAGGAAAGACTTTCCCTCGATGTTCAGTTCAGCGTTATGCTGATATTTAGCGTTTCACTGCTGTTTCACAAATACATCTGTTCCGTGTTAGAGGAGGAAGCAAGCCGGTTAAAGAAAGCACAGTTCAAGAAACACAGCCAGTATCCAAAAAACATTATACCAAGACCCACAGGAGGAATGTCCAAACAAAAGCTTGCCACCCTATGACAACCAGTTGGCAAGTAGAGTGCCTGAGAGCAGGTGGAGATGGAAACCAAGGTGTGCTACTAGCATGTTGTGAGTGTGAAAGGTCAACATACACCTAAGAGTAAGAATGATCCTGATGCGATGGTTGGAATGAGTTTTATATCACAAATAACTTCCAGATCCGATGTTAATGCTGCCCTCTCCCATTGCTGCTCTTTGATTAATAGACGCTGCTCTTTCGAAAGCTGGAAGGGGCTGGCTCTCGTTACAGAACAGGATGCTACAGAAAACAGTGTAAGATACATAAAAGTACAAATATTTCCCTGTGCAAAGTATGCCAATTAAAAAAAAAAAAAGAATGTAGTGAAATGATGTTCCCAGAATGAAGCCTTGTTCTCAGGGCTGTAACGTGAGAAAGCTTTACAGAGAACGGGTGCGTTGGGGCATTGCTAGTTTGAGCTGACTGGGAGGGTAGGAAGGTAGTTCAGCTTGTATCCCAGGTTCTATCCAGGAGGGGTCATGCTGGGCACATCGAGGCACCATCGAAAAGCAGAGACCAGTCTTTACTCCTGTCTCAGACCTCCTGCACCTCGCTGCAGACCAGCTCACGAGCTCTGGAGCCCTTCAACTCAGATCACCGGGATGAGTAATCTGGCAGAGAGTAAAGGCTGCTTCTGTGTAATAGCTTCATTTCCAGCATGACACGTTCTCCACCTGGCTTCGTACTAGAGATATAGCTTGGGGCCAGGGACTCTCATTTACTACCGCTGCTATTACACTGAGCCCTGACTTCCCTGGGCGCTTCCAGAAAGCGCTCATAGGCTTGACCTTTATTGCCAGATGTACATTCGCTAGATGGAGCAGTATTGCAATGGCTATAGACGAAGTGGGGTGCTGCAAGGGGATCCATGATGTGATTATGGGGTATGTTGCTCTTTGGCTTTCACACTACAGTACAGTGTGTGTAAGGGCCCTTTTTATAGCCGTGTTCCTGCGTCAGTGTAGATACCGTGTAAGACTTGTCCCTGCAACGCTGAGTATCTGTTTTGCCCAACATCCTGTTTCCACAGTGTCCAGTTTAAACATCGGTCGTAAGACAACTTATAAATTTGTCAAAGAGACTGAGGAATATGAGGTAGCTACGGTGGCCAGTAGAAAAAGTAATTTTATGAGATGAATTAAGAGGTGATTTAAAAAGTCCTCGACCAGCTACTGCTGCTGAGCTGAGTTTTGGAAGTTGTTACTTCAATATGATTTGTAAAAACCTGTTGATGTCTTGCTATGTTTGTTTTATAGAGGCATTTTGTTGTTTTCCTCCCGGTGGCACTGCAGGATGAAGCCGTGGTCGTTGGGGCCCTGTACTGCAGCTGCATCATTTAAGATGCTGGGATTTCTTCTTGCTGACGTGACAAGTTCTGTAATGCTTGACTTGAGGACCAGTACAGCATCCTTACTCCATGTTAACCTAAATTACTGAAGTGTACTTTAACTTATTTAAGGGAACTCTTGTTGGGTGGTTTTCTCTTCTTAAAAAGGAAAGTTTCAACCAGGTTACGAATTGTAAACAAATCCAAAGCATCACTGAGCGTGTCAAAAAATCTCAAGAAAGCCTGACATATGACTACTAAATTCTCAAGGATCCTGCTCAAAGAATGGTTTTCACTCACACAAGTTCACCTGTATGCTCTAGAATATCCAGCGAGTACTGTGACTGTTGGTTGACTATATTGTACTGTTCATCCAGAACAAAAATTGAAGATTTCTATTTGCAAACAGGATATTCCCTGCAGGCAGAGCGCAGTTTTGCCTCCAGCACTGCCCTCGTCAGTACGTTTGCTGCTTATTACAGCGACTTGTGTATCTCGGCAGCCTGTGCCTCAAGTAACTTATGATCCGCACAGTTATGCGGTGTGCAGCCTGATGGAGTCCCAGTCATAGTTCTCTGAGGGTCATTGCAATGAAAATATTAATTTTCAAACCCGGATTTTATATGTGAATCTCATTACGCTTGAATTAATTGGAAAATACAGCCTTTCTGGTCAGCAGAAATATATTTTACCTATTAATTTACAATGTAGTTAAAACTGATAGAAGCTATCCTTTGAGAAAACATGATGCGCTAGGGAGTTGCCCTGAATGAAGTAAGAAGCAGCTGAAATTGCCAATTACATCATGATGGTACTTCAGAGGAATTACTAGCTATTTGCTTTCCATGGAAAAATCACTACTAACTGCCCTCAGCCTCCCTCCCCTGCCGCGCTCTCCCCACCCGTGCCTGTGTGCTCAGCGAGCCTGGGGCACTCCTGGGCCAGCAGGCAGCAGCCAGACCACAAAATCCCGGAAATCCTTCTCCGAATCGATGCTTTCCATGCGCCGACCGTCTCTCTGCCGCAGCCCCTCTTCCCCAGCCCTGCTACCGAAGGGGACGTACCCAGGCACATGCTGGGCCTGGGGGCTTTTTTGAATTGTTGCTCATTTATTTACTGCTCTGGCAGGTTTATTTAAGTGTCCCAAAAGCTTTAAGCTGCTGAGAGAGGAGCGCCAGCCCAAACACTTCCAGCAGCACCTGGAATTAGCTGAGTTTGCAACAATTTTAAAGCTAATCCAAAACTCTCTTGGGGGATTTACTCACATGTTGAGCCTTGTGGTTGCCAGATTTATTCTTGTCAAAACTCTTATCTACCATTATTTTTACAATAAGAAATGGTTTCCTTTGTGTCCCAGGGTCAACCGTGCCAGATGTTGGAGAGATACCTTTTGCCATGCCAATAAAATGCAAAAATCCCCCTTCTCCCTCCCTGTCCGCATGTAGGGAGGTTACAGCTGCTGAAAGCAGGGATTGTGAGACAAGGAGGACAGCCCACGTGTTCTTCCTTTCATCTTAGGAATTGCTCTAAAGTAGGTCTTACGTACTGTTAGAAAACCAGAATAGAAAGTCTCTATGGATCATGTTTTAGAGCCTTAGCCATTTGGCTGAATTTCTACATATTCCTGGTTAGAAAAAAAAAAAAAGCCAAGCTTAAGCAGAATTTGCCTCAAAATCTGGGTTTCATTTATCCCTGAAGCTTAGACCCGATTGTGTCCCTACTAATAGATGTGATAATACTCCTGCAAGTAAAGACACTGAAATATAAGTCCATCTCAACTAAAAATCTAGCAACTAAATATAATTTATATTTCTTTGACTGGCTACCAAGTACGATAGCCAAGATGCCTGCTTACGTTTGCCCGTGCGATTTCAAAACCTTGATCTGCTGCAGCTTCAGCAGCAGCTGGAAGAGCTCTGCAACGGGCAAGGTAAAAAGCAAGTCTGAGGAGACTGAAATTACTATAAAGGACAATTGATAAGAAGCTGCAGGAGGAGTAACAGTAGATAATGGGGATGTCAAAGATCTCAGTGCTGGACCTACAGTATTTCATGTGTCAGGAGACCTCAGTAAAGTCGCTCTACGCGCAGGTAGAGCTGGGGTGTCCCAGCCCACACACTTGCCCACGAAGACTTTGGCCCTTTCACTGAGGGGTAGAGGAAGAGGAGTTGTTTATTTTGTTTTTAATAAAAGATCTTTTTTAAAAATTCATCAAGTTACCCATGAGAACTTGCTTTAAACTATGTGCCGTGAGCTGGATGCCTTTGCAAGCTTCGAGAAGGGTGTGCTGTATGTACAGATGGCACCAAAAGAGCTAAGAAAGCAGCTGAGCAAGAAAAGTGCAGG
>NW_008825410.1:24411-26175 GCF_000699105.1 Pygoscelis adeliae | reverse complement strand
TACTGTCTGTAAAACTTTTCTTTAAAAAAAGTGGATGCTGGTCTCAGCCATGCTATCAGTAAAGACTTCTTTTTCTTTTCACCCCCTCCCCCCCAAGGAATGTCTTTGACAGTAACTTCCAAATAAGGAAACGTGATAATCGGTTTTCCAAATATGTTCGAAACTGCGGTGCAGGAAATGCTGCATATCTTCAGCCAATTTAGGGTAACAGAGAGGAAATTTGAAGATGTAGAAGAAACGGAGGAGTGCAGACAGCAGGACGGTCAACGAACAGGCAGCGTTATTGAACAGTCTGAATGGGCCCTGGGGACAGACAGTGACTGCACTGGGTTTTAGCAAAAGATGAATTCAATTTGATAGCTGTTAGCAAGAGACTGGTAGAGTTTCTCAAAGTGAAAAGCTGCTGCTGTTCTACGATGAGCAGATGGGGTACTGTTTTCTTGTTAATTTTCCGAGTCTTCTTCTGAATTGCTAGAAGCAAGGATGTCAGAAAAAGAATTCACCTTATAATGATCAGTTCTACAGAAAAGAAAAGCCTCTGTTATTCTCAACCATTTTTAGCTTTTATGGTTTATAGCATTTGGCCTGGTCTAGCAGGAGATTTAAGGATTTCATGATTAAACTATTTTTGCTTTTAAAATCGGCCTGTGATGTAAATAAAGGGTTCGTTTGCTTGCCAGTGGAAACTGTAATGCTTTCAGTTAGTAATGATGTTTTATGATCTTATACAACCCGAGAATAAAGCAGTGGACGTTTGGCAAGAGGTGCCCTCTCCTGGTTTATTGACCCATGACACCCTTGAGGATGCAGAACTGGGCGAGGAGACGCAGGAGCCAATGCTGCCAGTCAGTGCTGATACAGATGGAGAGAAGAGTTGTCCTTTCAGCGGGGACTTATGTGCTTTTTCATGGTTTACTAAGTATCAGAACATATATTCAGAGTTTGCAGCCTGGGGATTCACAGAAAGACCTGAATAGCAAAGGATGCTTATTCCAGGATAATCTGATTTGAACAGCATACAACTTTCAAAAAACCTTTATAGGCTTCACTTTTGCTCCTTTGCTACAAAAGGTTTAGTCAACTCTACATGAAAGTGGAAAAGAAAGCAGAGACCTTCTGGATCACGCTGGTTTAACTGCATTAAGAAGACTCCTTGTATGCTTGTTAAAGAGTAACTGCTTCTTTTTTTTAGCATTGTTACATAGCAAATGGTGTCACTATCTGTACTTATTAAAGCTTGCCAACGTTACCAGGAAGGTTTGCACTAAACATTATAGAAGATATTATTGCAACCCCGTAACTTACATCTTCACATTTATTCCCAAATTCATTATCCCCAGTAGTTCTTAGACAAGACGTATCTCTCTGTCTGGACATCTGGAGCTGAACACACCACCTAATCCCACCCCTGAAACAACTGCCCAGGCACGGATTAGAACAGATTTGAAAGATCCTGCAAATTCCTAGACTTCCTTGCAATTCCAGTGGGAATTGCACCTACCTAAAATATTCCTGGTAGGTGTGAAATGAAGTGGCTCTTGGAACCTGTTACACTCAGAGTTTTTTTACGGCTATCCATGAGGTAATCTACAGTAGAGTTTAACTGTGCAAATTTTTCATCTTTTCTGGATAAAAAGATCTTTTCTCTATATCGTCATTGGATATGTATCTCTATCCCTGTATCTATCTACCTCTCTCTCTCTCGCTCTAGTTACCTCTATCTATGCCTCCAACTTAAATAACTTGCTTGCCTGTATCAGTGCA
>NW_008825410.1:8170-24218 GCF_000699105.1 Pygoscelis adeliae | reverse complement strand
GTGACACTTACTGTTACTGGCTCCAGGCTGCTGTGGGGCGAGGGTCCTTTTGGGTTGGGGGGGTGCTGGTGATTTTTTTTTTCTTCAGATGATTTTTTCTTCTTTTGAGGGTCTCATTTTGTGCTAATCTTTTTCTTAAAAATGTTTGCACTGCCTCTTTTGTTTTAATTAATATTTCTTTGTTTTAATTTAATATTTCTTACATTGCCTTAGTCATCTAACTGAAATGAAATCTGAATAGTGGATTTGAGACCTAGCCTAGAAAAAAAGTCTCTCAATACATCTTTCAAGTTTGACAGTATGTTAACATTATAGTTTAATATGTTTTAAGTTTTGAATCTACTGTTTCCAGCCAATTTGAAAGCATCATTGTGTCTATCCCCCTTGCTCTTCTTTCTCCCTAAACTTTGTGTTTATTCCTCTCTTGCTTTTGACATCTGTTCACTGTTAAAGGTCTCCAGCGCATTGATATTCTTGGTATGATGGCATTTGCTTTACTACTAAACAGTAGTTTCATTCTTTCCGTGATCTTTTTGCGCCACTAGTAGGCAGTTTGTTTGCTTGAAGCCTTTTATTTGACCTTTCATTTTATTTGCTGCTTATGTCCAGCTTTATATGTAGCTGATTTTATTTATCACAAGGGTCCATCTATATCATTTGTTGCATACTTTGAAGCAATTTATTTTTCTGATGCAAAAAACCGTAACAGACTTATTAAAAGTTGCATCAAATTTTACTTTCTGATTTTTTTTCTGTGAAAGGAAACTAGTTCTTGATTTCAACAGCTTGACTTTTGTTCTACAGCATTGAGTCCCTTAATTTTCAGAATATCACAGGACACACAGTATAAGGTAATGTCCTTCAGTTTTACTGTTCCATGTCACACAGAAATTAATTGTGCCCTCAGGGTTTTTTTGATAATCATCATATTAGTTCTGAGTATAATAAGAGCAGGACAGTTTTTTGGGGCTGCTGTCAGTTTTTTCTTTTCTAATTTGAAACTCACTAACAAGGCCAGTTTTTTTGAAAAAAAAAATTAAAAACTTTTAAACTGTACTTCAAGCACATCTTTCCATAGAATTAGGTTTGCACCCTGTCTGCTGCAAACAAGTTCATTTTGCGTGGTACATGCTATCATTTGGTTACATGGCAGGGGGAAATTGTGCAAGCAATTTTTTAATGTATCAAGAATTGTCCATACATGCATCCATACATGTAAATAACAATGCACGACTCTGTAAGAGGTATTGCTTTCCATTTTAATCACATGCTCATCATTTTCGGTTTTAACGACACGTTAATATAGGATTATGGCTAAAAGTAGAAAGGATACAAGTAAACATTTATATACATCTTTCAGTGCTTTTCTCTTTTTTAATTTAATAGCCTATATTAGAGTGAAATAACTTTTCTTTTTAACACAGAGGCCCTGAGAAATTGAAATGTACTGACTAGCCTAAAGGACATGAAGAATCCTGTTTTTAATGTAATTCTGAATGAAAGTCCTACCATTATAATCAAAAAGATTATATGGATGTTAATCCAAATGTGCTTTAATGGGGGGGAGGAACCCTCTACCTATAGCTGTGGTATTTACATTCCAAAGAGGTACTCTAATTAATGGAAATCTTAATTTATGTCTCTAAATGCTGTATTAAGAGTGCTAATTTCAGGAACCACTTACTCTTGTTTAAAACTAGAGCATAGTTTATTCTTCTGTGACACCGAGAGACCTCTGTCATTAAATGCTAAGTGTAAACACTTTTGACGTTTTAATCCTAAAAATAGAATCTCATCATTGCCACATGTAGTAGTAACAAGTTAACATAAATTTGGAGGGAAAAGGTATGTTCCAGTGTGTGTGTATGTGTGATTGTAAGTTATTGCTATGGTGTTGCAGATAACATACGTTATACAGGAATCTAGTTAATGTGAATACCGTAGTGAGGAAAGTAGTAGAGCGTGGTAGTAATATATTCAAGTTAACGCATCACTTTGGATTCTTCTCGGTCAGTTCTTCCTCAATACACATGAACTTCTAGCTCTAAAAACTCCAAACAGCAGCCATTTCTAGAAGAAATAAGGACTTGTTTAATTTTCCTGAAATGTTTAGAAAAACACACGCTGCAGTTCAATAGAATTTTCCTGTACTGAAAGATGAAATATTGAATACAATTTATTGGGGATGAGCTATATGGCTTTTGTAAAGGTAGTTAGGCACTACTGATAAGCGACCTCTTTGAAGTCCAAGCCTCACTCACTAAGCATGTGGACCTAAGGCAGTTAGTACAGTCTGCTTGGGTTTCCAAAACACAAGGTCCCTCCCCAAAGGAAAGTTATACTGGTTTGAGAGGGACAGTCTTCTAATTTGTAACTGGTAACAAGAATAAAGCAAAGGAAAGGGATAAATGGTCAGTGGAGAGAAGCCACTGGAGGATGTATGCTATGGTCTGTCCTACTCAATGTAGTTGTAAGAGATCTAAAGAAGGGAGTAAAAAGCGAGGTGACAAAGTTGGTGACAATACTGTGTTACTCTGAAGTAGTAAAGCAAAGGGGTGACTGCATGAAATTGCAGAAGGACCTTGTGATATTGACTGTGTAGGCTGTGAGTGGAAAAGGAAAACTGAGTTTTGGTATCTGTGAAATAATATGCGAGGGGAAAAATGATCATAAATTCACATATAATATGATGGGTTCTCAGCTCATCCTATAGATGAAGTCTTGGAATTATGATCTATGAAAATATCACCTCCAATCTCAGTAATGGTCCAAAATCAAATACAATGGTAGAAACTATAAGATAAGGAATAGAGAACAAAGTAGAAAGCCTCACTGTGTCACTGTATAAATCCATGACTACCAAGTGCACTTCTGGTCCCACCATCTCAAAAAGGTTCAGACAAACATATCAAGGTTGTTCAAAGGTATAAAAGATGATATAATATGTATGTATAGTATGGGAGACACTTAAGTAGACTAAATCTTTTTAGCCTGGAAAAGAGGTGATTGAAGGAGGACCTGGTGGAGACAACTTACTTATTCATCAATCAATGCAGGTTTCTCGACATTCTTTTTCTGTTTCAAATCTATTGTTGGTACCATTACAACCTCCATACCAGAACTGGCCACAAGAATTGCCATTCTTGTCATAATACCATTTCACCACGTAGTCCCGACAATCCCCTGGTTTCATAGGTTCCAAGCACCTTGGATCTGAAAGTATATCAGTAAAAGTTAGCTTGGATTCTGGGGAGAAGTTACGTTATCCTAGAAGTGCTTCCTTCAGCAAGAAGAGCACCCCCTTTTTTTTTTTTCTTTCTTGCAGTGCCTGGGAGTATATATGCCTCTCTCAAATTTGTAGCCAAATTCCATTTCTATTAATGAGTTACCTGAACAGGCCTAAACAAATACAGGATCAGTTTGAAATGAGACTGCCTAAATCCTGATGTAAGAACCAAGCTGCTATTTAAATACCTAAGCACACAATTGGTACGCAAGGGTTGTTTGTCATCTAGGTTTGAAAATCTGGCTCTCACTGTGTGATGTCTGTAGACAGAGCACCCAGAAAAACCAAAGGTGATAAAATCTAGTAACTGTATTGGGGGAGGGAGTGGGGTTTGCTCGTTGTTTTTTTTGGTGCAGACTTGCTACCCAATATTTGAGGACAGTATTTATTACTTACCTTTTTGGGTTGTTGCTACCTGTGTTTGCAACACAGTTAGGTGGTGATCTTCAGTAGCTGTTACGTTGAACAAAGAATTGACAACTGGACTCTGAGACCTGATTTCAGATATGTCATAAAGCAGGGGAAATCTCGATTCTCTGTGAGCAGAGGTAGTCGCAGTGTGATCCTGAGCAGATGGCAGTGGCTCAGTATATCTGGTCCGTGGTGGACTAAGCTGCAAAAGGAGTCAAAATCTTATAACTTAAAATTCCATCTGGGCTCAGATGCTAAGAGAAAAAATCGAGAGAATTATGTAGGAAACTTTTCCTAAATAACGTGTGAGAAAATATCATTAACAACAGGTGGGTTCAGACCTCCTTCTAGTGATTACTCAGTATGTGACCATAATTTTCTGACACTGAGAACTGAATGAAAAGGCAAAGTAATGCCTTCAATTTAGTCACTAAGCTGAATTCATTCCATTGAAGCAAAATTTCAGTCACCACTTAGTCTGTAATATAAATAAAACAAAAAATGGAAGGAACTCTGGGGCAAATCAGCGCTTCTTAACATCTAGTACACTCACTGGGAATGATCTGACATCTTCAATCTGCCAAGAAATGGAAAACGGCAGGCAGGAGGAACAGGATACTTGTTATTGATAGAAAAACACATGTACATTATGCTCCTCCAAAGATCTTTTTGGATGTGGAATCCCTTGATACAGCAAAAATCTCCAAAACTTGTGTTATGGGAATCACATCCCATTAATAAGATTGTCTCATAGATGTGTCCTTGCCTGTATCAAGCCAAGTGACTAATGACCCATTTTCCTGTTTCTAGCTAACAGCCAGTTGCTAATCATTAGAATTTTAGAGTTTACCTTGATAGAAGTGTTAAGAAGCCAACCCTGCTCTTCAAATTAAGACTATTATATAAAAATTTGGCTCTCTAGCGTTTTAGTATATTCAAGAAGATTTGCAAGGATCTTAGTACAGTACAAACGACTGCAGTAATCCCACATGCTGGTTACCTACTGAGAACGGGAAGGAATTTGATACTATTCAATATCTTCCCATTTACAGGCCACTACTGACACACTCAGTCAGTTTAAGAAAACTCTTCAGAGTCATTGGGACTCTGAAAATTGAAGTCTAGGTGAAATGTAAATGTGCAGACAATTTATCCAACCCTTTGCATACTGCATTTCTTCTCCAGGTCTACAAAAAGGCTGTGTTTATTTCTGATAGTAATTCAATAGTTTTGAAGATTTAACTATAACCATGGCTAGCCAGAACCAAGTGTGTGAGCATCTAATCGCTTAGAACTAATCCTACCTGTGATCCTTATCACACGCTTTATAAAGTTAGCATCTATAAATCCAGGTTTACATTTATTTTTCCTAATGATACAGAATGTCAAAATTGACCCGCAGTGTCACACAGATCTGTCTGGAGGTATTACAAGCCCCAAACCTAAATCAGTCACACCTACTGAGGGAGCTCTTATTCAAAGAAATTAAACTGAATATTAGAAGACTGGTGAATGGTGAAATAGAGAGTATTTGAATTCAAATAGACACACATCTTCTAAAAACATTTGATAATTGTTACTTCTTTACTTACTGGGTAACTGATTCCTTCCGTAGGGAGCATATAAATATCTGAAGTAGTCATTTTATGTAACTGGCTATTAGTATCTTCACTAGCAATTTCAGATTCCGGACTTGGAGATGGAGATAAAACATTATCATTTCTGGTGTAGACTTCAGACACATTCTCACAGATTTTTGTGATCAGTTTATTTTCAAGAGCTGAAATGATTAACAAAATTATGAAATTTATTAAGGGTAATCAAGAAAAGTCGTAATGATTCACCACAAGCTTTTAGTGCAGTATTAACCCTAAATCTTCAATGATAGTGACTTGTGAAAGACCATCATCTAAAGTTATGTCAAAATGCAAATAAGAAGTAATAAAGTAATGCACTCTCTGAATTATTTGATTTTAAGGCCCTTTTTTTCTTTTAAGAAGGAACAGATAAAAATACCAAGACCCTTTTTTAAGCAAGAGTCATAGCTCAACAGTGAAGAAAAAAAAAACCAGAGTGAAGGAAAGAAAGTGTTTACGTGTAAGAAGGAAAAAGAAAAACTGGGCAACACATTCTACTTATTTGCACAAAAAAATTCAGTGACTGGGAATACTTTTAAGTTGAATGCTGGAGCCTGAGTCAGAGGCCTAAGTTTAATCCCAGCTGGGACCAGAACCTTAGCTTGGACTCTCTTCTCACTGTTAACGCCTTAAATCCAGACTTAACTCCATCCACAGGGTCAGCGTAGCAAAATAAGTTCATGCTCAGGAAAAATATACTTTATAAGGCTAGTCTGCAGTTAGTCTAGATCAATATATTTTTTTCTTCATGGGTCATTATTGGTTTCCTCCGGATTTTCTCCTGATTCCATCTGTTGCCACAGGATTTTTTCAAGCCACAGTTTGAAATATACAATGTGCTATCAGCCCCCATTCCCTTGTGTGTTGCTCCACCACTTTTCCCCTAGAATCAGGATGAAAGCATAGGTTTCCCTATGGCTTTCAGAAAAAAACCCAAAAGAGTGCTTGTAAGAGCACTTGGAGGGACTCCAAGACTGACAAGAGCCATATGAAATATATAGAGAGAAAGAGACAGAGATGTTGTGTCAAGGTGGAAGGAAATCTGCACCTCTCTGGGATGAAACCATGCCCAAGCACAAAAGGACTGCGAGGGAAGGCTGATGCAAGCTCTCACAAAAGAGGAGTGCCCCAAAGAAGGCCTCGGCTCAGCAAACTGATGTTCATTGTTTTTTATTGTTTCTGCAAGAGGTAACAATTCGGCAAAGGTTTCATTTGGCCAAAGAAGAAGAGAAACAGAAGAAAGAGCTGCATCCAAAAGAGAAACAGAAGCTTCCCTTCAGCAGGCTGCCTTGCCTTGCTATGGGAAAGGCCAAACTCTCTTATATGCTTATTTCAAGTTTCCTCTTACTAAAATAGTTTCTTTTACCTGAAAGCGTCATGAAGTCATCTATCTGGTAAACATGTTCTTCATCAGGGTCTGTTGCAATGAGCTGCATTTCTTTCAGAAAATCATCATAATGAGGATCAGTCCTTTGAATGATCCCAATGACAAATATCTCAATGTTCGTAGCATGGGCCTCTCTTACTACAGTATCCAGCTGTACTTTATCACGAGTGTCTGCTTGTCCATCTGTTATTACAACAGCCACTTTTCTTACTGCTGGGCGTGCTGCCTGAAATAACTGAATGGCTTCTTGGATAGCAGAAGCTGTGTACGTGCCTTCTCCTAAGTAGGGCATTTTATCAACAGCTGATTTCAGGTATTCTTTGGTTGTGTATTGCTTCAGAGAAGACACCAACTCCACTTTATGGCTGAAGTTGATAATGCCAATGCGGGTTGTAACATGGTTGGCCGATACCTTGTCAATGACTGTTTTCATAAAAGTTTTGATAATATTGAAGTTATCTGGTCCAACACTTTCTGAACTGTCAATGACAAATACTAGTTCCAGTGGTGTTACTTTACATCTGATACCACAACCTAGAAAAATAACCATTTCAGACATTTTATGAGAAACCACCTTCATAAAAACAAATTGAACTCATATATCAGATTTACAGTCAGTTAAAGCTCAATTAATGAATTAATTTATAGTTACTGATAAATAGAAACAGAGCTGGACCAAATTACTTCCAGTATAGCTCTGGCAACACAGCGAGCATCGTTTTCACGTCAGTGGTATCCTTACACACAAACATGCAGAGGACAAATCCATTCAGTCAATATAAATTCAGTGTGTTTTATTAGAACTATTTTTTTTCCGTACTGGAATGCTTACCACATATTTCATTGATAAGTCTGATAACTTCTTCTCTCTGAAAGAGAGAAGAATTAATTTGCTGCGTGTTCTAGTTTTAAGTATGCTGAAATATATGTATTTATTTATTTATTTACAAAAATGCAGGGAATGCAATGCCCCATAAACAACCTTGTGTAACATCACATAGCCTTTAACTGTTTTCCCAAAATAAACTCCTACCCTTTAAATTAATTCATGTACATACTTACCGAAAGACCAGGTTCACCTTTTCTTCCCCAAATTCCCTGAAAACATGTAGGGTGAGATAAGTAACAAAAGCCAAATTTGTCAATTTGGCAAAAACAGAAAAGCCAATTTCTGTTGTGCAAAATTAAATAATACGAAAATGCGTTTTACCTTTGGTCCTGGAGGTCCTGGGTCTCCAATCTCTCCTTTGGCACCTTTGCTCCCTGGATCACCTTTATCTCCATAGTCTCCCTAGTTTAAAACAACCGTATTAAACACAGTCAGTAACTCCAGTTTTGTTGATAGTCAGAGCTGGGTTATGGTTCAATGAGCTTTTAAGATACATTTTCTAATGGTTTTTTTTTGTGTGTGGCTGGTTTATCTTGTATGTATTATGAAAAGAACATCTGAAAACAGGCTCTCAGAGAAAGCAAGATGGGCAGTAAAAACATCTTTAAGAAATTTATATGAAAAATTACCTTAATTCAGGAGTGAGGGGTAAAGACATCTTTATGCAAATGTCCAGAATATATAATTTTTCACTGTTCTTTGATTTTCTTGAACTCTAAAACAATGTTTATACTGGACCTATGTTAATTCAGACCTATGGAGAGACATAACTGCCTCAGATCAGCCAATGTACTGAAACTCACACCAGCTTTGTATAGAACCCACATGAAAAACTGGGAGCTTGCAAAGAACAGAGGAAAAGGCATGCTTGGACTGTTACATCCATTGGAAAATATGTAGTTTCACATTTAGAAGCAATTCTGCACTTTTTTCCTCAAGTGACTAGACCTTTTGATTTCCAAAAAGAGAAAGGGTTCAACATTACAGTATTTCAAGAGACAGTTTTCACATAACGCAGATATGAAACACTATCAAAAGATTCAGGTTCTAAATTAGACATTTCTTCAAGAAGGAGATTATGCAGGACAGTTTTTTACTTCTCTCTGGAAGCTACTGAACAGCTTACATTTCACATGAAACTTCAGAGCTTAGAAATTTATATAGATTACCGCCCATTTTGACGTTATTCCTCATTATTACCCAGCCAATGGAATCACATAGACACCTCCTGTGTTACAGCGTTCACCGTGGTGATTCCTATCAATTTTAAGGAACCCTTTTGGCTCTCTCAGTCTGATTCTGATCTTATTTAAACTGGTATAAACCTGAAAGCTGTACATAGCTTCTCCACAGCGTTAAGAAAACCAGTCTCCACTAAGTAAGCTCTTGGAAGACAGTTTCTATTCTATTTCACAAAATCATAACATCCAGCAAAGGATATTACTTCCTATTACCTGTCCATGAGTTGAATCTAACCTCATCAAAGTTAATGTCAGCATAAGGGAGAGCAAATATGATCTACTGACTGCGGTGGTGCTGCTACTCTCTTACACATAAATATACTAAAACCTGATCTCTCTGGTATTTGGCACTTATATGAAATTCCTACTGAACTAAACCACTCCTTTCCATGTGTGACAAGTCTGCTGTATTAGTAGCAAACAGAAAAATTGTATTTGGAAAGATTTACACTGGGTCATGAAGATTAGTCAAGATACAAGATGAATATGAAGAACAGTGAAAATATTGCAATTATTATTATAGTATGTAGTATTTGGCATCTGAGAGAAAACAGAATTAGGAGGCAGAAATTTGAAGCTGTGTGAAAGAGCTTGATAGTCACTGTTGCATAAAAGCTCCAAGCTGTAGTAGCTTGAATAATACAAAAGTCTGAGAAAATAAGCTAGTGTAGACCATGAACATCATTAGTGCAGGCAACAAATGGCTGGGGCTTTGAATGGGTACTGCCTGCCTCGTGACTACAGAGGGGATTGAACTCTTATTTGGGTAACTTCTTAAAGTTAGAGAGCCTGATCATCTCTGCTCTCCCATGAAGACTGCCATGGATTTTTTTCTCAGGCTTTCCAGACAGAGCCTTCACAATAAATTCAATATTTCAGCTATGTTGTAATTATTGTGGAGGGACTGCCCAGCTGGCCCAGGCATATGCTGTGAATTAAAGGTGGTGTACTGTATCGTGCGTTTACATCAACGCTCATTCCGCCTGGGCACACTGTTCTCTCTTGTGTATGCACACAGTTGGTCTGCACATCCACATTGACCATGAGCCTTGGTTTCCTTTGGCTAGGCTGCTCCCATCAGAAGCTGCACATCTGAAAATCACTAATAAATAGCCAAAGTATTTAAATTCTCTTTGCGCAAAATTTGTTAGATGGGAATAGGTATGTGTAGGAAATTCTTACAATTTTTATGTCAACCAGGAAGCTATTCAGTAAGGAAAGATTCAAGCTTGGGCTTCAATCATTGTAAAAAAAAAAGAGTCAAAACAAAGCCCTTAAAAGACATTAGTCAAAAAGCAATTCTTTTTTTGTCAAAGCCTGGCAAATAAAAGAACGTTTTGTAATACCTGAAAAATATCAAAGATAATTGAATACCTAATTTGACCAATATTATTCTCCTGCTAACAGGTACGACCTCATTCTAGATCCTACTTCAGAGCCTGGTCCTTAATGACAATTAGGATTTTCACAGACAATGGGTAAGTATGCACTTACCTTGCTAGCTATACAAGACAATGTCTTTGCCTTCTATTTATCTTCAAAGACCTGTCACACCAAATGACCAATAAAGGAAGAAAAAAATTACCTTTTTTTCCTTACCGCAAAACCTAGGATTTACCTTTGGTCCAGGAAGGCCAATTCCTGTTGATCCCTTTAGTCCAGGAAAACCTTGATTTCCTTTTTCTCCCTGAACAGAAAGTAAGTTTAACTGAAAATTAAAGTTAGATCTATGTCATATCTATTCACTTTATAACATTCTGCATCATAGAGAAAGCCAGATATATATATTATGCAATGAAGCACATAATTTTCAAGATAGAAGTGGTCTGAAGCTGGAGAAATAAACTGGGTATGATTCAGAACACACATGAAGCCTTTATAAAGCATATAATGAAGAATTTATTCCCGATTAATTAAATGAAATATTATCATTTCACTGAAACAGATGAAAGACAAAAGTAACCTCACTGAGGCTCAGACAGTTACTCATCCAGTCTACAAGCAGTAAAACGAGGTCCAACACAAAGGTCCTCTAGAAATACACACCCAGAATCTCTGCAGGGTTGACTTAGTTTTTCTGATCTTAAGTAAATAAAAAGACATGTCTGCTTTTCACAATGTGGAGAGCAGAACATCTTTCTGCTGATACTTCAAAAGACAGTATCAGTCCAGCTACAAAGTTCAAATTTGTTTATAATGATTGTTACACATGCCCTGCTGCATGCACACAGACTTGAAAAGCATGTTCATGCTAGCAGTGTGGGCATACATGTTAAAAAACACAGCTGTTATAAAATACATACAGAAAATCCTTCCCAGCATCTGGCTTCCAGAAACTTTCCTGCTTTATTTAATAGAGTAACACAAATATTTTTTTCAGATCAACTGCTGCATACATTTTAAACACAGCTAAAGATGATGATATTCCCTGGCACATAAATGCACATTACATACATAATTCACATAACAGCAGTGCCCGCTGCAGATACTAAAACCAGCTCCAGAGAATGTCAATGAGATCAGGAGCAGTCATCACCTGTACCAAACCCAGCCTACGAGATGCAAGTACAAGGTTAGTTTTATTTTTCAGTCAAGAGCTCTCAGACTGTCTCGCTAAAGCATCTTTTACTAATACTTGTATAGCTGCTCACAAATGGGCCTAAAGGGGTTATATTGCTCATAATGGGCAGAGAAATACAAAAATGTTTCCAAATTTATCAAGACTCCAGCCTTCACCAAAGGCACACTAGTGCAGAAGGACTTTTTCCTGCTGTGCTGGGTAGGGGCTTATGGATTTCTGCAGGTGGAGAAGCAGCTGCACAGTGCACAGCCAAGTCAACCTTCTCTTCCTTGTACTCCAGGCTCCTGACTCCCATGAGTTGGGAGTTCACTGGGAGTTAGACAATGAGATGCAGGTCCTAGAAGAGGCAGTATACTACGAGTCACGGTCCATGGATGGTTTTCCCTGTCCAAATTCCAGATCTCAGTCCTGCTGAGATGGGAGCTTCTGCTTGCACACGGGTACATTGTGGTCTTGCCCCGTTCTAGGCAAACGCACCCACTGCACTCCACCGTTCACATCTCCACTGGAGTACTGCCTTTACAGCCCTGCCCTGCGGGAGCCTCTTGGTCTGCTAGCCCTAACTTGGGGAGCTAAAATTCTCTGCTCGTCATCGGGGCTACCTATCGCTGACCTGCTAACTGGCAGCCTCTTGCCTCTGTAAGCAGAACTTCTCCCCTTCCCCTTGCCCCAATTTCTTACAGCAGCAAAAATTCAGACACTGTTATGTAGACTCTGGAGACTGGAAAATAAACTATGATACACCAAATTACATAGCTGATTCACTAGGGGGAAAAAAAAAAAAGAATTTCCTGCAAATAGGAAATATTCCTAAGTCAGTGCGATGCACAGGGCAATTTATTTTGCACGGTTGTAGGTACGCACAGTGACTATTTAATCTAATTTACTTTAAGTCACTTTTTAGCAGGATTGTGCTTCCTCGGTCATTCATGTAGGTTATTAATGCAAATGGCTTTTAAACATAGTGAAACAGTGTGCCAGCTTGTTTCAATGCTTGCTGTCCAGCACTGGGACTGACTATCCTTCCTGACTAGGGTCATCACACAGCTTCCTGATTAACACCTTGGCAGATCTGCAGAGCACATACATATGAACCAGAATTAGGATATTCTGTGTATTCCAGCAGTCCTTCACTAATAATAAATGTCAGATCTGACAAAACTATAGATTTATTGCTGCCATTTGTTACAGCCCATTTGACATTGTTAGGATGGCATTCAGGCAATGAAAACTGAATGAGACATACTGTTCTAAAAAAATTCATACCTGTACTGCTGACATTTCTCACAGGCACACATGTGAGTTTTATCCTTTAAAATGTCAACTGCAGAAACAAATCCTGCTTCCTCTACTTGTGCCATCAATCAAGATGATGATTTGTCATACATACCATAACTGAACATTTAGTAAAAACCAAGAAGTATGCTGGATTAATTTAAAAATATTTATTGCTTTGCCAGTTCAATCCACGTACATAATTAAATTCAAACTTGACAATCAGTCTTATCATAAAAACCAAAGTGGTATGCATGTAAAAATGCAGACCCTTGGATCCCTGACCCTAATATCCTGCTAGATTACTGATCAATAAGCAGACTTCTATGTAAAAATGTCATTCTATGAACTGAGTGCAGATCTGAGAATGTCTAGACTGTGGTTTTGAAAGGAAACCAAGCATAAAAAAGAAGACCTGTGAAAGTAGCTATCAACATAAAGTTACTCGAAAACCATCTCATTTTTGACATTCTGTTCTTACCATATGCAGACCAAGCTCTATGTATATATGAAAAAAAATACTTGGAGTGATAATGATAGTTCAAATGCAGGAGCATAGTAGCTTTAAGCTGATGAAGAGTGGCCAAAAAGAATGAAGCTTGGCATGGTTGTGAAGAGACGGACAGAAGAGAAACAAGCATCAGCGTATGGAGGAAACAGGTACTACAGGAGCAAGACAGTTGCCAAAGTTGTTCAGAAAGAAGATGTTCCTCAGAATTAAATAAAAATAATCATAATGAGAAAAAGTGATTGTTAAGGGCAGAAAATTTAAATGACAAGACTGTACCTACACAACTCGTGGAATGCAATAGAAACACCACCAGCTGAGTTTGATCCACCGTATCATTACAGTTTTGGTCTCAAACCGAAAGACACAGACCTTCCATAGCCAGAGCACGTTACTTTCCTACATCCCTAAATTCCACATCCTTACATTACAAACATGCCTTTCTCTGACTGTGTGTCAGTGGACCGTGTTCCACCACTGGAAAACTTCCATGATGAAACTGAGGTCTCTGCACTTCTAAAATATGCTTTAGATATTTATTCATAGCAGTGCCAACATAACATCCAAAACTCTGTGTGTATCTATATAGAGATAGGGAGACAGACAGATGTATATGTACACACTGAGCATATTTTGACTAACCTTTATCTTTTTTCAGGAACAGAAAAAATATTATATAATCTGTATATTTTTTCATGTATAATCAGATGCATTTGATTGCTGAAACATTTCTGTTCAGAATGGCAATTGTGCTTTTATAAATAACCTCACATACCCGTAGAATTAACAAAGATATATCCCAAGCATTAGATTCTGGAAACACATCAGAAATGTCTATTAAAGCCAGGCAGGAAATAGTTTTCCTATACTATAAAGCCATATGGAGATGGCAGAAATTTTTCTGTTTTCCACAAGAATAGAGCAAAGGGCCTTCAGAGATTCAGCAAACAAAGGAAGAAGAGAAAAGAAAGTAAGAAGTTCCTTATGCCCTCACATTAAAATACGTAATAGCTTTGTGGTTACTGATAACAATTAATATAGAAGAAAACTGCAAAGAGGTCAGAACCAAAGGTCTAGACAGTCATAACTCTCTCTGTAGAGATCTCTGTCTAGGAAAGTCCTGAGACAAGATAAATCAGAATCTGTTAAAGAGACTTATACAATAAGGAGAAAAGAAAGAACACAGTAAAGTATGTTTTTATGCTATGAAACACCTCACACTGAAAAAAGGAAGGGCTCTCTGCAGTATAAAAAGGGAAATGATTGAACAAGAATATAAAAATAGAAGACACTGAAGCTGGAATCAGAGCAAGTACTGAACAAAAATTCAGAAGGAATCAGTGCTTTTCTGGTAAAGCTTGTATGAAGTAATTCCACGCTGAACCGAAGAAAGGTTTTTGAAACATTTTGCCAACAAGGTACATTTTAATGATTTTTTTTTGTTTGTTTCAGCATGTCACTACTTTCCAACGAAAACCTATTTTGTCAGTGAATTCCCTGGTGGTTTTAGTATCTACAGCCAACCGCAGTATAGAGAGGCATCTTTCCTAACCCAACTAAAACAGTGCCTCTCTTACTGAATGGTGGTGGTTTGATAGTCTAGAGTTGGAGAGCTGAGCACAATCCTCCTGATCCAGGGAAATATTCAATCATATGCTCAACTTTAAGCACACTGATTTCAGAGAAATAGGAGAAACTTGGGTTGTTCTCCACTAGAGCCTCCAGTTTTAATAATTTTCTTCCACACATTTATGACAAGGCAATTTATTAACTTTGAATGTTCAGAATATGTTACCATGTTTGTGTTTCTCCTTACAAGGAGAGAAGTTGTGGTTATGGCTGGAACTGGGTGAGTAAAAACCTGTTGAGTATGTGGGAGACCGGCTAATTTCTTTTGTATTCCTATATGTGTTGTTTAACTTATTTTGTCATGGTAGATCTCTGTTACTGTCTTTTACAAGGGCATCCAGAGAAAACCCTGGATGTTTTCTTTGGAGTGTCCTTTAAATCTAAATAATCAGTAAGGTGTGGCAGAGATGAGACTTTTTTTCCGGATTAAATATATTTATAATGACAAGAATAATACGAGAGCAATCGGGTGCCACCAATACTGAAAACTCAACAGCTAAAGCAAATATTACATGCCTTATGAACAAGAAACTTAAATACACAATGAGTATTTGCAGGAGTTCACTGACTCAGTGGCAAAGAGAAAAACAGACAATGAATCTCCTTAAGATACAGTTTTGAGAAGAAACTGGACAGATATCACATTAAACTGGATTACCTTGCTTCCTTGTATGCTGTCGCCAGGGGGGCCAGGTGGACCAGGCAAGCCTTTCTGTCCCATAATACCCTATAACAGTCAGTGGGGCAAAAAAAGAAGAATTAGGAGGTAAACTCTATTCCTGGTAACACTAAGGAAGTCATCTCAAAGTCACTGCAAGCAAAAAGTAAAACCATGTCAAAGACTCTAGTTCTGATTCTTCTTTGGTTTATGGTTTCTCGCTGTGAGCCTTAGTAATTATCCTTGGCAAATTCCCAGGAAAGCAAAGGAACAATTAAGCTGAAAATAATTAAAGAATAAAACTTCCCTCTGACACAGTGTGATATTTTCCCCAGTGTTTCCCACATAGAAACCAACAGAAACCATCTTTATACAACAGCTTCATGCAATCACTCCACACAAGGGAGGCACAACAGTAGAGGCACAAAGGACCAGAGCAATAAAACCCAGCACGAGTAAACCTGCCCGGCATATTAGCTAGTTCTTGTGCATCATGTATATATGCCAAGCCCCTGTGATGCCACAGTCTCCAGGAGCACTAGTCAT
>NW_008825410.1:0-7501 GCF_000699105.1 Pygoscelis adeliae | reverse complement strand
GCAGCATCTGCTGATTTGTGTCGATACAGTCAAAGCCAGGTAAAGCCCTTGTGCTTTGGAGGCAGGCAAATCTAACATTTCAAAGTGACAAAGTGAAGCATATCCCTTTGATTACATGAAAATTAAATGTTTGTTTTTCCTTTTTTCCTCTTTATTCTTAGTTGAAAAAAGCTTCTGAAATTTGACCAAGCTTCATAAAAGTTTCTGTAGAGTTCAGGTTGAATTTTTGATTACTGTCTTATAATAAATAATCACTGTGCTCCAGTACAGTAAAGGGAATTCATTCAGTGGTATGTAAATTACCTACATTTTGCATATGTTGAATATTTAGGCAGAAGTATATCAAAATTTGATCATCATTAAATAGAAATATATAGCTTAATATTTAACTTCTAGATATTAGTGAAGTTTGAAAAGTCATCATTCTCATCTGTGTAGACAAAAAATTTGCCACAAACTTTGACAGAATCTCTTGTGAAAAATACTGTTAATCTATATATTTATAAGCAAGGATTCACACAAAACATTGTGCTAAATAGCTTATCTCAAGAACTAGGTGCTACAAGCAAGTCCTCACCCTTGAAAACAAAATATTGTTTCCCCACAGAAAACACATTTTTCATTCTCAAAAGTTTTGTGGAAGCAGCACAGTGTCACACATTTGTAGGATTTTGACACTCAGTCCAAACTTACATTTTTAAACAGACTGTCCGTATGATTTACCAAGGTATTGAGATTGCTGCAGGTTTCAGAAAGCAAGGCAAAGTCAGACATACATCCTGAGAAAATATTCATGCTCCGTCACTCATTGCATTTCTGTAACAGGTTGGTAATAGCAATGTTTCTCCATTCAGATACTAGTTTATTCAAAATGGCAGTGGAGACTTCCATTAATCCTTGCTAAGGAAATCACCGAAAAAGTTACAAAGGCATATCGATTTTTAACTTAAGTGGAGAAATATACACAATGTTTCTCCTCATTGCCTTTGTAAAAATAATTGATGGATACACCTATAATAAAGAAAACCAGGCATGCATTGAATTTCTTTTCTTACCAGTATGTCTTTTTTGAATTATAAATCACTTTAGTGGAGGGAGGAAAAAATTGCCCAGATGTTGCATGCTGGCTGCTTATAGAATTAACATTTTGTTTTCATGTTTCTTTCCTAAATGGTTTTACTAATGAAATTAATTGGATTCAATTTATTCAATTTCATTGAGCAAAAATTGCAAACATAAAATTCACATTTAACATATTGTCCACCACAAAACAATCTCTTGGTAACAGAATAGATAGAAACAGAAGCAATGCATCATTTAACTAACTTATCAGCCTGATAGTTCTGTTCAATTTCCAGCTGTAATCTCATGAAGTTTAGCTGCAAATGCCACTTTCTTCCAGTTAGTATTCCTTCCTAATCCAGTTGGTAGAAGCATATGGTCAGTGCCCATGTTCTTATGCTTGATTTCTCCTGCAATTGCACCAATGTCAATCAATAACTGATGAAGATATTTTGGTGCCTGGGAGAAGAGAGTCTGGCTGTCAGCACCACAAAAGAGCACAAAAGCTTCAACATGGCATCATACCAACCTTGGGACCAACCGTTCCGCTTCCCTGTGGCCCCGGGGGCCCAGGATAGCCTCTCATTCCACGGTCTCCCTGAAAATAGTCACAGAAATGTCAGTAATTTATCACCTATTAACTGTGACATCTTTCATCCACTTACAAAGCAGTCAGTCAAACTACTGAGTTTAAAAAACAAAACAAACGTTACATACATAAACAGTTGCTTTATAGATAGATAAAAAAAAGCCCCAAATGCAGGCACCCACGTTATTTAAGCTCTAGGTGAAGAACATTATTCCCCAAGCAAAGGTCCACGTGATCAAAATCACCAACAGTTAGGACTCTAATTTGCAAACTTATCAGCTACAGAAGAAGAAAAGCAAACTCATTTGGAAACAACACCATTTTTCCATCACATTCTGCAGGGGCTTACCAGGATGGACAGGGAGCTTACTAGTGGGACACAACAGTGATCATGCCCTTTACTGATACTGTGCTTGTTCTGAAACTAGAGACACTTAATTTCCAGTACTGTCAAACTAATGTGTTTATGAAAACAGTATGAATTTTAACAGCATTGATATAGAAGAACAAAAAGAACAGCCCTTTGTTTTCCTAAAAAGCCTTAATGCATATATGTTTAGCTTAATTCCTTAAGGAAATGAGGCTTAAGTGATACTCTGCCTGTGTTTCTGCTTGTCTGTGTCAGTCCTCTTTTTTCTCCCGGTATATTTTGAACTCATCAGTTGATTTCAGCCAAATTCATCAGAAATGTAGAGGCCTTGAGCATATTCAACAGTTTTGGTGATAACTGGAGACCGGGTAAAGGAGAGAGATTCAATTTATGCTTTTAGTGGGGAAAAAAACCCAGAGGGGGCTCATCCCTTAACCAGCAGGCAGACAGAAGGCAGCAGCTGGCTGGCCAGGAGCAATCCGGGTAACGCTGAGCCCGGTGATGCCCCTCGTGCTGCAGACAAGCCCAGCGAAGGAGATGGGAGTCAGGGGACATTACTGGTAGAGGGAAGGCACGGGGACATAAGAGGCAGTTGTGTTTTCCTCAGTCCGTAATTGTACAAATGAGGGAATAGGCACGCATTCAGCACATGGTCACTAGAAAACTCCCATCAGTTTGAAAAGTAAAAAAGAAATCTATAACTGCTAAGTTCTAGATGCAGAAAATTCTGAATCAGGTTTACCAAATGTCCCTAAACCTAAGCCTGTGCAGGCCAAGTGCAAAAGAAAGAAATGTTCTGATAAGCTATTAGTCATCCCATATATTAACAATAGAGCCAAGAAGAAATGGTATTTCTTGACAAAATAAAAAATTCCATTATAAAAACTCTTCATTGTACTTGTTTTTGCACTCGGAAAAGCAGTAGAAATGGCTGTGCCTGCAGAGGGAGCATTCTAACTAGGAGAGAGGCGCAAGGATGAATCGCACGAATCACAGATGACGCTTGAGTTGTGGTAGGTGAAAAGAAACAACATATCAAACCAATTAAAAAGGAAGGAAACAAAAGTACAGAATCTTTTACTGACTTCCTTTACTTTCCGGCAGTCATTATAACCACTGCTTTTAGGTGAAATGCCCAAGGTTCAATCTCTAGCGAGAGATCACTCCACTCTGTGTTTTTTATACATGGCTATGATACTCTCATGCTAAGTGCTGACATATGTGCTATTTATGTAAATGTATTAGGACCCAAACTATACTCAGGTTTGATGGATTTGGAGAGGTGGGAACTCTGAATCCAAAGGCTGAGGCTTAGACTGAGCTTATAATGCTTTCCTTCTTGACGTAACATTTGGCTTCTGAATTTATTTTCAATTCCTCTTTCTTCCAAAGCGCTGGAGACTGGTCAATTTGAGTCTGGACATAGGTATGGTACATGGATGCTCTTAGCTTTAAATTGGTGGGTCAAGCTGATTGGGTTAAACTGATTGCTATGTTCAGTCGGGAGGAAATTTCTCCCTCAGATTTGATCAGAGAGGGGAGTTTGTTGTTTTCATCTAGTCTGGTTTGGGAAAGGGAACTAAAGAGAGAGCTACTCTCTTTAGCAGTGTTCTTCTTCTTCAGATGACCTAAGGCTTTTATATCACACCTTCCCTGCTAATGCAAAGAGCCAAGATATTGGCAATGCCCTTGAGCTTTTTGCCTTTTTCCCCCCAAATTATAGCTTTAAACTCTTAAAGATTACAATTTTAAGTACTTAAAGATTGTAGCACTTAAGTCTGGTACATGGTGCTGGGAAATGCCCCTCTGCAGTGGGATGAATGGTAGATATTCCTGATCTTTTAAAACATGCCCGGTTTCTCAATTCCTCCTGCAATGCATTTTCTTACAATTAGCTTGAGATTGTCATGTTGCTAGGAAATACTGAGAGTCTAGGCAAATGTAGTCACCTTCCTATTCAGTACCATCTATTATCAAAGGAATAATTATTGGTCCTCAGTGTCCCCACAAACCATAATACAGCCTTAAGCTGTTTGTAGGAGAACTCTTCATGAGTAGAAGTTGGACAGAGCAGCCAAAGCTTTCCCTGCCCAAGCCTCCCTCTGAAACCTGCCAGAGGTGCCAGAGCTAAGAGGTGGGTATAGAGATAAGACTTTGCATTGTAAGCTTTTTTTAGGAGATCCTGGGCTGCTGTGGCCTGTGAAACAGCCTGTAAGCTGCTGTGATGGAAGCTGAATGGGAGGTTACCAAACAAGTAAATGATTCCTTATGGTCCAGTATCCAATATACCTACAACCTGCTCTTAGACCAGCCGTGACCAAAAAGAGCGTAAGGGTGACTTGAAGTCATCTGCCTCTTCCTCCCATGGGTAACACATTCTTACACAGGGTCGTTGCAGGTGAAGGATCGAATTTTAGCCTCACATGCTTAGTTAATACCAGATGTCCCACTGAAAAGCTCTTTTGTAGAGCTTTATAGTAATCCTCAAAGTTTCTGTACTTCTTGACTTAGAGAAAAAGACTTTTATTTTGCTTTATGGGTTGCGAAGTGGAGCAGTTCTTTTTTCTAAGGTGTGACACTAAACTGTCCTCCAGGGAATTAATTTCAAGAAGGATTAGTACGGTTCTTTGATGAGATCTAATTTATTTCCTGTATTGTGCTTGTAGACAAGCTTGTCACCATCAGCAAAACAGTGAACTAGAAAAACACGACTGAAACAAGAAATAAAGAGTTGAGTCAAAACAGTGTAAAGTATGGGATTTCAATGCCTATTCCTTACCATTTGTTCAAGAAAATTCATTAAATGACCTAATGGTCACCTGAAAAATAAATCGTGGCTTCTAAATATATACACCTCATTTACTGTAAAGCATGTATATTTGACATTGAAACTTACAACAGAAACTGCAATACTCTCTTTAGTGAGAGCTAGTGGACATAACGGTATTTGTAAGAACATATTAAAAAAAAGACATTGCATCTCTACTTTCCACATTTTAGTTTAAATAGACAGGGCCCAAGCTGCAAAAAAAAAAGTTATTTATATTGCAACTGGATCCATCCCAAATGTTCATGCACTAGGGACTGTGCTAGGGGTTTTAATAATCCTTCTGCTATCCAGTTACTGAGAATGAGGCTTGCTTTATTTCTAGTGCTGGGCTCTTGCTTTTGAATGTCTGTAACCCACCTCCTAGTTGGCAACAGTGCTTTTAAATAAAATTTTTTATTATATTCTGACATTATGTGCTTCTGTTTTAATGCTACAGAAAATAGGGTGGTGCCAGGATTGAATGCATCCCACATGTTCCAATTTTGTTTTCATGTGAATTTGACCTCTGATACATAAAATTCCTATCTAGCAGTATGCACATATGTGAGCCATTTCTGAAAGTGGGGAGAACAGAGCTCTGATTCAGCTGAGTGGAACATTCCTATATAATGATACTCAAAGGAATTTCAAATTAACTAGTGTGTAAATTTATGAGTCTCTTTTATCAAATAAATGTTCTTTTTTATATGCAGAGATTGTTGCTGTTCTTCTTATATTCATTTTTTTATGTGGAAAGGATGAGAGGTAGCCAGTGCACTTATATTTTATTTGAAAAAAACCAGAAGATTGTCCATGTTATGAACTAGTTCTGGGGGAATTCTTGCAATTCAAGTGAATTGTTTTTCCTTGTGGCACCTTTTGCTGCCAGGAACTCAGCAGCATTCAAAACTTTGTGTAAGCAAACAGGAGCAAAACATCAGGAGGGAGAAGAGATGTTTATATACTTTGTTTCTTTTTTTCCAGTGTACTCTACACCATGTCTAGTGTGGATGCACAGAACTACATCACAGATGTGACTATCTGTTTGGATAATGCATGCTTTGGTGCAGCAGCCACACACTGCAAAAGCTACAGCTGCTCACCATTTATAGAAGCAATATGCATTTTCCCCCATAGGAGTAGTGCACCAATCTAGGTGCATCATAAAAAAGAAACTTACCTATTTTAAAGTAAAAAATACAAATTAAATTTTTATCGGATGTTTTTAACTCTTGATTTTTTTAAATTTTCTGATGGAGACTGTTAGATAAGCACTACTCTGAGCAACCAGATTTGATGGGCAATATCACACTGCAACACAATCAAACCTGTAGATCCACGCAGAACTTTTCATACAAAATTTGATGTGAGTGTGATTTGCCCTAATTGTGTTGTGTTACTTGCAAAGACAGCTACTCTACAAAGTTCTTTGTAATACAACTCCTCCTTGAACAAGATGTCACTTCTCCATAACCCATGGATATGGTGCATTCTGAATCTACCCCATGACTGGTTATTAGGAGCAGAAACCTCTGCTTGATAGGCAGCTTCTAACTCTACGTGTCCATCAACAGATAGTGCTACAGGCCCAATAGCAGTGAATTTGCAGCCTGATGTTTACACTGTATGCAATGTGAGGAGACCTGCCTGGTCGGCTCCTGTGGACTGATCGCCCTCTGGGGATAGAAGTACATTAAGAGCACTTCCAGAGCAGATCATCTAGTTTAGCTTCATCTGAACGAAATCCATTTCCTGGGTTGTGGGACCGCTCAGACCTCTTTTTCATCCAGAACCCAAAGCGCAGTAAATGGGTCTACCGGGAGATTCACTTCAACAGTACATTTCTGATCCAGCCTGAAACTTCCGTGCAGATCACCCAAGAAGACTCTGAGTTTGTACCTGTGGCTGCCTGAACTAGACTGACTGCACATGCTGAGGACTCTGTGTCACACCCAGCTCCCACAACCACAGGAGGCCCCGTTCTATTAACCTGAAAACACAGCTTCCTTTGCATCCGTGTAATGCAAGACCTTGCATTACTTTATGTGAAACGTCTTGTATAGATAAGCGGTAATTCAGAATAGGAGCACAAAGCCAGGTTTCCCAGATCCCATTGTCAGGCCATTCCATGAAAATCTAATTAGTTTAGCTGTATGTATTTGCTGTAAGTCTATATTGAATAACATAATTGAAATTACTTTTAGTTCTTTAGCAGTTTGTGTCATGGGCCAGACCTTGCATTACTTTATGTGAAACATCTTGTACAGATAAGCGGTAATTCAGAATAGGAGCACAAAGCCAGGTTTCCCAGATCCCATTGTCAGGCCATTCCATGGTCATTCTAAGGTCAGGTCATTCTAAGGATGAATGTCCTTCAGTGTTTCCTTTATTGTGGGTATGTTTTTAAGAGGTTATTGTTGTTGTTTATTTTAAACGGGAATTCTCATGTTCTGGGAACTGAAGTTGAAAGTTCCTTCTGTTTGGGAAAAAACTTGTTTGGGCGTTATTTATTTTGCTTTCCCCTGCGACAGGCTGTCCGTTTCCTATTTCACATAGGTAATGAGGACATCATTAATAAAACCACTCTGTGGGATATTTTAAAGCAATTTCTTGTATGATTTTAGTCTTAAGTCTCTTTTTTCCAACTTTTTATAACATAGTAGTTACAATG
>NW_008825409.1:7208668-7237878 GCF_000699105.1 Pygoscelis adeliae | reverse complement strand
CGGGGAGGGGCGGGAGCCCCTCGCCGCGGGTGGCGGTTTGGGGCGCTGGTAGCCGCCACCCCGGGAAGGACCCACGGGTGCGTGGGTAGGTGTTGCACACGTACCTGTATGTGTGCGTGTGTCATCGCTCGCACGGCTAGAAATTTATGTACAGTCAGAGTTTAGTGCAGGTGTATGCACGCGTGTATAGCGCACGTAATGCAGATACATACGAACTGTATGATCACGTGTAAGGACATAATTGGATTTAAATACATCTGTGTATGTGTTGACTGTGCATACATCTACCCACCAAAACACATACAATCGCATAGATAAAGCAGATACCTATAAAAATCACTATGTAAACACAGTTGAAAAATAGAAGTAAGTACCTATGTGTGCATACATTTGTGTGTGTGTGTATTTCTGTATTTTTTGTGTTGGGAATGATGTGGCAATCTTTGTTTCTTCAGCATGGCGGATATACATATCCCGTCCCTCTTACACCTGCTCGCCTCCAGACCGGGTAGGTCCATCCTCCTGGGACTCTGTGTGGCACAGGAAGGAAAAGCTGATTCTGAAAATCTCTGTCCCCACGGACCTCTTCACCTTCAGAGACTGGAAAAGAAAAAAAATGCAGTAAATGCTTTGAATTGGGGAGTAGTGAAGGCAAGGCCCAAAGCGTGATTGCATCTGCTGTGCAGAGGACGTAAAGCAATGGGCAGTGTGTGCATATAGCAGCATTATATTCCGTAACACCTTTCCCAGGCAAACACCCCCTTCGCCAGGAGTGGCCTAAAACAGTCTTCTGCGGTTTTGAAGAGCGGCCTAAGCTGGAAAAGGACTGCTGCGCTTCTGTAAAGATCTCCAGAGAAAACCGGCTGGGTTTCTTGAAAGCTATCTGCAAGGCACATTATGTTTTCATCAAAAACTGGGTAACTGACTCACTTCTAAAAAGATGTTGGGGTCAGTTCACTTTTGAGCTTTTTTTACCTTTCTTCTTCCTGTTACTAAAACCACTTAGTTTTACCAACGGGTCCGCATTCAGCAGGTGACCGTCACCAGTGACCATTATGTCAAACTACATAGCGTGAAATGTAGTCTCTTTGCCAGGCTTTAGAAATGGATGCGAATGATCAGTCTGAGTTACCACGGATTAAAAAGCTTGCTGTTTTTAAAATCAAGATCCTAGAAGTAGAATTATATTTGTTTTTCAAGCATGGCATTACTGAAGGCTCACAATCATCTTAGTAAAATTGTTGAGAAACCTTATTACTACAAGGTTGTTCACAATTTCATTTATTTTCTCAGTTTGTGCAACGCACACAAAGCCCAGAAATAAGTATTTATTTATTTTAAATTCTTACCTAATAATGTAGCAAGAAAATTCACTGTACAGAATGTGTATTTGAGGAGATCACAACAAATGTAAACTGAATTATGGGCCACATGGCATAAACGAGGAGGAGGAGGCACAGCACGACTCCATGGCCCAGGCAGGGCCGCACTGCTGTCGGCTGCACCACGACACCATTGGGACTGGTGGGATGGCAGCACTGTTCTTCAGCTCCTTCGGGGGAGCAGGGGTTGGGGGAGTTGGAGGTGGAGGCCCTCTCCTCTTGCTCCCAGGAGACCCTGTAGAGAAAGGTCAGGAGATACTAGCGGAGCTGACTCACGTGTGACACCTGGTGCATCTCCCATTAGCCTGCTTTGAACAGAAAGAAGATGAAGAGCTGCGAGCTAACTGTAAATGATGGCCCAGGAAGCACAGACGCCACAACGCTGTCCTTGTTCGCTTCTGCCCTGCATGCTATTGACCTGCCCAGTCCAAAAGCCTGTCAGTGTGATAACCCTTGGGATTGCTTTGATCCCTCCCTGTGTGCAGATACCCGGGGTCTGTTGCAGGAGGTGTTTGCTATAATTTCCTACCCTGAGAAGATCTGCATGTGAAATACTGTTGACAGACTGTATCCCAGGAGGTCAGAAGTCCTGGAGAACGTAAGGTGGGTGGGCTGAAGCATCCGGGAATGTTCTGTCCATGTCATGTTCCTCTCCTACCTTCCTTTTCTTTATAGCCCACCTTGCCTGAGCGAATGAGGAGCCTCCAGTTTATAGGATGTTGGAAAGTGTGTCCAAGCCTTCTCCTAGTAACCTTCTGGAGTACCAGACACACTGTCCCCCCTGAGCTGTTGATGCCCCATCCATGGAGCTGGGAAATTTCTGGAGTGCAGACAAACTGCATGCAGACATTTTGTGGTGCGTGATGCTTCCAGGTAACAAGTAATCTGTGCTTTGATGGGCAAAGAGTGATGACTCGAGCAGGACTTGCAGAGGGAGAAGCTAAGGCACAGAAGGAAATTTCTGTTCCTCTTGTTAGCAGATGGAGCAGGGCACAGAGAAACGTGATGGGACAGGTCGGGAGGCTGCTCCTGCTCTGGTGCAAAAGCTTGAGGTCACAGAAACATCACCTGCAGCTTTGGTCCTGGCGGGCGGTCATGCAGAACAAGGCGTTCAGTGGTTGTCCCTGGTTGAATATCTAGCGCAAGACAGGATGGTGGGGCACATATGCTGAACTGAACCAGAATGCCAATTAGCAACTCAAGCCTTTGTGTTGGCTACATTAATGTTTTAAACTGAAAGGTCTCTGCATGGTGTTCCTGTGACAGTTGGCAGCAGGAGCCGCTATCATAAATTTAACATGATGAAAGTTATTTACCCATCTCATATAACTGCTGAGGTATCTACCCAGCGGTGAAGCTATAAAAAAGAGCAAGGTCTCTGCAAAGGGAGACCACAGCCAAGCAGCCCCTCTGTGGCCTTGCACCATTGTTTTGTAAAACGGTAGGAGATAAATGATGGAAGTGATGAGAAAGCTGTTTCAGCGATGTGGAAGGTGTAATAGGTGTGCCTGGCCAAACAGTGTTCTGCTGTGACAGGGGACTGCTCTGATCGTGCTGGAAGTAGTGAAATCTGGTACAGTCTGTATCCATACTGTCCGCAGGGTAAAAAAGCTAACGTGATGTAGTGAACTCCTCTTTTTCATACCCAGGCTTCCTCAGCAAGGGAATTGGTTAGTCCAGGATGGACTCTGGATGGCTGCAAGCCTGGGCCCTTGAAGCAAAGCAGGGAGCAAAACAGCTTGCAGGGGAGACTCCTCCTGTATCATCTAGACTGTCCTTATCCACATACTCATCGACTGACAAAAAACTCTGAATAAATTTGGTCCATGATCTCTCTTTACGGATTCCTCATCAATCCTTCTTCCATAGTATCTTACATAGTAGAAACATATCTATTAACTCTGTTCATTATTATACATTCTCACTAGTTTGCCCAGTGCAGGAGTCAAACTGACCTAGCCTGCAATCTCCCAGACATGGCCCTCCTATCCTTGCCTTGGAGCAGGACTGGTTGATCCACTTACGATACATGAAGACATCCTAGAGTGATGCAATGACTTCAGAATCAGGGAGGTAAAAGGGCATCTGGCTGTGAAAAACCTCTGACCTGTGATACACCTCTGACAGATATTTCTCTCACATATTTAGCTGGAGAGCTGCTTTCAGGCTCAGCCATTGTACGCTGATTAGTGAAACGGGACAGTGTTCAAAGCTCAGGTCTAGCAGCAGCCCTCAGCTTCACATGAAGCAGACTGCAGCTGATGAACGGCATCTCAGACTCTTCTTGCAGTAGAGAGGCATCTGTCACTAGCTGGAGAATCAGAGCTCTGATTGCCTATTGCAACACCAATTTGGTGTTGTTTTGGGGCTACCAGGAAGGTGGTTTTTTTCTAGCAGTATGATATTGGGCCAATGATTTTCTCGTTTTTACTGAGTTTGCAAAAAAGGAGTTACCTGGGTCTCAGCGAAAAGCTCAGATGTGTATTGTTTGCTTCCACGTAAATGCAGCAGAATTTTAAGGCCTGAGTGTGTTAGAAAATGTTACTTAAATTGAGTAAGTGCAAAGAAGCATTTCTAGGATGACTAGGGGAACAAAACGCACATCTCCTTAGGAGAATTAGAAGATCTTGTCTTGTTTAGTATAGCCCAGCAAAGACTGAACGGGGGTGTGGTAACACTTTATAAATATATTTGAGAAGTAAATGTCAGAGAGGGATATTGACTTCATCACATGATCAAATGGCTGTACAGTGAGTAATCCTGAATACATTTGGACTGGAAATCTGAAGGCTTCCAGCTATCTGATGAATGAAGGGCTCAAATACTCTCCTGAGCACTGGAAGCAGTAGCTTTCAGTTTTGTAGGATGGAGCCTGAGAAGCTTACAGACATAATCGTACAACATAGTAGAATAGGAAAATGCCTGAAGATAGAAAATGAAGGTTATATTGTGAGTCCCTGGGCATCTGATGTGTCAGTATCCCCAAATGTGTGAGAAAATAGATTAGATCACTGTCAATTTTCATTATGCTTATAATAATTCCATGCCTCAGGGCTTCCACTGGAGTTGGGAAAGATTTTATTTTATTTATCTTGATGCATGATTTGTCCTCTACTGATCGTTTTTGCCTTCCTCTGCATGTCTGCAGATAGATTGTTATAGGTGGCATTAAAATCTTAGTGTTGATGTGTCCTGCTCATATACTCAGGGTTAGGCCAGCCTCTAGACCTGGAACTTTAAAAGAGTTATTTGCCTAGATCAGCTTGGTAGGCACCATTGATTTCCTTTATAGCATGGGACACAGCCTCCTTCCTAGAATCAAATGGAGTTTTATTTAGCAAATTCTTTGTAAACCTGCAAACACACACCTTTTCAACAAGCAAGCTGTTTATTCATCTCTTCCTCCTTTTCTTGACAGAGTTGTCCCAATGCTTACTACTATCTCACTGGGCACCTTTGATAATTCATTATTTGTCTGCCTCCTTTCATCCTCCAAAGTGGCAACATCACTTATTTTTAAAAGGATATTCAGAGGAAAGGCATTTCCAGCAACAAACATCAGGAATGAAGAAAGACACAAAAATGTTCACCCCTGGATTGTAAAAGCCTGTAGAGGTGCATGTGCAGTCCTTACGTTACTGTTGACACATCCTCCGAAGTTACCTTCCTCGCAGTGTCGGAAGTCCATCTGGCATTTCTAATCTCTTTCACTGCGTTAGATAAACAAAATACTTGAGGTAACCTCCACTCCATGGACATGATAAGCCCAGGTAAATGCAAAGGATACCTGGGTAAATGAATAAATGAGGTAAATGAATAGCCATTATATCACAGCAACATCTTTTGAGAATGAGCGAGGTAAACAATATCCCTGGAGAATATGATTGTCTGTCTGCTTTTTAAGTCTGCACAGCATTGGAAGTGTTCAGGAGAGGTTTTTTATGTGTTCACCTTCATGTATTGCTACTTACTGACTAAAAGAAATTTGCATCCAGGAATTCTGAATCACGGAACTTTGTGTCAGACGTGACCATCTCATATACACACAGGTATTTTTAAATTCTTGCACTCATACACAAATGCAAGATATGGTCAGTAATCCTGAGAAAAGTCTTACTGTAAAGCACAGCAATCACTCATAAAGTTCTCCTGAAATAAAGGCATCCTTTACCCTGTTCCATCTTCAGCCTTGACATCTGGGCCTTGACATCTTAACGGTTGGACTTGATGATCTTAAAGGTCTTTTCCAACCTAAACAATTCTATGATTCTATGATCTTCTGACCACATTTTCATCTTGCAATATCACCTTTACAGTCATTCTGTAGCTGCTCAGTGAGGAAGCTGTATCTCATGGAATGGTTGGAGGAACGGCAACTGTATGATGGTCACTCTACTCTGCATGCAAAAATTCTTGTTATTGCAGACAGTGACCTACCTGATTTTCTGGCTACCTAAACAATTCTATGATTCTATGATCTTCTGACCACATTTTCATCTTACAATATCACCTTTACAGTCATTCTGTAGCTGCTCAGTGAGGAAGCTGTATCTCATGGAATGGTTGGAGGAACGGCAACTGTATGATGGTCACTCTACTCTGCATGCAAAAATTCTTGTTTGTCATTGCAGACAGTGACCTTCTGGATTTTCTGGCTAGAAATTCTAAAGGTCTGAGATCATGAACTTTCCTGGGCTCCTGCATATAACCAGAGAACAAGGGCCATCACTGAGGCCTTACAGCTCTCCTGCTTTTAACTGGGGGCAAACAACATGCATCTGAAGCCCTAGGTAGCTCCTTTTTTGCAGAGTCTCCAGCTGGTGACGGATGGCTTTTTACTCCAAGAAGAGTCTGAGGGGTGTCCTGCATCAGCTGCAGTCCGCACCACGTGAAGTTGAGGGCTGCTGCCAGACCTGCTTCACTAGTCAGCGCACAGCGGCTGAGCCTGAAAGCAGCACTCCAGGTGCTCCAGTACTCTGGTGCACAGCACCAAAGGAACACACAAATGTAGCTTATTACCAGCTCAGAGCGCCAGGTTAACCCCCAGGTAGACAAAGGCACTAAGACTCTAGGTCACCTAAGTAACAGATGGATGTCAGTGTGAACCACACATTAACACAGGGAGACAGTCAAACCCACTGAGTCCAACTTTAAAGGCAGAATGCTCGAATTTCAGTAATTTAGGCTCTTTGTGCCATCTCTCTGATGGCACTTTATGGTGACATCAAATAATTTTAGGGTCCTGAAGTTTTAAAACTGCATCACAGTCCTCTTGCTCACTTGAAGTGACAGGAACAGGATAAAGTTCAATAGTACAAAGTACAAAGTCATGTGCTGAGGGGCCCATGATAAGGAATTTTTACGTAAATCTGGAGGAGCAGACAAAGAAAGAAGAGATAAAGAAAGAGGAGTGTGTTGGTAGAAGGGATAAAAAGGATGTCCTGCCAGAGTGATGCAGCTTTAAAAAAAAAGGCTGATGAAGATGGCACTCAGTGAGGTACTTTTAATAAAGAAGGGGAAGTATTAGAACCCTTATATAAGATGGTGATAAGATCACATCTGGCTCCCAGAACAACACACTCTCATCTTTGAAGCCTGCTAAACACTTACTTTGACTCTGGTCAATCCTTTACCTTCGTGTTCGCTTAAATCTCACCATATTCTCTCATTTTCCTCTTTACACCACTAGCCATAAGAAAGGTCAATTGCAACCTTTATGGGTAATGAACTCTTCCTCCTTTTTCCTAAGATCTTAATATCAGCATTGTCATCACAATAGTAAGAGACATGCTTTAGCTTCCTGTTTCTCCATGCCAATTATAAATCCCAAGCTACTATGGAAAAAGTTCAAAAGGGGTGACAAAGGATTAGAGATGCTAAATTCTTTAAAAAATAGTTAGATTAGTTGCAAGATTACTGGCAATGGCTCAGTTCCTTAAAAGTGAGGAGTGTGTATCTACACACGCTGTCATACACTGATCTTGCAGAAGCTGCTGCTGCCACCAGCTGGTAGTTCACTGGTCCTTGGCTGGAGAGATGAATACATGGCTTACTCAAAGAAGTCCCAGGAAGACAGGTAGGCCCTGACAGAGGTCACATCTGCAGAAAGTTACAGAAATATTGCTTCAGCCCAAAGTACATTTTGGAATTTGACAAAAGGCAAGACCTGTATTATGTTAGCAGGACCAACAAGTGATAGCACTCACAGTCAGCAGTTATCCATGGGCATGGCTAGAACAGCAAGCATACTAAATTCACAGCATCAGGCGTGCAACACTGGTACTTTTTACGATTAGATGACATTCATGTGCTTCACCACTTAGGTTCCAGAAATACATTTTGGGGTGGCAGCTCCTTTGTACTCTGGAAGTAGAAATGGCAGTTCCTTGCATGCTTCACTGCTGCTTCTGCAGAGCCAATGTAAGGAGGAATCTAGTGAGCGCTGTGTTATATACCATGCAAAGAACAAACCATTTGTCACCCTGTGGCTGCAGTCATAGATGTTGTAGGAGAAGGGCTTTTGCCCCACCTATGGGATCAGCGCAGGTCAGTGGTCCTTTCCTGCCCACTCTGTACACGTGAAGACGCACACAGAGATCGTGGATTAGCAGAAGCTGTATACATAGCTGTAGATCAGCTGCTGGGCTTGTCATTAGCAGTACAGAAACTTGCGCTTGAGTCCTGGAAGCACCAGGAGGTACCACAGTCACTGGGCTGCTGTGCACTTCAGATGGTGTTCGCCAGGACTGGAATGGCTGTACTATAGAGCAAATCTCAGCTGGCTGTTTCCTACCTGATTGTTCCCGTGAAAGCTAATATGTTGCAATTAACTATATTAGAAGAAATCAGTAACTTCTTTGGTTTCTAAAGAATACTGCTTTATCTGGATGTCTGAGACAGAATGGATGACCCTCGACATCCTTGTTTCCACACTAAGATATGGGAAATAGAAACCGAAAATCTTCTTGGGATTAAGACATGCCTTCATAGCAGATTAAATTAGGTCTGTTGTAGACCTAAACCACAAATACAACAGTGGTGATGGATAGTGCTTGTTCTAAACACAACCACTGAGTCATGGCTGGCTATCACAGCAGAATCACATGCAACACTACTGCCTTCACAGTTTGCCTGACTGGTGATGCCTCAGTCTTTCTTTCCAGTGAGGCCAAGCTCTCTTTCTCACCCATTGACATCAGCCTTCATGACCTCTGAGTGTATCTATGCTGTACCAGCTGTTGCTTACCTGCTCCAGCCATTTTCAGACACGTGTAGACTGATCTCTGAACATCCGCAATCTCTGTGGCATATTCATTTGCCCAGCCATTCGTGAGGTGGCGACGCCCAGCAAGCCCCAAATATGCACTTTATATTCCCATTGCACCTTATGCAAAAATGCTGGTTGGCCATTTCAGATTTTTTTTGTTGCAAGGCGTGCTTCTGCCGCTTGTAATACCAAGCCCGGTACTACCACTGCTGGGGTTGCCAGATCCAGAGAGGCGACATGAGCACATCTGATGCTGAACCAATGCTCAGCAGCGTAGCAGCAATAATCCAGCATAGGATTTGCCTTCTTTCCCTTTTCTCGACTCCTAGATTCTGTCTCCATACTTCTATGACGCCAATCACATACAAGATGCACAATTCTCCGTGAACCCTCATAAAACCGGTACCCTTCCTACGTAAGACAGATAGTCTCTTGAAAACTGTCACTATAATTTCTGGCTTTTACCAGCTTTCCCTCAGCCCAAACAACATTTTGCCTCAGTTTCCCATGCCAGCCTCTGAGAGGCATCCACCCACGACCCACACAGCAGGATCTGGGAGCTAATGCCTAGCGTGGGGCTTAGCTCTCAAGGAGGTCCAGGCTGGGAGGGACATGGCAGGCCCAGCACCATTGTGACTGCATGGGTGAGCTGGATGCTCAAATGTCATCTCACTGTGACCACAGGAGATCAGGGGAAGGAGAAGGCAGGGGCTGTACCCTGAAGATACCTTCTTTCCTTCTCCAAGGCTGGACCACTCTACCAGCTTCCCAGCTTGGTCTCCTCTCATCCATTGCCAAAGATGGACAGACATTTTCTAGTGGGGAGGAGGGCTGCCAAGTGTAGGGTGTTTACTTCACCTTCATGGCATATAGTCATAGCCACAGAGCTGGATAGTTGTTTAAACTGGGTCTTCGTCTACCTGCACCCATCCTTACAAATCTTGCAACAAGAATCATACATATTCTTGGACTCTGAGCCAGTGGTGGCATTTGTATACGAAATGCAAAGGTGGAAAAATACATGAAAACCAGAAGAAGAGGATCTATCGAGGCTTCTAGGTAAGGCATGTTTATTTTTAAGTGTCTCATGAGGCTTGGCCAAGGCCTCATCCCTATGGCTGTGGTATCTGTCCAAGGAGGTTGTAAGCAAGTCCACCACTGTGGTTCTGGTGGCAAAGGGAAGACAGAGAGTGGAAGGGTTGATGTCAACCCAGTAGCACCAGGATACCTTGAGCAGGCAGGGGACCAAACAATTCCTGAATCAGTTTATCTTCCTTGATTTCTTCCTGTTCTGAGAACAGACGGTCCCTTCCTCTTCCCTCAGCCTTTTTCTGGCACCAGGGCAGGCTGTTCCCTACCTGTGCAGGATCAGTCTTCTCTGTCATGGCCCCTAGGACCCTCAGTGTCTTCTGTTTCTCCATCCTCTGGCAAACAGTATGTGCCCGCCAAGGTGAGATCAGGCAGAGCTCGCAGCTCCCTTTCAGAAGTGTCCATGGAGGGAAGAGAATCAAGGAAGATATATTGGTCCCCAGTGTTGACACACCACGGTGAACTGTTGCTCATATTGATTTTCTCTGCCAACACCTCCATCTCTAGGCCACATTTTGGTTCAGAGGTGTTTTGCCTGAATTTACTGAAACCACATCCCAGAAGAACTGCTGGGGCAGGAGGGCCACCAGGCATTCCCCAGAGCGGTGGACATGGCAGTGCTCTGAGGTTTTGTCTAAAGCTGGGGAGCAGAAGGGAAGCAGTAGGAACAGAGAAGAGCCAAGCTATATGGTCTGTGAGATGGCCATCGCAAGAGAGGGCTTTTCCTGCTCTACCTTCTCAGCCTTCATAGTACAGAAAGCAGTCTGAAAGCCTGTGCTACTACTACAGCTGCCCTCTTGGAAAGCGAGGGACACTGAATGACCATGAAAATGGTGGTTTTATAATAAGATGATAAGGGTGTGCATGGTATAGCCTGAGCCAGGGCTTGTGGAGACATGCAGGGACACAAGGCTTGTTGGGATAGTGTTAGACTAGTAGGCTGAGCAAGGCAAATCTGACACAATTTCATCCATACAGTTTGTAAAAAGAGGACCCTGGAGCAATCTCTTATGCCAGACTTCACCTGGAATTCGTCTCACATTGGGCTGGTCCAATCACTCTGAAATCACTTTTGGGAGCAATGTGGCAAACCAGGTGATCTGCTCCCGGGGCCGCTCCCGAGTATGATTTTATTTGGCAATATTGCCAGCAGAGTTCCCTGGGGGACTGCTACTGGCATAGTTTAATAGTTGTATTGATGATCTGGAGGTAAATATGAAATTGCAAATAAAAGAAAGAGCGTACAGAAAGGCCAGTGAAGTGATAAATAGTGTGGAGGCAGACTAAATTGAATAGTTGTGTTTATAAAATAAATGCATTTTAATAAAAACAATTTGCAAAGTCATCTTACTAGGAGCAAATCGTGCAAGTTCATGTAACTGGAGACTATATTCCCTATAGCAGCAAACTTTAAAGGAAATTAGGGGTCGTAATGTACCGGATCAGCGCAAGCTTCCCGTGGAATCTTGTGGCAAAGAGGAATTTTGCAGTCCTGCAGTGCATCAACAGGAAAGGATACATGAGCAGCGCAAGGCATGGGAGAACAGGGACCAATACGTCTGCAGAGACCAATACCAGATTTCGATGTGCAAGTCATCTTCCCTTTCCTGATGATACTGAAAAAATAGAAACACTGGAAAACCTGAAAGTCATTAAAGAAAATGATGTAAAGAGTTCAGTGTGTTTAATTTATCATATAGAAGTCTAAGAGATGATTCAATTATTTTATTAAAGCACAGAATAGATATCTGAGAACAAAACTAACTGGACAATAAAGCATTTCTTCATCAGATAGACAGAGGTATGGAAAGAATCGATACCTATAAATTAGAGTCTTCCTCAAGCGACTTCTGTAAGTAAAACCTATTTAGAAACTGGATGATGGACATGATCAGTAAAGTATCTTTCCTAGCGATGCAGGCAGATTGTAAAGAGGGTGGGATATGAACGCACAAGAGTGTGAAGAATAAGTTTAAAATTGAAGAGTTACTTGACCTCCCCCCAAAAAAAGAATAGTAGAAAGAGAGTCCTTAGCTCAATGCCTGCCTGTCTCATAGTGCCTTTCAGGAAGGAATGCCTACCTGCATGACGAGATATACCAGGGAGCCAACTGGCTATAACCGTGTCCAAAGCATCCACACGACAGGATGGACTCAAGGAACTACACGTTCAAGCCTTTTGCCCCACTGTGTTCTGAAGTGCCCCACAGCCTACAGCTGCCCGCGCACTCATATACTGTGATAGGTTTGAACACGAGCAGTTCAGAAGAGGCTTGGAAGACCTGGTAGTCCCAGTTTGAACTGGAGGCAGCTTGCGGGCTGTTCTGGTGAACGTGAGGCCCCTTCATGTTGATCAGGCTGAACCCTGGAGTGCTCGCTGATTCCAGCCTCTCCTGCACGACATCTCCGCAAGCCCCAGGACTACTCCCAGCCCCAAGGCAACGGTGCGGGTAGCTCCATACTGGCTGTAACCATGGCTCTGCGCAACTTGGTTGTTTAAACGCTTTTCACCACAGGGTATAACTAAGTAATTTTTCTGATTTCCTGATTTGTTCTAGTTTGAACCCATGTGGGCATTACTTCCTTTTTCTTGTACACCGTGAATAATAGAACTACCCTCGAAGAACGAAAAGTGCCAGGGAAGGGCGCAAACACAGGAACACAGGCATCCACACTGTTTAACTATTACAAAGGTACCCAGCCAGCTTTTTCATCCGGACCACTGACATTCTTCCAGAATTGCTTTCAGGTACATTTCAGGAGTTGGAATACAAACGAGGGCTGCTCCATGCCAGTTGGACTCAGTGCTGGAGAATGGTCGCAGGTCCATTTCATTTGCTAGCACACATGTGGTCTGGGAGTCTTAGTAAATCTTACTGCTCGGGATATTCCTATGCCTTCCTTCCTGCATCTCTGGTAATGAAAAAAGTATCAGTTTTAAAATCAGTGCACTAGTTATTCTGCGTTACAGCAAAAAAAAAAAAAAAAAAAGCAATAGGCAAATCAGCCTTACTTGTTGGTATTACATAATGAAAAGAATATTTTTCTAAGAGTACTATATATATGCATTTCTCACACCTGTGGCAAAAAAAATCACATGAAGCTACTTAATAAATATTGAAAGCAACTCTGCATTTCAGAAGAATAGATCTTAAATTTGCTTTAAATGACATATGGCAGCAATATGGATGCAATATAAACTGAGTCTGATGAATAAGATTAATACTCCAGGGGAAAAAACCAGATAATTCTACTGATTTCTCAGCATATTTTTTAAAACAAAATTAAAAATTATTTCTTTATGGGATATTAAGGGTGCTATGAAATAAAAGTTTTCAGTATTGCAGATCTAGATGAATTGTCCTTACACTATGGCAATAATATTCCTGTCCTGAAACATATATAGAAGTCCTTTGCTGTGTCTTGCTGACCTCCTTGGAGCCAGAGTTGTGAGAACAGACTCTGTCATCCAATATCCTTTACCATCAATAGAAAGAGTCTCACAGGGCTCAGTTATCTTTGGATCAAGTCCCAGAACATCTCAAGATCTACAGGACTTGGAAGAGCAAAAATTATTGTATGAAGAAAATCCTGATCCTGCTGCTTCTCAGATAAATAAATTTAGATGATTTCAGTAAGACTGAGATCCAGCCATGATGCATAAATGCATCATCCTGCTAATTTGTGGCAAGACGTGTATTATTTCAATTCATTAATAAGCAAGTTGCTAAATACCAAATCTGTATGGAAACTTAACTACACCTCTTATTCAGCTGAATAATGGGATTTTAAAAAATTGTTTATTTTGTTGTATCACATTATTTTTATGCAGGAAAATGTGAAAATACAGCATGCTTCTGAGTGAGTCAAAAAACATCCTAAACATAAATACCATCAGCCTGATATATCAAGAGCAGGTAAATGGTATTCTGTGTGCTGCTCACATCTATCTTCCCTGCTTCTCTTTTGCTTATCACCTGTTGTAATTAAAACAAAGAAAGGTAGCTGGCTCATAAAATGGAATTCTTGGGCAGGTGGTGCTCCCAGTTAATGACCTGAAATTTCAACCTCCATTTCTGGGTCTGCAGAATGAGAAAGAAGTGATCGGTGCATTAGATACAATCACGCAGAAGAAAATAGTAAAAAAGTCAAAGACAGAAAGTGAGAAAAACAGGAGAGAAAACATACATCATTGGAACTCAATGTGTTTTATTTTCTTTATTCACTTCTTCCACTTTATTGGCCAGCAGCAGAAAACGAGCTTGAAGGAGAATCACAGTTCCAGAGATGGATAAACAGATGAATTATTTGTCGCTTTTTATACTTCTGAGAAGAAAAAGTGACTAAAGTAGCACTTTCAGTAAATAATCTTAAACACTGCACTGTGCCATATTATACTGGAAAAGTAATTTATCTGGAGTACATATACCACCAAATAAGAAAACAGTTAGCTGAGCTTTTTCCAGACCTGAAGGCCATGTAAACAGTCTCAAATCAACCTTTTTATGCTCTGGTTGGTAAGAAACCACTCTGCAATCTGTCTACATCCTACACAGCACAGGCCATTCTTTGACAGTTCTGGCAGGCAGGACCTCGTAACAGTAACCAGGCAGATTCCGACAGAGGCTCCATCTGGGCCAGTATCCTGTCCTCAGCAGTAACCAGAAGCAAATGCTAAAGAGTGAGGACAAGAGAAACATCTATGAGACCACTCCTGACTGCTCTTCTGGGCTTGGACTACCTTCGGTTCACAGGATTTCTTGAGCCAGGTGTGGTTTATCTACGTCTCTCTGACTCTCTCTACCAAGCATTTGTCCCATTTCCCCTTCAACCCAGCTAAGCTTTTGCTGTCCATAGCATCCATTGGCAAATAATTCTACAAGGCTGCTAAACCTTGCATGACAAAAATCACCCCTTTTTGCAAGTTTTGAAGCTGTCTCCTGTTGGCTTTAATTTGGTGGCCCCTAGTTTTTGTGCTGGAAGACAGTCTAGGCTCCAGACCACTCATGGCTTTGTAGATACAGCAAAGTATCGGTCATAACTCTCATCAGTGGGCTCTCTCTCAAGCTGAAGAGTCCCTGTCTATTCATGTTTTCCTAGTACAGAAGCCATTTCACATCTACAGTCATCCTGGCAGCCCTTTTCTGACTCTTTTCCAGGTCTACTCCAGGGAACCAGAACTGCACACAGTATTCAAGTCTGGGGTGAGCTGTGGGTTTATGCAGTAGCACAATGACATTTTCTACTTCGTTCTCAAATTCCTTTCCTAACAGTTCCTAACTCTCCATATGACTTGTGACCACTGCTGAGCACTGAGATGATGTTTTCATGGAACTTTCTGTTGCGATCCTTGAGTCTTGCTCCTGTATGGTAATGGTCAAGAGGCCATGAATCTTCACGTGAAACTAGGATGTTTTTGCTTGCTATGTGCATCGCTTTACATTAACTGTCTGAATTTCTTCTGACACTTTGTGGCCCAGCCACCAAGCCTTTTCAGGTCCTTCTACAGTTTCCTGCAACCTGTATTCATCTTTACTCTGCCAAATAACTTTCTCATAAGCCAATTTTCTCATTGCACCATCTGATCTCTTTTCTGGGTCATCTATGAACACATCGAATGGCACAATTTTCAGCCCAGTTCCCTGTGGAACTCCTCTGGGAATGATTCTCCCCTGCAAGAATGAAATGTTTGCCCCTATCCTGCATTTCCTATCTGGCAACCAGTTCTTTATTCAGTCTAGGATTTCTCCCCTTATTCCGTTGCTTTAGTTCCTTAAAAGACTTTGGTTAAGGATTTCACCAAAAGCTGATGGGAAATTCAAGTAGATTGTATCAATCAGATCACTCTTATCTACATGCTTGCTGACCCCTTGAAAAATTCATTAGAGGTTTACAAAACAGGATTTTCTTTTACGTAATCTGTGCTACTCTTCCCAAATGGGTCATATTGATCCACGTGGCCTCTCATTCTATCCTTTATTACAAACCCTGCTTAACTGCCCAGTGCAGATGTCCAGCTTACAAGCCAGCAATTGCCTGCTCTCTGCATGGAAATCGGGGTAGGAGCGCAATATGGTTACTTACATCATGAACCATGAAATTTTCTTTCTAAATCTTTCTGTCTCTATGTACCTATTGATCGATTGAGTTATTTGTCAGACTTTCTTTCTTTCTCTCTCTCTCTCTCTCTCTCTCTCTCTCTCTCTCTCTCTCTCTCTCTCTCTCTCTCTCTCTCTCTCTCTCTCTCTCTCTCTCTCTCTCTCTCTCTCTCTCTCTCTCTCTCTCTCTCTCTCTCTCTCTCTCTCTCTCTCTCTCTCTCTCTCTCTCTCTCTCTCTCTCTCTCTCTCTCTCTCTCTCTCTCTCTCTCTCTCTCTCTCTCTCTCTCTCTCTCTCTCTCTCTCTCTCTCTCTCTCTCTCTCTCTCTCTCTCTCTCTCTCTTTTTCATCGGTACACAAGTTTCTTTGTTTTACTGTTTTTTCCCCAAACAGGAAAACACTGCCCAAGTCGGTGATCATGAGAAAAATTTAACAACTGGCAATATATTTATAGCAAGTTTCAATCTTAAAAGCACTGTACACGTTTATCTAACAAAATTCATTAATCTAACCTAACCAGCCTAGTAAATATAGATTTAAGATGAGCTGGATATCTCTACATTTGATGTTCAACTTCCATTATTTTTTCCTGTCAGATACTTTACCTGAGTTAGATGTGGTAATGGGCATCTATCAGATTTCAGTCATCACAAGCAAGCTAGAAGTCATGTTTGCTCAGTTCCAACAGCCAAAGGCTTTCCCGCAAAGAGGAAGGAGAGGAAGTTTTAACAGTACTTCAAAGCCCATTTTTGTTACTGAATGTAAGGCAAGTTATTCTGCTCCGTACTTCTGCTGAATGTGTTTGCCCATAAGCGAGGATGGATATTAAGCAACGCTTTTGTTTGAATCCCAACCTCTCGTGCCTGCAGAGCCACGTCTGACACAATCGCATGTATTTAGGCTGTTCTTTCAAAATTCGCCCCCCCTGTTCCTGATACTCAGATCTAATCTGGTAAGTACACCATATTCTACATTCTTTCTTCCCAAATATTAGAAAAAGCTATTCTGTTCCTCAGACCAAGATCTCTCATGTGATCAGTGCAAAGTACTTGTATTAAAATCTCGTAATCCCAGGACTTCTGCTGTCCAGAGAATGTTCTGCCAACTGTGGAAACAGGATGGTCAGCAACTGCTGATCAATAGACAATGGATTTATTTTACCATAGGATGACAATACTTGTCAAGGCCTAGAACTGATTAATTGCTTTTTGTGGCCTAGGATTGTTTTTACAATTTCACGTTTGCGCAGTACTATATTTTCCTTAATATTTAGTGCTTTTTACAGTCACTTGCTTTTTAATTTTGGGTTAGCGTACTTAACCTTATGAACTCCTGAACAGTGCTTTAGATTTAGCAAAGACCCAACTTTCTGCTACTGAACTAGCATGGTAACCCAGAACAGAAACTGACCATTAGAGGTTTTTTTACATTTTTCTTGTTGTCATTGATTATCATAAATGGAAAAAATGTAACTAATAAAAAGATACATCCAAGAAATTAAGAATAGCTGATTTTGATGGTTCCTATCGTGGAACAGAAATAGTCACAAGTTACAGCTACAAGTGCATAAAATACATTAAATCTGTTGATTGAATATCATATCCATGTTAGTTTAGTTCTTATTTCAAATATTCATTCAAATAATTCATTGCGAATCAAAGCATCAGATTCTTATCTGCTGTAAACTGACAGCAAATTCCTTTTAAATCAGTGGTACTTTGGCAGACACGAAGGGCTGACTTTTAATTGACATTACGGGACTGATCTCAGATTCAGCTGAAAACAGACATACTGGAAATAAGCTATTTCTAAAACATACAGTTATTGTGATGTGCCGTGGGAATTTTAACATGTCAGATAATCTTCCCACAGGGAAAATCATAGCTGGATTATTTAATAAAGACTGATATTTTGTCATTCCCCAGATAATTCCATTGTGGTTTTTAGTATCAAGTGAACTTCTGTCTGTTATCGCTTCTCTTTCTTACACAGTTTAGAAAAACACCGGTAATTAGCAGATATAAGACAGGTGGGGAAGATAATGAGCCCTTATCGGGTAATCAGTCACTGGTTCCTCCATTTCTTTTTGTGTGGCATGCCAAACACTGTCTTCCCATTGCTCGAGCAATACTTAATTTCCACACAAAGTAGAACAGCCACAGGGACTGAACGGACCCCACTGCCAAATAGATCCTAGCCCCTGGGGTCAAGGCTTTTTGTAGGCTCTGATCCTTGTGGATAAAAAAGAGAGACTGAAATCCAGGTATCCTGCACTCCGGGTGTGCATTTTCGTTGCCAGGTAAAAGGGAAGCCTGAGGGCTGCCGTTGTGAGTGGGATCAGGCGTGGGCTGAGCATATCTACTGATCAGACACGGGGAGTGAGACAGGCAGAAAAATACCTGCTCTTCGGATCTGTGCAGTTACCCGTACCCCAGCTGCATGTATGACCTTTACCCAGGAGTTAGGTCCTTTTGTGCTAAGGACTTCACAGGGATGATCCCTAACCCGGAGCCTGTACCGGCAGGCAGCAGCTTGCAGCTGCAGATAGCGAGGCAAGTAGTTTAATGAGGAATTTGACGGGATGCGGTGAAGCGATAGTCACAGGCAGCCCCACCTAACAGCAAAGGGCAGCATGGGAAAAAGCATGAAGCCACCTTTTTGAAAGGCTTTCGAGAAGGGAGCGGGCTCAGCACCGCAAACGGATCAGGGCTGGAGTTCAGCCTCTGGTACAGGGTGGGGGTGGTAAGCAAATTTGAGCCAGACGCAAGTGTTGAATGGGTCCGAAAATGAGGAACGATTTTACGTGTATGGAAAACAGGAAGGGGAACCACTCAAAAGCAGAGAGATTCCAAACGATGGTCTAAAAATATAAGCAATGTGCTAATATTTGTTGAGGACAGAGGAAAGGATAATCGACGAAAAAACAATGAGAGTCAATCGCAGCAGTTTTATAGGAGTGGACTGGCGGGAAGGACTATGTCTTTAAGAAGTCAAGCAGAGAGTGACTTCCAAGATCTAGGTGCCGCAGCAGTCCGGCTGGCCGGCCATTGCAATTAGTGGCGAGTTTTCAGATCTCGCCACTTCGAAAGGGGTGCCGGCAATTTTTTCAAAGAGGTTGTTAATCGCGTTGTGTGCTTCCCGCTCCACTGGGATCTGCTGAAAAATTCCTAGAGACGTTTTGTGGTAACGAAAGAAAGGAAAGCAGTGCCGAGGGCTACTGAATGATCCGTATTGTCAAACTCCAATTATCCGGCATTTATAAAAGATGCTAATTATAATTTAGCATTGATTACCTCCGGGGTAAAAAATATTTCTCATTATTTGCCATCACGTATTTGACAAAAGCGGAATGCCCAAGGCAAATACCGACTCGTGCCACTTAGGGCTTAGAGATCCTGTTTCTGTCTCGAATTCGTTTTCCGTCTAGCGGTGCGAGGGGTGACCTGAGGGCCCTGCCGCAAAAGCGAGGCGCGTCGCTGAAGCAAGCCATCAGAAACGACAAATTCTGCCTGAGCTCGGGGCGGGCGGGCCAAAATTCTCGTGTCGACCCCTGATTTTTGTATAGCATGTCGGACTTGCGCTGCTTACCCCCCCCCCAAAGCATCCCCCTCCCGCGCCGCACCGACCCCGCTCCCGCCGCGGCGGCGGGATCGGTGCGGCGCGGGAGGGGGCGTGGCTGGCGAGAGGAGGGGGCGTGGTCTGGAGCCAGGAGGGCGCGGCGTGAGGCGGGGCCAGGGCAGCCTCTCCGCCTCCCTCCTTCCGCGCATGCGCGAGTGGCCGGAAGCGGGGCGGTGGCGGGGAGGGGGGGGCCAAGAGGGCGGTTATGGCGATGGCGGAGAAGTTCGACTCTCTGGAGGAGCACCTGGAGAAGTTCGTGGAGAACATCCGGCAGCTCGGCATTTTCGTCAGCGACTTCCAGCCCAGCAGCCAGGCTGGTCTCAACCAGAAATTGTGAGGGCCCCGCCGCTCCGCCGCCCCTCTTCGTTACCAGGCCAGGCCCCGGGGCCCTTGCCGCCGCCCCCCACCCCCAGCCTGGTGCCTCAGGGTACCGGAGGCCCTGGCCGCCGGGTCTGTTACCCATCCGCGGTAGCGAAGCGTGGGGGGAGCGGCAGGGGGTTTCGCCGGGGTCTCCCTCGCTGGGTTTCGTGTCGCTGGCCTGGCAGGCGGGGTTAGGGTTAGCGCAGTACGCCCCTTCTTGGGTAAAACCGATCCGTTTTCTTCTTACAGGAATTTCATGGTGACGGGCTTGCAGGATATCGACAAATGCCGTCAGCAGCTTCACGATATCAGCGTGCCCTTGGAAGTTTTTGAGTAAGTAACTTTGCACTTGGAAGGGAAGGTGCTGTAGTTGGTGTGATTTGAGGTAGCGTGTCCTTGCAGCGTGGGTATCTTCCCCGAGGACTGCTTGTTTCTTAAACTCCGTCTTCTGAATGCCTCACGAGAATGTGAGCAGGCAGAAGAAGGTAAGAAGTACCTTTAGCCTGTGAGAACGCGGAAGGGTAAGAGAAGTTATAAATTATACACCTGCTTTCAGATCTGTCCTGGTTTCGGCTGGGATAGAGTTAATTTTCTTCCTAGTAGCTGGTACGGTGCTGTGTTTTGGATTTAGGATGAGAATAATGTTGGTAACACACCGATGTTTTAGTTGTTGCTAAGCAGTGCTTACACTAGCCAAGGACTTTTCAGCTCCCCATCCTCTACCAACTGAGAAGGCTGGAGGTGCACAAGAAGCTGGGAGGGGGCACAGCCAGGACAGCTGACCCAAACTGGCCCAAGGGACATTCCATACCATGTGATGTCATGCTCAGTACATAAACCGGGGGGAGTTGGGCAGGGGTGACCGCTGCTCAGGAACTGGCTGGGCATCGGTTGGTGGGTGGTGAGCAATTGCACTGTACATCACTTATTTTGTATATTTCTTTATCATTACTATTATTATTATTATTGTTTTCCCTTCCTTTTCTGTCCTATGAAACTGTCTTTGTCTCAACCCACAAATTTTACTTTTTTTTTTTCCCTCTCTGATTCTCTGCCCCATCCCACTGCGGGAGTGGGGGGAGTGAGCAAACGGCTGTGTGGTGTTTAGCTGCCTGCCGGGTTAAACCATGACAAGATGTCTTTTTTTTTTTTTTCTTAATTTATATTGACTTTACATATGTAGGCAGTAATACAGATTCTGCCAAATCTAGTGATCTAGTAAGTAAGCTTTCATTTTGGAAATACACTTTTACACTCGATTAGAATCAGGGTTTGATGTTGCAGGTGAAAATAAATTAGGCTAGTACTTAGGTGTTTAGTTTCAGTAGTGGCGATGTTCTTGTTGGGCAGAGAATTAGAACGTTAGAAGCAAAATCATGAATGTAGAGGGAGAGCTATACAAGACAGCTTTTAAGATATAGCTGACAAGTTAATTTACTAGTGTTTCTTGTAAGTCCAAATGTCACTGGTTTGCTATATTCTAGTGTATTACTAGCTGTGCAGGACTCTCTTCAGTTGGGCTTTCACTCTATCTGTAAATCTATGATGACAATCTTAAATGTTCTGTTATTCAGTGATGGAATTTTCCTTTGTCAGGCACTTATATTGCAAAGCAAAGATACACTTACAGGTTTGCTGATACCGGTGTGTTAAGTTTTGCTCTTTACTATGGTATGTACACTTCCTCCTCATCCTTGAATTGCTGGGTGCCGTATTCCTATGTGCTTATTGTTCACCATATACTAACTAAGCTACTTTATGGTTAGTACCCTTTCAGTTGCTTGGAGAAGGACCATCCTTCTTCATTCATGTGTACTTATTGCCTGTGAGGAGCTAGGTAGTTATCTTTTGTTTGCTTTTAATGCTTTTTTCAAAGCTCCAGGCTTTCTGGAAACAAAGATTTAAAGCAGTGTACCAAGACAGCTGTTTGCTGGCCACGGCCTAGTCCTCCTTGAGCTGTCTTTTGGAAATGCCCGAGTTAAACTGTGTGGGTTTCTTTTTTTTTAAATGCACGTTTCAGATAATAGTGGTAACAAATAGACAGCAAGGTGAATAATTCTGTACCTTGGAGAACATCCTAGTAGGAATATGATCATTTAGGTAGTATCTTTTCTATTTGCAGATACATAGACCAAGGCCGCAATCCTCAGCTTTACACTAAAGAGTGTCTGGAGCGAGCTTTGGCTAAAAATGAGCAAGTAAAAGGAAAAATTGACACCATGAAGGTAAACCAGAAATAATGAAAGTACTAATGTAATAATGTATTTGATAAGTTTTTACTTTTCTGTAAATATGGGCGGGGGGGTTCACTTGTGCAGTTATTAAATTCCCTTGTTAGGTGATTTGTGTTAGGAATTGCTCTGCATCCCTGTGTCTTAACTGATGCTAATGCAGCCTGTTCTGGAAAAGGAACTTGTAATTCATCCCACAGTTGGAGATGCAGGTGTCGCTATGATTTTATTTTGGTTACAGTTGTATGTAGCATTACAGGTCGTCTTTGTTGTTTTCTTATTGAATGCTAGCGAGTACATCACACTGTTACAGTTCTGTAACTGTGATATGTGTAAATTTTAGAAATAAGCAAAACAGAAGGGGTATTTTTCCAGTCTTGAATGGATCTTAGAGTGTTAAAATGCCAAGTGTGCTATGTAAGCATGAGTTAATCTTTATAAAATTACTTAAAATGTATGCCAGCGTTTAGGGTTTTCTGAACTTGTACCGTCATCTAGTATGAACCTAAGCATTCTGCTGTACTGTTTAACTGCTGTAATTACTGCTGAACAATATAATTGGAAAAGGAAGTTTAGTGAGATTTGAGAAAGGGCTGTTTGTGTTCCAGAGGGTTCTTTGGCTGAACTTAAAATTGGTGTGGCGGATGGCAATTTGTGCTGCAGAATGTAGACTTATCTCTGTATGTTCTAAGCTTCTCTTTCTTTTGATATGCTCTGTGCTTGTAAAAGTCACTGAAATGTAGAACTGTATTGTATACGACACTTCTGTTCATCAGAGAACATTGCCTGATGAAATCTGAATAAATTGTGCAGGTGATGTATATACATTTTTTTTCTGTTTCCAGAAATTTAAAAGTCTGTTAATTCAAGAACTGACAAAGGTGTTCCCAGACGATATGGCAAAGTACAAAGCTATTCGAGGCGAAGATCCTCCTCCTTAAGTTGGCCTTTGATAGCTCTAAAAATGTCAATTCCATAAACTGACACCACTCAATAAAATCATTGATCGGAGAGAGGGGGAATCCAAGCCTTCATAGCAACTCTACTAAAAATGGCAGCGATGGACTGTAAAGGAGCTTGATGATTGCTGATGGTCCTGGTCTGAAGCTACTGAATCTTCCTGAAGACTTTTACTCAAAGGTTGCAGTTGAAAATTCCTGTGGTGATCTATTACGCTTTCTTGAAAAGTTTTGGAGATATAATTGCCTGCAGGTCATCGGTACACAGCATTTCCCACAAAGTGCATTTCCAGAGCAGAAAATCATGTTTTTTGTCTTCTGAAAAGTGTGCTCCAGGATTGTGGGCTCATCTGTTTTTAAGAGAAATGTGTTTATTGTACTTGATCATTTTTTCAGTTGTAAACTTTTTTTTATTACAGTACAAACAATTGACTGCTTTCATCTTGCCAAATTCTACTGAACAGGAGCCTGTGAAGGGCTGCAGGTCTCATGTGTCATAATGAATTGCAGCCAAGAAAACCTTCAGATATGTTTGTTTTGCTCTGAGCTGCAGTGCAGATGGCTGAGGATATAGAAAGTGAACATGTTCAGGGACTAGCTCCTCAACAATGTTAATATTTTGTATAGTACTTAATGTAAGCTTTTGTTTAATTCTGTTCATTTTCTGTAAGCACGTTGTTGAATAAAAACTTGAAAGAAATTTAAATGCTAACATTTTTCTCTTGTATGCTGCTCTTTGGAGGATGAACTGAAAGCTGTGAAAAATAGCGTATTCCTCAGTCTCACAAGTGACAGAAATAAAATGCGTATCAAAAGCTGGCTGATACAAGAGTTGATATCGGCTGATATCCGAAGAGAACGTCAGCTTGGTATTTTGGTTTTGTGGGGAAAACTTCCATTTTAGTACCTGAAGCAGGGGATTTGGGGGATCGGTGATTGTCACCTGCAGGGTTTCTGATTAGCTGCTAACTCGTCTGTGAAATCTATAACCGTTCATAGGTAAGGTAGTCCCAGCACAGAGGGGCCTGCTGGGTTCACTACCCGGGGGCCCAGTGCACGTGCAGAAGACGACCTTTACAGTGGCAGCAAGAGGGCCTCTTTTAATCGTGGGGATTTGTGAAACTTGAACCATCTGTGTTTACATTTGTCCTTCCAGGTGTAACTTGGCTTTTTTTGCACCAGCCAATGAATACATCATTTTGTTAACTTTCTTTTAGTTGCTAAACTTGTTGGTTTTGGGCAGGAGGCCCAAAAGAGCGCTATATGCATGTGCTCTGTAGCAGACCTACCTAGTCCATTAAAGACCTTAATGGGGATTTAGGTATGTTCAAGTTGTTGGTGCCATAGTTTCCACGCCTGAAGTGCTGTCGGTGCTCGGTTACCTAGCTGAAGCAAAGCCCATCCATAGTGCTAAGCAACACTATGCCTGACCAAGCTTTGGCATAACAAAAGGAAAAAGAAAAACAGAAAACTAGGTGTTCCTCTGCATTAGTTACGTGAGACTTGTTACCTGGCGGTCTAATCTACTTGCTGCCTGATGTTATCCTGCCCTGCCCTAGTCTGCATGCTTCCTTTTCATTATATTTGCCCCACCGCTAATCACTCTTTTTCCCTTCACGATTTTACTGTACTAACTTGGCAGAAAACAGCGATAAAGGGGAAGCGTGCCATGTTTGTGTTTTGCGCTGCCTGGATTGCCCTAGGTCCCTAGCGGTTGTTGAAGCAAGGCTTGCGGCTGGCAAGTGGGATGTACACAGGGCACGAGCGAAGAAGGTAAGACTATTTCTCTGGTGCGTATAATGGGGTGGGAAGCGGAGCTTGAGAGCAAAAGCCTCAGCAGCAGGCAGGTGAAACTGTGTTTCAATGGTAGCTGAGAGAGAACGTTTTTGGGGCAAGAGGCCGGTAGAACCTGGTCTGGATACTGGAGTATTCCGGCTCCTAGCACTCACACCAGTTTGTGTGTCAGACTTGGTGGAGTAGCACACTTAAAAACCGGTGCTTCCAGGAAGTCTTATTTTTACATCTATTTCTCATTCCAAAATATATTACTCTGGTTCTGCAAATTCTCTTAGAAATTCATATTACAAAAAAAAAAAAAAAAAAAAGATAATCTAGATAGATTGTCCTTGCCATTTGGATTTTTGGATCTGTAAACCTTACAGGGTGAGTCTCCTAATGTTTTAGAGCATTCTTGGTAGCTTTAAGTTTTGTAACACCAACTTAGGAAAAAAAAATGAAAGCACTCTAAAAATCAAATGAAAACAAAACGCATTCCCCGTAGAGCAAGCTGGCATTTTGTTTGAACGTAGACAGACTCCCTGGGGAAGCACTGGGACAGGTTGACCAGACAGGTGGTAGAATCTCCAACCACCTTCGGAGACTTTTAAGGCTCGCCTGGACTAGGCCCTGGGCAGCCTGATCTAGCTTAGCAGTTGGCTCTGCTTGGAGCAGGAGACGGGCCAGGTGAACTCTAGAGGCTTTTTCCAATCAATATGATTTTGCGACTCTATGATTCAAATAGTAAGAGTTTGTAAGTACAAAAAGGATAAAGGGCAGGGGCTAAAATTGCTGAAAGAGAAATTTGGATTAGGCATTAAACAATCTCACTGTAAGGCTAGCAAAGCAATGGTATAGTTTTCTTGTTGAGTTTCCATTAGAACACTCATGAGACATTGGTATAGTTGATCCTGTCTTAAAGCAGAGGGAGAAACAAGATGACTTCCTGAGGTCCCTTCCAGCCCTGTTTTGAACATAGGACTTTGCCATTCAGAAAACAAAAAATCCGTATGGATTAGTGTAAAGTATTTCTTGAAAAGAGAGCAGGGACGGAAAGCAAGGACAAGAGGCAGTGGACCTGAGTTGTAATGAAGGAAATTTGGTGGAGAGAAGGGGTAAGGTCTTCGCTCTGAGACTGGTTTAGCACTGGAACAGGTGCTCAGAGTGGCTGCAGAATTGCTGCCCTCGGAGGTTTTCCCATCTTGCCTGTACAAAGCCCTGAGTGATCAGACATAGCTTAAAAGTTAGCCCTTCTTGGGGCAGGCAGCTGAACTAGATAACCGGCAGAGGTCCCTTCCAACCATTTTTTTTTCTGTTTTCTATGAGTCTATTATCTTACCCTATCACAGTGAAAGGTTTTTTGACTACTCGGTCTCAAAAATGAATTTTTTTTGTGGCAGTATGCTGCAGATGATGGTAGGTATTTAACCAGGGCAGGGACCTTTGCTTTTATGTAGAGCAAGTTGTGATTAGCACCCATGCCTGCAGGTGAAGTACTGAAGAGGTGCTGCAAGCAGCTTTTTCATTGTCTTTCAAAGGCATTGGGTTGTGAGCATAAATGGTTTTAAAGATGTTTGGGATCAGAAACTGTTTAAAGTATACGCAAAGTGAAGTTTACTTTGAGACAAAGGTGAGGCCTCTGGAGGAACTGAACTCTCGAGGTAATTCTGTCTGTGTAGTGCATTTTCTCTATTCATTTCTAAGCCCACTGCATTTAGTGGGTATCTCTGTACCTGTTTCCAATTCCTCACGTGAGCTATGATTTCCCTGTTGGTAACTTTAGAGACATTAATGTTGTTACATGAGAGTGAGGTTTTCAACCAGGAGAGACCTTATCTTCTTGATTCTTTAATAAAAAAATCAAATACTTAGTTTTACATTCTGCTTCCTCCCTTGATTCAACTCCTTTGCTGTGATGCCATTCAAAAACTTGTAGCTTATAATTTTTGGTTTAAACACCATATTCTAAAATGTAGTCCTCAGTTTCAAATTAGTTTTTACACATATGGTTACTTTGAATTTTGAGCCTAGTGTATTAGTTTATAACAGTACCACACAATGTTAGGCTGGTACTGTGAAAATACTATCACAGCATTTACGTTCTAGACGTTGTGTGGAGCTTAGCATCACACGTCTGTGTCGGTTTATATGCTGACCAGCTCTGCGTTGATCAGCTCAGAGCTAATGAGCTTTATATGTTATGGCTTTTTTTGTAATGTGTTCTTTCCATATCTATATTCCATGCTATATATTATATAGAAACTAATAATGGATTAGTAGAGCTTATAATGTATGGATTTACTCCTACTGCTGATAGGAAAAGAAGGCGTGAGAAGGAAAGGGGTACTCTCACAGGTTCGCTGGAAAGAGGATTTGTTCCTTGAATATAAAAACACTGAACAGAATTCAAAATTTAACTTTCTGAATATTAAATATTTTTGTGCGTGCTGAAAATTTCCTTTCCTTAACAGAAAAAAACCCAACACACAAGTTCTGTGTGTTGTTTCAATGCGCCACAGCTGCCCTCTGCCTGCTATGCAGCTGAATCATTTCTCCACAATCCTGCTACTTTCCCTCTCTGAAGAGCACCAGCAGGGTAGGGCGAGGTGAGATTTTTTTGGCAGAGGATGGTGAAAGAGAAACTCTGTTCATAGGATCTGTGAATTTTCTATGCTTTGGTGGGCTTAGTGTGGGAAGCCCTTGAAATTAGTTGCATTGTCCAGTAAGCATCCTTTCTGTCTCAGCTGCAGCCTTCACGTCGCTCCACAGGAATACCAATGTGCTTTTGCGTTAGGCAGTCTCCCGTACCTTGTGGAAAAGCCTGTTCGTTTTGCTACCGTTACAACCCCATCACCCTTCCATAAATGCTGTACCAAGGACTCGGACTAAATCTATGCATTAGATTTGTTTGTGAAGCATCGCTCGATTTTGGCCACGTTTTGCTGATGTTGGCACCACATTATGGATTTGATTGTGCCAGCTACATAACGCCCCAGCAAGGCCTCGTGCGTTCTCTCTTCTCGCTGTTTTTGATGCTGTTACTGCAACATTATTAAAGTAGTTGAGTAAGTTGAGTTTTGCAGAATAAACAAACAGAAGTGGCAGAGGATTCTAACAAATAACAACTCTCACACTTCCAAAACCAAAATCACAGTAGCCTCTAGGGTCTCTTTTAGAAAAATGCCATAGGAATTTTTATTTTTAAATTTTATTCTATTGTTATCCCAATTGACAAAGATTCTCCTATTCTGAATTCCACTGTTTAACAATTATTGTATAATATAAAGGGTAATATTTTCCACAGGTTGTGCATTTCCCTCTGTGTCTTGCTTTTCTCCTCCATCCCGTGAGAATTAATTGTTACCCGATCATATTTAGTGGGCATTAATGAAGAATATTTTGCCAAAGCAATATAAAGTATTCTTTTCTTTCCACATTTTGTGATGAATGAGTGGACCTTTTTAAAAAATTGTTTTGTCCCTTTTGGCCAGTGCATCTTTAACTGCTTTTAGCTGTAGAAGTGTATCTGCTTCTGGCTTCTCCATGGGTTATGAGACCTACCTCCACAAGCTCCTCTTCTGTGAGGGAGGGCGAGGAAGGGAGATGGAGCGAAATGTAGCCGGGCTCCTGCAAGCACGTGGGTACGCTCTCTGCGGCACGCAGTCGGGGCCTCTCCAGAATGACACCCAGGTCTGACAGGCTGGCTCTGGGGCAGGTCAGCCCTGGCCAACTTCTCTTTGATGGCCTTGGTCAGCCCTAACCTTTGGTCGACAATAAGGGTTTGATTTTCCCATGCAGTTTCTGCAGCCAGGCTTATAAATTGAGTTGCGCCTGTCAGCAGCCAGCTGAGCCCCCGACAGGGCTCCAGCAGCAGCCTCGGCCACAGCTGAGCAATTGTCCCCCCCTGCCCCAAAACAGCTCTAAAGTGATGAATAAATCGTCAGGGTGCTGGAGCAGGGTTCTGGTCATGGTGGTCTATACAGGGAGTGACAGAGTCAGAGGCTGTTGGTGAGAGCCAGGGTATTATAACTGCTGAACAGCTAATGCCTGCTGGATAAGTCCCTGAGTAGGCAGTGACGATTAGCTGCATCTGGTTGATAAATTGCCATATCCCCACCCGATCCCCACTGAAGGGTTCGGGGAGCTGGGGAGCCGTCATCACTCTGGGTGCAGGAGATGTTAAGAAGGCTGAAGGTCTGCAGTCTGCCTGTGCATGCTGTCCATAGCTTCCCGTAAGATTTAGAGATCAGCGTGGAGCGGTGGGGGGCAAGGACCTCCACAGCCACAGGGCCCTAAAAATGTGTGAGATGTGTGTGATATAAGTGTATAATTTGTTATTGTTGTTAGTTAATGAAATAAGTACCCAACACCAGCCACAATGAAGATGGTTACCCCCATAACACCGATGTCCATGCTTGCTGATCGGAAGCAGGT
>NW_008825409.1:7197855-7208649 GCF_000699105.1 Pygoscelis adeliae | reverse complement strand
AGAGGTGATTTATAGACAATGCATGGACCATATACTTCTCCTGGCTAGCTAAGTGGTCATGGTAAACACGGTGACTGGGATAGTTAGTGGAGATGGAGGATTAGGGAATAATATTCCTTATAGGTGACATCATCATGGGATCCCAGCAGCGTGTGTTTTGTGAGGAGTCTGGCTGTGTGAGAAAACATTTTTTTGGCTTGGGGGATATATACATCAGGAATAATAATAAAAAAAACCAAACAGAAAAAAAAAAGCAAAACCATCAAGTTTCACGTTCTGCTCAGCTCCAGTTCTAAATTTGTGATGCTTTCTTATTCTATTGTTTCATGCTTGCTTCACTTACTGTTTCTAGGCTGGCCATGCAAAATATTGCTATTGGTGCAACTGCCCCAAACAGTCCATATATAGCATAATATGGAAGAGGGGTAACTGTTGTAATTTATGCATGTTTTAGGGAAGAAAAGGTAGCCAGAATAAGTGCATTTGAGTTTATAGTGTAGAATGAGAATTGCTAGAAACAATGGTGTTTTCCATTTCCAGTGCATATGGAACACAAAAATCTAACCTAATTTTTCTCTAGTTTGTTAATTGGTTCTCTGAAAAGGAGCATATGTATGAATTAATTACACCGATGTATGCTCTGGTTACATGACAACCTTCAAGACATTTGTTAAAGGAAAATGTTACATCTTTGCTCTTTCCCATTCTGTTACCTGGATTGCATGGTTGGAGGTGATCTGGAATTTTATTTAAAAATAACATCAACATAACATTAGCCAGGCAACAAAGCATCTAAAATAATTAAAAGGTGATACAAATTTATCTAAAAGAAAGGGTATGAAAGCCTATGAACGTTCAGAATTTCAAGCGTATCCTTGAATTTTAGTAAGCTTTTGGAAACAATAGGGAATATGTAATTACAGGTAATTGCTTAGTTTTTAAACCATTATCCTTATTATATGCACTGTGAAATGAAGAGATATTAGATAATGCTGCTGGGCGCACAGTTCTTTGAGATGGAGAGTGTGCATATATATCCAGCTGTACTCCATTTAGGATAAACAAAGACAGTATAAAATGCTTTTTTTCGGGCTTGAAAAGAAGCTGATCAAGAAGGCGCGAAGGCTTTTACTGCAACCTGTTAAGGTTCCGCATCCTCTCTGTCCCTTTTTCTACTGGAAGTAGGAGCGGTTGGGTGCCCAGCCTCCCCCCATCCTTGAAACCTCTTTTTGCTTAAGGCTCCCTATGCAGAATGCCTAACTTAAAGCTGTGAAGTGTAACGGGTAAAGACATACCTGTTACAGGAGTTACCCGCTGCAGCTGATCAGCCGTTTGTATATCTAACCCATAGCTCTTGCTAGGTTTTTTCATGCAGATCAAGACACTTTGGTTGTTAGCCAGCTCCCAGAATAAGATGAAGCACCGGTGCGCCTGAAGCAACCTGTTACTCTCGTACCATTCAGAAGAGAGTTTCCTGATGCAAGAAACCGTTCTGGGCAGAGCAGTTTGGTTTTCATTGATTCACCTTTCTAATTCAGTTGGTTGATAAAGTACTGCTAAGTGGTTCTAACGGTTTGATAATTTCCCAAATATTTTATATTGTGAAGTTTTTATGAATTACTTTATTTGATGAATGCAGTTCCCAAGTGAATGAAAGTGCTTATTGTATGATTCCAATAAAGTTATCCCAGGTACGCTGTAATTTCATCTTTGACTCTCCTATGATCATAGAAATAGAGAAGATAAACCGTCCAATCCATTTCCTTTTGCCCTGAGTGATCTTTGAGATTTTAACTAGATCAGTCAGAAACTACTAACTGAACTTGCAGTTTTACTGAAACCTCTCTAAATCAATGTATTTAAAAGGTAAATTGTATAAACAAAGACTTAAGAAATGTGTAAGAAGTGTTCCAAACGCTGAGCTTAACAGCAAGTTAATAAAAGAGAAATATCGCTGCCAAGAATATTTCTGGATTCTCAGGTTTCAACACAGAGTAATATCTTACTTTACTCTGACTAATAGCTGTAGTGTTTCTGGGCAGTTGCCAGATGTCCTTCCAGCTCCGCAGAGCACAGAGTGAAGGTGACACGAGTATCTGCCCTGCTCTGAGAACACTGCGTTTGCTGCATGTACTTCAATTACTTCCATATGCTTAAGATCCTTCTGTATATTTTCTTAATTAAAATAATGGAGGAGCACACATTGCAAGATACTTCTGTAACAGCTCTTTTAATACTCTCAATTAAAATCAGGAATCTGTATTTTCTGTATCGTGACATACTTCATACTGAGAACTAGACTGTATTTAGTCTCGACAAGATGTAATGCAGACAGTAAAAAAGAAACATCTTTCCGCACAGTATGAAAATTTTCAAAACAATTCCCTCTCTTCTCCTGAAAGAAAAGTCCCTTTATGTGCTAAGAAATAGCACATAATATTCCCATTCCTAAAGATCTGACTTGAATCTAATTTACTTGGTATTTGTAATTTGGTCATTATATTAAGCAAACTTCTCCAAATATTCACCAAAGGAAGACGGAGCTACTTTTATATATAATCTGGGAAAAGGCGATTTAAAATTATTGTCATATTGCATTATTTAACAAGTTACTTTGTGGGAATCTGGGCCATATTTATATAATTTCTGCTGCAAAAATAGCATTTACTCTTCATGTTAATTGTTGACATTCATAAACTTTTATTTGGAATGTTGCTAAGAGTTCAAAATTCCTGTGATTATATAGATGTAATGATATACACCAAACCACTTCTGTACTATCATGGGAATTTTCAGTCCTCATCAGTAAACAAAAAGAAGCTTATAATTGTCTGTCACCAAAATCACTGGTAGGTGCCATTTTTATGTTTTACCCATAGGCACCTTAGGAACACACTGCTGAAGTAAGAGATTATCATTTCAATATATAAGAAATTCCATCTTCAAGCTTATTATTTGTTTCAAAGTATTATTACCTTTTAAATAATAGACTTATCTATTATTTTATTACATTTGACCAATACTTTTTCGAGAGATTCTCTTATATGATCAAAGCCCAAGACCCAAGAAGTTTCAGCAAACCAAAATGGCTTTGAATAGATCTCTTATCAAACATGAGATGTTACTTGGTCTAACACTATTTAATATAATTTCTGGTCATCACATATTAGGTTACAATACTTAAATGAATAATTGAATAGGCATCTGGTACTCAGTAAAACAAAAGATGGATTCAGTGATACAACAAATCTTATTTTAAAGAAGTAAGTTAAAAAAGATAAAAATTTCTTCTTTCAGAGCTCTTCTTTCAAATTAAGAAACTTGAAAAACTTTCAAATCAAGAAATGTTTTCAGAGTACAATAAGCGTAAATTATGTGACAGCTTTTTTATTGCTTTTTACTCAGCCTGGGAGTTTCTTTTCTTACGCCACACATTGCAGAAGATGCATAGCTTCATAGATGCATTTTTCCTCAGACAGAAATTCTGCTTTTATGTAAATGAAGTTCCTGAGGATGCTCAGCGTACGTGTAAGTTCTGTCATCTCTAGAGGTTGATAGCCATGGCTGCAGAGCATTAAGCCTGCAAGAAAAATCTAATTTGCTGCTCAGCAATGAAGCTCTATTTTGATTAAGTGGAGAGGAAAGAACCATTTTGATTACATGCTGGAACTCACTGAGATTATGGTGAAAGCAAAAGAAAGGAAGCAATTAGTAAAAACACTTCTTTTTCTCATTTATTGGGCTCCAAATTTTACAAACCAATCAGTTACAAAGCTTATCACGGAAATATTGCTGTTGCTGTTACCTTTATTATTATTTGAGGAACACAAACAGCCTGAAGAAACACGACAGACTTGTGTGAAGAGAGGATTCCCAGGCAGAGAAAATTGTGACTCAGAACAACGTAGCAGTACACAGGTGCCTGTCTGTGTATGCTCCCCTGGCCTCCACTGATTTAGGATGTAGGGACATCCTCATTCTGATGGATATTACCTTTGAGCTTTGTAAGTCTCAATGGATTTTTTTTTTCCTCCATGAATTTGTTGGGCTGCACTTTGAACCCCTTTAAACTTTAACATCTATAAAATCTCATGGCGAGGATTTCCACAGTTTGTATTTGCATTATGTGAAGAAGTGTCTGCTTCCATTTGTTTCGAATCAGCCATCCACTAATTTAATCCTTAGTTGTTGCGCTAGAAGAGATAGGGAGCAGGCACCTCCTATCTCTCCTCTTCATGTCACTTGTGGTTATATAGTTTACTGCAATATTCCCTTCCCAATCATCTTTTTTCCAGGCTGAAGGCTACTTTGTTTAGCTGCTCCTCATATGGAAGCTGTTTTGTACTTCAGGTCATACTTGCCACTCTTCTCTGAACAGTTTCCAATTTTCATTTCTGTCATTTTAAAACCTGAGATTCTTTGAGATTCTTTGATATTCTTTAACAAGGGATCTTGTTGAAGGCCATCAGGGAATCCAAACAGAGTTCATCGATGCATCATTGGTATCCAAAAACTCACACACACCTTTAGAGAACTCCAACAGCCTTCCCTGGACGTATGTAAAGCCTTCCCTGTACCAAAAGCTGTGTTAGCTTTTCTCTAATACATACTTTCCCTAATACATAATCTTGCTTTTGCTCTTCCTGGATGATTGAAAAGTTCTTCTTTATCATTTCAGGATTAAAAATGTAGTTGGGCAAGTCAGATTCCTGTCCCACAAAGATTTCTGCACACACTTTATTTACCCAGAACCATGCCATTTAAGGAAAAGACAAAACAAAGACCTTTTAAACAAACATTTCCAGTGATTGTATGGAAAGAGTATGCCAGTTCAGGGTTCATATAGAAAAACCTCCAATATTTTTTCAGAGGATAAAATTATTTTTTGTCAACATCGATAGAATTTTTTAAAATCCTCTTTCATACATGATGGCAAAGGACAACAAGGAGCGTTTTCTTCTTCTTTGCTGCATCAGGTCTGTGTGCTTTTTAAGACTAAATATTAAACTGAGAGATATAAAGACATCCTCCTGTTCCCAGGGATCCTCCAGCATAAAATCACATTGCTTTGTCTAAGTCCTCTTGCCACTGATATAAAATTAAGCTTACTTTGAAAACAGCTTAATAGACCAAGTTTTAATATTGTACCATGTTAACTCACCGCTGTAAACCACCTGGGGACTAGATCAAATGCATTTTGAAAAGGACAGAAAAAGGAATGTCTATCTCACAGCTTTGGCATTTTCTTTTCTTATCTGTACTGCACTCTGGGGCTGTTCAGGTAAACACAGGCACATTTAAATGAATATGTAAAAGTTCAAACTGGCATGGCCTGTGGTTGTACAAACAATCATTTGAATAACCTCAGATGCATGTTAGCAATTATATGTAAATACATATAAAAATGGTATTTAAATATACAGGTATGCAGTCATCCAACTGCACACAACCAGTAACTGTGCATCTTTCAGATTCTGGTGAATTAACCACCATACCGTACTGTACATACCATACTGTATTGAAATTTTCTCATGTAAGAACCTGGGAGCCTTCTTTTGAACTATAATTCTACATTTTATAATAATTTATATATACTGCTGCAATACTTTGTGCAGTAGTATTGCACATTCATCAGAAAGCTCTGGTCATATTGTAGCTCCATTATTTGTAACAGCTGCTTTCTTTACTCAGTGCTTTAGTAATTTCATACAGATTAAAGCAACAGCACAAGAGAGCTATTAAAAATTGAAGCGAATTATAACAATTTTGCTCATCTGTTTTCTGCAAGTGATCTGGTACACTGAAGAGCTAGAAAACTGCAGAACATTTTCCATACAATTTTGTCCAGTTAACAGCAGAATAAGAGGGGATTGAAAACAGTACTAATAATCAAATACATGGTTAATCAGACATGCATTCCCTTCAAAGAGGGCATCCTCAGGACTCATCAATAATTATAAATTGCTGTGAATTACTGGAGCTGATTTATCTTCTGGGCATAGCAACAGAAAAGAAGTATTGCACAGGCAGCACTATTTTGGGAGAGGTGATGATGTTAATTTGAAGGACAGGCAAAGAGGTTTCTCTGATCCATTTTTATAGTAGTTGTCTTTGCAACAGTTCTGAGGCAGTACCAGAAAGGGCGGGATGAAAGATTTAGATTTGCCTGAAGAACTGACAATATTCTCCCATTCTTCCATTGGTCTGAATTGACTCTGTATGGTAGAATAAAAATCTTGTTTAATTTTGTAGCTTTTGCAATAACTGTAGAGCCCAGGGGCCTGGGTGCAGGCATTGATTTACTGCCTGTTTCTCATTTAGGCGCACTGACCAGCACATTGCTTGCTAATTTCAAAGGACCAATGTGTCTTAAAGGAAGATGCTGCCACATCGCTGCAGAGAGAATATGTAAATTGATTGGATTTTTTTTGATTGGATATAGTTGTAGCTCTTATACAACACGAGCATTTAGTTTCATTGTAACTAAGGTAAAAAATTACAAAACCAGAGTGGCTACAAACATTAAACCAAAAGAATTAGAAAGAAGATAAAGAAGCTTTAAAAAAATGCTTACATATAAGGCCAGAAGAGACTAGATCATCTTACCAGCCTTACTACCTTCCTGCGAAATTCTTAATATTGGAGACCATAAAGTTTCATTCAGGCATTCTTAGACTAAGTTATAAAACTTGAGCTAGGTTAAAACATTTCCCTAAAAATCAGGAAAAGTCCAAAAGTAGGAGTTAGACACAGTGGTTCTGATGTAAGTTGAAAACTACACCTTACGACCCCCAAATTTATGAGCAAACTATATCAGTTATGTACCTGATCTGAGCTACCAAAGCAATGGATCACCGTATCCAATGTTTTCTCTCTACAAGCAACTGATCCACGTTGCTAAAGGAAGACAGGAACAAAGCCAAAACCAGAAGAGAATAAGCCTTGTTAATGGCATGCTGGGAATAGCCCGTGAGGGACAGAAGTCCATCCTGATGTCCTTGTCAACATCCCGAGTAAACACCATCAGCTGCAAAATATCCTACTTGCAGATATGCACGTGTAAAGCCAAGGTGCTGTGGGCAGGTATGTCAGGCTGTGCATTAACTGAGGGGCCCCACAGTGCTCTTAAGGTCCTGTCATCAGGTACGTGTTCCCACAACATCCCTACCCTGTACCAGGAAGAGGCCCCGGCGTGGCCTCAGTCTACCGTATATACACCCCGTACAGTTTTTAAGAGTAAAAGTCTCCTTGGTGCTCATTTATGTGAAGCAGCATTTCAAAACTGAATCCGACTGCGTGAATAAACTACCAGCCCACTGCCATCAAGAAAATAACAGGAGTGAGAGTGGAGCATCTCCAAAGAGCAGTGCAAATACTAATTTTCACAATATTCCTGTGGCAAGTGTGGTTCAAGCTGCAGAATTATAAAGTGAATCAGAAACATAAACACAGGCCACAGGTGGAGGAAATGTAGGAGCTAGGCTCCAGCTGCCTCCATACCTGTTCCTCAGGTAGACTAGAAATGCTTTACGTGTACAGCACAGATAATCAAAAAACATGCCCGCATTAAACTGAAAGAGCACTGAACTGATCAAGATGACAAAATATTTTGAAGCAGCATTAGCTCGCAGAACTGCTCAAATCTATTTCATTCAGGCTGTGTTAAAATTAATTTTAATGCATTTTAGCAAGTGTGTCAAAAGAATTCTGAGGGTAGAAGTCCACCGATACAAATCACTCACCAGACCCAGACTGAACGGTTTTACAGTCTGGCTCATAAAAACAACTTTTGTCTATTTAGCAAGATGACCCAGCAAGCAATTTTCTAGAGCCATTGCAATTGCTTACCATGAAAATTACAGGTTGTGTTCAAGAAAGGGTAAACACCAGAAGAACCTTTGTGCATTTGCTCCACTTTCTGCTGAGCAGCTTTGGCCGCAGCTTTCTGAGCATCGCATCTCATTGACAAGGTGACCCAGAACACAAAACCTTTTAATTAGCCTGAAAATCCAACCTGCTTTGTATACATGCCTGTCAGCCCCCTTGCCTTCTGCTGCCCTTCGTTGCTATGGCAGCGCTCTCCCAACAAAGGAGGATATCTTGCAGAAGGAGAAAAGCATAGCCAAGATGCTCAGAGCTTTTTGCATGCGGCCGGATAAATATTCATGATGCAACTGTCTGCTTAAGAGCTGCTCTTTGAGTAAATTCTAGGGCTATTGTTCACCCTCAAATAACACCCAGAAGAAACTTTTCCTTATTAAAAAAAAAAGCTAATCCCCAGGTAGACTGCAAATGTTAAATCACCTTCCTTCCCCAAATATCAGTTGGGAAGTGCCAAGTGAGGAGATGGCTGTACAAGGAAAAATGAATCAGGCGCTTGACCAGTGTAAATAGATCTGTTGAGATCTGTAAAACCTGTCCAGTTTTTACTAGTTGACAGTTATCATTTGGCCCATTGTATTGATGGTACAATCAAAAGCAGAATAATTTTAACTGATGAGAAGTTATGCAATGGTCTATGTATTACTGTTAAGTATGGGGGACAGATTTATTACATGATAATAAAGGACAAATGGATACTTACATCTGAATGTGTGTTAAGCTGTTGATCTTCTTTTAAATAATTCCCCCTCTTATCCTGTGTGGCTTTCTCTGTGGCACCTTTCTTCATGTCACTAAATTCTTCTGTTTATCTTGAGGTGGTAGAACAACCTTCAAAATGTCTGAACACACTTTGTCATCTATTTCAGCGCTACAAACTGGGAATTGTAAATGATTTTAATATGTCATCATTTAAAAAAAATAGTATTCTGGGGTGGTTTCAACAGCATTTTTTGGAATAGTTAACATCTATGCTGACCAGGCCTTATTTTAGCTCATAAATCTCATAAGCATCAAACAAGATGCTGTGCCTTCAGCAGAGCACTGATTACTATAATACATCTTTCTGCCATATACTGGCAGAGATGCAGATACAAAAAAAGGAGGACTGGAGTGGTAGAGATCAGCTTCAGGTTTGGTGACATTAAAACATCTCAAGGAAAAGGGAAAAACTGATGAAAGAAGCCTGCTTCTCTCTGGGTATCCAAATTTGGATTAAGGATTTTGTATTTCTTAACCATTGTATGAAAATGTTAGTGGCAGGCAATGTAAAGCGAAAGAGTGACTAGTACTATATCACTACAAAGTAAATTGTGGTTTCCTTTAAATAATACAAAGAAGACTGTAATTCATTCTTTAAATGACAAAATTTACTTAATCTTGACATGAATAACTATTATATAGTTGCTTAGCAACTCAGACAATACTAACATCCTTGGCCAGGTGGTATCGAGTTCCTTTTCTGAATTTCTGGCAGTATCTTTCCGTTCGTTTAAAGCTCTGTAATAGCTTCCCTGCCTCTTATGCTTTAAATCCAAGACTGTCCCCTTCCATTTCTCTGCACAAGAGATAGCCTTGATTTAGGGGAAGTGATTCCATAGAATTGAAAGCTGTAATGTATTTGATATATCTTTATGTCCCTATAGTCTCTTAAAACCATTTATGGGGAAATGGAGCTGAATTCTGTTTTCATTAAGTAATTTGGTTAATTTTCATTTACTTTTTTACGCTGTCTTTGTCCAGAACCAGACACATTGCTGATGTGAATGGGATAGGGAAAGGGAACTTCATATGGTACAGGAGCAAACTTCTCTTTCATGCTGTGTTCCAGGAAGGTGTGAAGCCACTTGGAGTAAGCCTGGTGGAGGGCCACTGAGATGGTCATGCGGCTGGGGGTGGCCAGAGGGATGGATCTGGCTTATCCTAGAGAAGAAAAGGCTAAGACGGAATCTAACTGCTGTCTTAGAGTAACTAAAGGTGGGTTATAGAGAACATTGCACCAGACTCTTGTTGGGTGTGCACAGTGAAACGACACGAGGAAACTTCTCCAGCAACAAGGTGCAACAAGAGAAATGCCAGTGACGTGACGAAGCAATTCTTCCATGGTGAGAGTAGTTAAGCACTGAAACAGGTTGCCCAAAGAGATAGTGAATTTCTTTCCTAGGCAATTCTCAAGACTCATCTGGATGACCTCCAGAAGTCCTTTCCAACTGGGTTTTCTGTGATTCCATGCAAGGGGCTCATTATTTTTGTTTTTCTGTGATTGCTGCACCGGGAAATGTTATGGGTTACGTTACTCACTGAACTATGTAGGGAGATGACTAGGCCCATCCTGAGGCTTGGATAACAGAACAGACCATGAGAAAATACTGAACATAACAAGACAAATTGCCGAACATAACAAACAGCAGAGTAAGCAGCTGAAAAACATTACGGTGTAACACCACGAGAAATGGCTGGATTTCACAGTTTGTTATGAGGAACTATGTAAGAGAAGGACAAGCTTCACAGGTAACTGGAGGGCAATATTGGGGACCTTTTGGAGAGTGCAATGTTGGAGGAAAACTATGTCCAGGTTACCATATCAATAACACCATGCAAGGCCTAGATGTTATAGGTAACAGCATCAGAAACATCAAATGTGGTTATGGATGTAACAAAACTGGGAGCAACGCGGAAGGAGTAACTAGAGTGGGTTGTTTATTTGGGAGGACATTTTCATTTATTTGCTGGTGGCTCATGGCTTAGACAGGTGTACTCTGCGCTGGGTCAAAAACTGGCTGGATGGCCGGGCCCAGAGAGTTGTGGTGAATGGAGTTCAATCCAGTTGGCAGCCGGTCACGAGAGGTGTTCCCCAGGGCTCAGTTTTGGGGCCAGTTCTGTTCAATATCTTTATCAATGATCTGGACGAAG
>NW_008825409.1:7187153-7197071 GCF_000699105.1 Pygoscelis adeliae | reverse complement strand
TGAGGAAAAATTTCTTTACTGAAAGAGTGGTTAAACATTGGAGCAGGCTGCCCAGGGAAGTGGGTGAGTCACCATCCCTGGAAGGACTTAAAAGACGTGTAGATGAGGCGTTTAGGGACATGGTTTAGTGGGCATGGTGGTGTTGGGTTGACGGTTGGACTCGATGATCTTGGAGGTCTCTTCCAACCTTAATGATTCTATGATTCTATGATTCTATGAGGAGGCAAGGGTGGAAACAGAGAGGAATCGAGATGGGTTGGGGGAATTGTAAGCATGGGAAAATGGAGAGAAGTGGGGATAAAGGAGGACAGTCATGTATAAGCAAGCTACTGGTCAATATGGTTGTCTGATCGAGCCCTGCACTAACTTCAGTCTCTCTTATCTTCTTACTAAATCCTATGCTTAACTATTTTTTCCTGTGTAATTTCACTCTCTAGCCTGTGCTTGTGTGGAGGGGTCTAAGCGTCAGCAACCAGAGAAGGGGCCGTGGGTCATAAGGGCCCATAGTGCCAACAACTGGACAGCATGGTATGCAGACATTGCCAAGCTAATTTCAGCCCTGTGTGTATATGTGTGTGCGCACGCGTGTATGTGTAATTCACTTCAAGCTGGAGTAGCTGGCAAGCAGAAGACCCACGTCTGGAAAGACTTAAGGCCTGAGCCGATGGCTGGGTAAGGGGCCCCCGGCCCAAGCGAGGGTATCAGGCAGGCTTAGAGCCTGTGCTGAGGTCTGAGGGATTTGTGGATGTGCTGTGCTTGTGAGCCTAGAGAGGGAAGGTGTGTGCATTCTTGCACTGGTGAACTTTAAGCCTGATAAACTGGAGAGGAGGAACAGGACCCAGCTACCTGTATTTACGTTTATGCGAGCGCTGTTGTGTTCATGCAGGTGCCAGTAAAGGCGCCGTTTGGTCTGCGTCGGCCTATGGGGCTGGCCCTGTTAGTGCCGTGCATACTGCATGTGTGTGTGTACCTGTGCGTCTGGAGCACATGGTCAGGCTCGCTGCTGGCCAGGCCTGCAAACGGAAGAGCATCAACCACAGCCATTACACTGGGACAGGAGAAACCTCCTGGGCTTTGGCTGGGAGGGGAGTCTCCTGTGTCCCAGAGACTACTGGATTCCTCAACTGCCTTAATAGTCCCTATTTTGGGTCATGTAATAGCCACAAATTAAGGTAAAAGTGAGGCTGGTGTTCAGGGCTGTGGCTCTAGAGAGGCATGCACCTTCCACCCCTGATGGAGCCCATCTCCCTGCCGTAGCTGTTTTTTGGCTCAGTTAGCTCATGCAGCATGAGGAAGTCCCACGTTTTAGAGGGAAGCCCAGCCCTGCACGGGGAAACATGAGTCACTAGCTCTGTGGTGAGGGAAACAAGATTAGGGATGGGGCTGCAAGTGTGAAGTGGGAGACTTGGCAAACCTGCTTCTGGGACGAGCTGTTAGCTGATGCCTGATAGTCACAATACTCACTCCTTAGTCCCTCCTCATCCCAGACGGGACAGGATCAGGCTGAATAACTAGCTGCAGCAGGAACAGGACTTTCAAGGGCTGGAGATAAAGTGTTTTGCACTGTTAGATAACATGACTCTTAACCTTGACATTTTCTGATCCAGACATCATAGTACATATTAATAGCAAACAACAGAAAACCAGGAAAAGGCCTGAGGGAAAGAATTATGCAGCAAGAAATTGTTTGCTTTTTCTTCTCCAAATTGCTTAGCTGCCATGGAGATAAGCATAGCACAGATACCAAGAGGAACTACTGTTATTCCCGCACATGCCATTCTATAGCACTGTGAACATTTATTAAGCTTTAAAAAGAAAGTATCTTAGGAGAGATTGAATTTAGGAATTCTGAACCTCAGATCTGCAAACTGTATTGCTTTTCAAAAGAAAAAGAAAACCTCAAAAAGCACAAGACTTGAGGCCAAGGGCTGTCTCTCCATATTTGAGGTTTTGAAATGAAGCTTGGAGAACAGGAATCTTCTCTGCCTGTTGCTATAATAATTTATTTTATGGGTTTTGTTCTGTGTTTTATTTTATTCTATTTCAGTAAGGTTTAAGCAGCTGAGCAAAAAAGGGGAGGTAGTGGCAAATTAATAACACTTTATTTGACATTTGATTCTTCTTTCCGTAGGGAACCCTTCCAGAAGGAGAATATCTACACTTGACATCCCTGGTCTGGTTCTACAGCTGGGAGGAGTATATCTGCATGTGTAGGCTGCTGTTCTTGTTTGAATTAGCACCTCTAAAAGGCTTAATAGGAATATGCTTCTTTTGGAGACTGGACCTAGCATGGCTTCATAAACCCACAGACCCCCTTGTTCCCCACATGCCTTCTGTTCCCTACAGATAAGAGTGCAGAAACCCCAATGTGTTGAGAGCCTCTCCAGCTCATAAAAAATGTTGAGGAGAGGCATGTGCTTTAAGCCCTTCTCCCATAAAGTCTGTCATGACTTCACCCAGGTTGGAGAAAAATATCTGACCTGCAGTCAAGATTCATAACTTTGAATCACCTCTGGCCAGTTTTGCTTAGGAAATACAAAACTATCTCTGGGGTGCATAGGACCTACTCTAGCTTCCTTTGTCTTCTTGAGAAAATCTGAACACCCTGCCAAACCAATACAATACTATCAGTCTACCAGCTACTCTGACAGCAGGGGGAAGTTAGTTTACAGCCCCTTCTGACAGCAGTGCTCCACTTCACACTGAAGTGGAAGCTGATGAACTGCTGAACTGAACATTCATCAGTTCAGAAAGACACCGAGTTTGGCCAGCGTTGCAGTTAAAGCACTCTCCTGCGATAAAGGACATGCAAGGGTTTGTAACAGAAATATACAGGTTGAGATGATGGCATGAACAGAAACAGATTTATGTGAAAGCACCACAAGAAACCCTAGAGCACAGGTTGGAAGAATGGCATGCATGAATAGCCAATGACATATGTGACAGCAATAAAATCAGTAGCAAATAAGGAAGGTGCTTCTTGCACCAAGACAAGAGTATGATTGACTCATCAGCAGAAAACCTGCACTCTGACAGCACAAGGATGGCAGCACAGTTATAGCATGCAGGTTCTGCCTTTCCTTATCCTGGTAATCCAATAGGAAGACAGTCTGCAGCCAACAAGACACCCAAAATGAGGAAATAAAAGAAAATGGGCAGCCACCTTGCCTAACGTTTTTGGATGCTATTGTAAGCAAGCTACTGAGGCAAAAGATTATGCTTCAATAACTGTTGACTCCTCAAGGGTACAAAATAACTGCCCCAAAGCAGTTAATTGTCACCCGCAAGCAGTTAATTGTCACCCGCAAAGAGATTCAGAAGACATCGTGAGGACTCAATAGCTGGCACCTCTCATCCTCCATGTTATGCACACGTGACCCATCCCAAATTACAAATACACACACATCTTGATATTTATATGAGTAAAACTGAGGAAAGAATGATTGGAAGGGTGGAGAGTAAGTTTTGTTTAAAATAAATATCACCTTCCCTTCTCATAAGGTCTTGTATTGATTTTCATTACCTTAATTTGAAATGGTTCAAGTCCTTGTTTTGTGACTATATCACTGTCAAATTAGGTATTCAGCAGCTTCTAGGCAAGTGCTCTAAAAATTAAGCTATGGTTGCTGTAAATCTCTGACTCAATAACCAATAATTATTCCACACAAAGTAGAACAGGTTGAGATGCTGAGAGCTTTTCACCCCAGAATACCCTGTATCAAGACTGTTCCACCAGGTTTTTTTGGGGGAGCGTGAGATCTGGCAAACTAAAGGAAGGTGAATATGCATGTGCAAAGGTTGGATTGAGGGAGCAAGGAATGAGCATTGGTACTCCAGTTCTATTTCCTCTACTCTTGCTGCAAAAGTCTAAAATGATCTCCGGTCCTTCCCTCATTCACATGCATTTATCATGTCCTGTGAAGTGCTTGGTGCAGAGAAAGTCTTCTGCTATCAGCAGGATACTTGCTGGTTGCTTGCAGACTGAATTAGCTCATGAGCTGCCACTTGAGAAGCTGCCATATAGTTTCATGGTAAGAATGTTCAAAAAGCACTTTAGATCCAGATTTCCACAGTGTTGTGGTTTAACCTCAGTTGACAAATGAGCACCACACAGCTGCTCGCTCACTCTCCCCTCCCCTGGCGGAACTGGGGAGAGAATCAGAAGAGTAAAAGTGAGAAAACTCATGGGTTGAGATGAAAACAGTTTAATAATTGAAATGAAATAAAATACTACTACTACTAGTAGTAATAATAATAAGAATACACAAAGTGAGTGATGCACAATGCAATTGCTCACCTCCCGCCGACCGAAGCCCAGCCAGTCCCCGAGCAGCAGTTCCCCCCCGGCCAGCTTTCCCCCAGTTTATGTACTGGGCATGACGTCACACAGTATGGAATATCCCTTTGGCTAGTTTGGGTCAGCTGTCCTGGCTGTGCCCCCTCCCAGCTTCTTGTGCACCTCCAGCCTTCTCAGTCGGTAGAGCATGGGAAGCTGAAAAGTCCTTGACTAGTGTAAGCACTACCTAGCAACAACTCAAACATCGGTGTGTTATCACATTGTTCTCACCCTAAATCCAAACCACAGCACTGTACCAGCTACTAGGAAGGAAATTAACTCTATCCCAGCCGAAACCAGGACACACAGGCAGAGAAACACCATCGCTGCAGCATTGTCTCCAATGTCAACCTCAGGGTTCTTCTATAAAAGAGATGATAGCTGTGCTTTCTCTACTCACTGTGTTCTCCTTCCTCCTCAGCTCCTGTCTATGTACTAGGTGAGACCATCCTCTACAGGTGTTTACAGAACATGAAGTGTTAGCATATAAATTTTGGCACTTTTAGCCAAAATTTTTAGGATTTAGGCATCAAGCAGACACGACTTTTGAGAATCTAAAATTTCAATCTGGGCACCAGGAGGGATAATTGGATGCATATTAATATTAAATGCATAACTCTTGTAAATCTTGCCCCACTAAAATTATCAATGCCACTTCTTCCTTCCTGCCCACTTTGACCTCCTCAGAAGGTCATCTGATTATTCCCAAACCATTTTCCACTTATGAAACAAGAAGAAAGGCCAAGGTGATATATATATTCATGCTTAACACAAATGCAGTACTACTAACCCTGTAATTCAGAATACAGATGGAAATTGTTTAATTTCCTCCTTCTAATGAAATAACTCATTTTTACTTTTACTTGAACACAAAGAAGTTTAAATAGCAACTCTAGCTCCAATGGTTAGCTAGTTCATTATACTTTCACTGTGTAAGTAAACATGCAAAGGGAACACTGGAGGCTGTAGCTATAGAAATCGATGAATGGAACACAGTAACTTATTCCACTACTAAATATTTATAATTTTATGAATCCCTAACTCACCTTTGCAACAGTCACTAGTTTTGTTGTAAAGAATAATGTGCTGGGAGCATATCTCTGCTTTGTGATAGAAGCCAAGTATGGATTACAGTCATAAGCATTTTAATTCAATGTGTACAGAAACAGTAAAACAATCCAAGCAAGTAATATTACCTATGGACAAGCAAATACATAAGCAAAAAAGTAAACATGTAATAAGCAACACACAAATATCAATGAGTCTACTGGAAACTGGGTAGAGATCCCAGATCAAAAGCTGTCTATGGAGATTCTCATCTCTGCTTACGCAGACACTGCCCCTCTCTGTTTAATGGGATGGATTAAGAGTTTTATTATCTGGCCTGGGTAAACTCTAAGACTGTAACATCTGGAACATGGCTAGCTGGTTATTGCTATCCTTAGTCTGTGCCTTCCTACCACACCTTGACCAGGGGAAAGCAGATTCAAATGGGGGGGTTATGGCAGGATACCACCCACACACGGCGTTCCAGGAGGAGGGGGACACACCGTGGAGGCCTCCAAGTGAAGACCATCAGCGAGAGAGTTTTAAGGTGTCTGCCTTGTCCACCTCTTAGTGAGCACAGGGGAAAAGTGTTCCTGCTGTTTAGGGTTGGCAGGCTTCAGTTTCATCTGCAGCGTGCCTGATGTTGGTCTTCAGAAAGGAAAGGCTAAGAGGGAGAGATAAAGCTTCCTCACTGTTAGCTCCAGAAAGGCCTTGAAAGGACTCCATCCCTTGGGCTTATCCATCTCCCTCAAGAGATGCAACCTCTGGCAGTCTCCAGTGTGGGAACTTCTTCGCTGAAAATACCTCCAGAAGGCATCATGCAAACTCCTAGAAGGCATCATATTGTGATAGCCATCTCGAATAGGATCTAATCCTGTGCCCTGTGTAGTCACAGATGTGCTGGAGGCTGCTCTCTTACTCAGTCCTAAAGGACTGTCTCCTAATTTAAGAGAAAACTTCTTCCCTTGTGGAAGTCCTCTTGCTTTCTGATGCCTGCCCAATACTGTTGGTAGCAAGAAGCACAATTTCTTCTTCAAGCTGTGTGGTTACCTTGAATGCCAGGAGCAGAACTGCTCAGAATTTTTCTTCTCTAAACCAATGAGAAGGGATAAATAAGCGTCCTGTGCAGGGCCTTTCAAGGAGAGATGGTGGAGTGCAGGCAGGAGGATTTAGACCCCCTTGTGTGACATTACATTCAAGATCTTGTCTGTGTGCAAAGAGGAAGCACAGCTTGTATACAAAGACCAAGAATTTATTGCTAGTAAAGATGAAATCTTAACAGTCTAATTCAGGAATCATCATTAGTCTAGATCTAATTATTGCAGAAAAAAGAATAACAACGCAGGTAGAATACTTATGTCTAGGTAAAAAGCCATAGTAATAACTGTAATACAATTTTAATTGTAATGCACACACATTTTAGTTTCTTCCTTTTTCCTGCTGTTATCCTCACCCTTCCACTGCTCTTCTGGGCCCAAAGGTCAGTGGTTTCATGCTGGTGTTGGCAGAGGAGGGAATATTACAGTGAGTGGTCAACATCTGGAATCCTTTACCAGGAGAAATATGATGTTCATGTTGACAGGTTTTTTTCTTCCTTTCTTCTTCTTTTTTTCTTCTTTATCCTATCCTTTCTTTTGCTGCAGGCAGGTCAAAAGAAATTAAGACAGAGCAGACCTGACAAGCCTCAGTCCTGAGCCCTTGCAAATTCAATACAAAGCTTATGGCATGTTACTAGCGGTGACAATACCGTATTACAGGGCTACAGTTACACTGGCACCATGCCCAAGGAAAAAAGTGATTAGGCAAAAGCAAGGCAAAGGCATTACCTGAACTCCCAGCACAGTTATGACAGCTTCATGCATGTGGCCTCTTGGTGGCAGGAGGATTGCCTTGCACCACACAGGGCAAGAGGTGCCAGGGAGCAGCAAGAACAAGGGTCCTCCACAAGAGATGACCCAGGAGCTGAGGATGACCACAGCACAGGCAGGGACAGTGCTCTCTCTGATCAGGACACAGATCTGCAGCATCCAGACATAGCAGGTAGGGTATGGTGCTGGTTACAGGCTCTTTTGGCATTCCCAGGAAAAGTGAGGTGACAAATCAAGTCCAGGGTGCACCAAGAAAGCTGAGTCAGGAGCAGCAGGAGATGAGGCTCAGAGGAAAAGCTGCAAGTTAGATCTGATGTCCACACAAGAGAGAGGGCTAGAAGCAGAACTGGAGATGAACTGCTTAGAACATAGGTCTAAGATTCAGCCAGGAAGTAAGTCCAGAGACCAGACTAGAGACAGATACACCTACAACATAGCTCAAGCAAGAGCTAGTGGCCCAGGTCTTCTTCTTCCTTCTGACAGACTGTTATGGTTAAAGTCTATTTCAAATGGGTACAGAGCAAAGACTGGGAAGTAGTATTAGATCTTGCATAGCTCTGGAAGCTAGAGGTGGGACTCCTCACTGAGACAGAAAGTGTTGAAAGTTCTCCAAGTGAGAGGAAAAGAGCCTATCCCAACCAAGGTGAGCTTCCTCTAAAAAAACTTGCAGGTGTATGGGATGGGTTTGTGAAGGGATGAAGAGAAGGAAGAGGCACATGGATGGTTAGTCCAAGTGTTTGGGAGAATCTTTTGTTGATGACACAGCGCTTAAAAGAGAAGAGAGAAGCTCTATAACTTTTCAGAGGTCTGCCTAGTGCAAGTTGTCTCGTAAGTGCTGAGTAGTGGGACTAGGAGTGGGAAAGCAACTAGGAAAGCTGACCTGACAAGTTTGAACCTAGCTGTGACTCTCAAAGTTGAGAACTCGAAAGCTGAGGATGAATAGTAGCTTTCCTCCTCTCCAGGGGCCAATTTTGTTCCGTATTTGCTTTGGTGGTGGTTTTCCTTCTTACTAGTGTACTCTCCTTTTCAGGTCTTTTGCTTCTACTCCTTTGAAGCCATTCATGCTCCTGGTTTCATGACTCTCTTGTTTGTGGGCAATGACTGTCTGGTGTGCTTAGCCTCTGAGAAGAATTTCTCCTTTTTCTTAGGCTTGAGGAAGGTGTTACTAAAGGAAGGAATGCTAAAGAGGCAGAGGTGTAGAGACAGTGCTTTACTGTGAGCCTCCAAAGGACACCTTGCCCTTCTTCAAAATGGGTGGAAGTAGTGATGGAGAACATCGTGGCATAGAGTTATGGGGAAGAAGGTCAGCACTGGCACGCAGAGGTGGTAGGGTGAAAAGGGAAGGTGTGGGTGGGCTGCCAGCATGGGGAGAGGGCTGTTCTGTGGTTGTGTTTCCTGCTGTTGTCTTCAGGAGTCAGACAGGTGGGGAGCTTTTGCCCCAGATGAGGGAATGAATTCCATATGCTGATGAGAACATAGGTCTTGCCATGCAGAAAGCAAGCACCTTTGCTCTATGCCCACACGCAGTGTCTCACTGCTATCAAAAACCACCCTGAAGTCAGTGGCTGTTTCTGGAGGAAACCACTCCAGTGAAACAGGAATGGTCTGTTCAGGCCCATGTGAGTGTGTATGTGGGCAGAGTGGGGTGCCCCTCAGGGATGAATGTGCTGCTTCAGCTATAGAGATCTGTAGTAGAAAGCTTCAAATGAGTTCGCCTGGAAAGTGAAGACCCTAAAAGCAATGGTGAAGAAGGTCAAGAAAGAAGAGTAAGTGTTGATGGCACCTGACTGAGCAGGTTCTCAAGATGCCAGCACATGTCCATGCAACGCCTTGAGGCACCCAGATGGGGAAAGTCCAGGAAAGACAAAAGGAAGAGGAACCTCCACTCAGCCAAAGAGCAAGGACAGACTGCAGTCTCCAGTCAAATGTTTCAAACCTACAGGTGTGATGTTGTCAGTGATTCTAAAGACATGTCTGGCTATTGTCAGGGTGAACAGAGGCTCAGAAAGTTTCTTCTGCAGCTACTGCTCTGATATCTTCAGTTTCTCATCCTGTTCTTGACACTCTGAGTTTTGCCTCTCCTCATTTGTGGTGTTACCCCAGGTGCTGGGCCAGCCCACATCCACTCAGCATCTGCTTTTGTACTGCAGAAAACTTTCCCTTGCTGGATTGCAGACCTCCACCAAGAGATCTGGGTGCCTACCATTGCTTCTCTACAGGAGAATAATCTGCCAATGCAACGAAAATCTGTATTGTTCTTTCATGGAACTAAATATGAGGATATCTCCCCTATGTCTGCCGCATGGCAAACCTGTAAGTCGACACACAACTATTTGTGTAAATTCTTCTTTCACTTCAAGTCACTGTGGTCAGAAGCTGCTGAGAACCCAGGTGCTAACTGGTAGAAATACTACAGAAATTTACCAGATGTCATTTTTATTCTTTAAGTCAAGAGAAGGAAGAGTGTTTTGAAAGGGGCTGACAAGTGCTAAAGGTGAGGTCGTCATCCACTGCTCTCCCCTTGTCCACAAATCCAGTCATTTTATCATAGTGAGCAATCAGATTGTTCAGGCATGACTGACTCTTGATAAACCCCCGCTGACTCTTCCTAATTACCTGCTTCTCCTTCATGGGCCCAGAAATGTGCTCCAAGGGGCGTTGGTCCGT
>NW_008825409.1:7184375-7187135 GCF_000699105.1 Pygoscelis adeliae | reverse complement strand
AGTGAGGCTGGCCAGTCTGTAGTTCCTGATCCTCACTCTCAGATCCTGGTAGTCACTCTTAACTCCCCTGGTCTCCCCTGGCAGTATCACTGGCGTCCATGTGGATAAGCAGCAGGGAGTAATAGCTGGAAAGCCTTGGTGGTTTCTTGGCAACATCTTGGATCTGAGCCCCTGGCAAGCAACAAATCATTCTAGATAGCAAGCCAAGTAGGCAGATGGGGACTTCTGTCCTCCACAAATGGAAACCTACCACTACTATCCCTTGCCATTTCCTCCTGTCGCTAATACGTGGTTTATGCTGGGACAACTCTGATGCTTCCCCAGGTATGACGTTTTGCTTCTCGCCTGCTACTAGGGCACCAAACCTGTTCTGCAACTGTAGATCTGCAGGTGGAGAAGGAGCCATCCTCCATGTGCCAGAAGTCAGGTTAGGTGAGTCAATTACATTTAATTCAGTAAAGATTCTTTCTTAATTGCCTTTCCCTTTGATGTTTCATATTACAAAGAATAAACTCATGCAGTTATGCTACACTGCTGCTTGTGGCCAGTCTTGATTCTTCAGTCAAATAGTGACAGGAAAGTCAGTCTACAGGTTCCAGAAATACATGCAAATCCTTGAATAGCTGAATGTTTTGCTGTCTCCAGCATTAGAATTGTGGAGGAGGAGGAGGAAGATTATTCTAGACAATACAGGGTCTAAACCTGATGGTTTGTTCTCTCCTGCAGTAAGAAGTCTCTGAATACTTGTCAGAGTGCAAGGAATCATCTTAAAGGCTAGTAAACAAAAAATACTAAGGACACTGCATAGCATGCTTCAAATCTGGTTGCTCTTGCATTGAAATCAGTTTGTGAAGTTTGGGGATTATTTTTATTGTTTACTCGCTTCTAATTTAGTTGCTATAAACTAACTGCATAATTAATTCTCCACAATGAAATATTTGTGTACTATTGTATTCATTTTATGTGTTATACCTGCTTTTAGGGGCTTTTCACACATTTGTGTTCTTTGCTAAATGAGTAAGACAGGGAAATTTTAATTTGGATCCCAGGATGTGGGGCTGGCCATGAGTAAGTCTTGCAAGAAAATCTTTTGAATCTGGATAAACATGAGAGAAACTTATAGCAAGTAGATTTATTCTTGAAATTTCCTGGCTTGTTACATAAGTCTTGTCTTCCCATTTTGTAGTACCATATCAACAAAAACAACGCTACAGAGCTTATACAGTGTTTTATTATTTTTAAAACCACAAGATCGGATTTATGGACCTTAAACATAATTAATGCCTGATAGCAAAAACAAAGTGTACAAAAACCCAAACAGTTGTCTCCTCACTAGAGCTGACGCAATGTTTTTTTCTGAGGAAACGGGGCCGGTGCAGTCATGCCCCACGCAGAGCAGCCACATCCAGTTCTGTTGCTGGCTGTACACTGGCAACCTACAGATGCAGTGGCTAGCATTATAGTTATGTTTTTGCAAGAGACCTCAGATAACAAACAATGTTTACAGTGCATTAGGTTCTGTGATAAAGCTATGCCTGGCACCTGACCAGCGCAGTCTGCCCTGTCTTCTCGTTAAATTCCATTTCTAACTCTTTTCCTGGGTGGGGGGCTCCCTATTCTGTGTGCATGTGTGTTCATGGGGGTCTGCGTGCAGCAGCTGGGGTATGGCCATGGCTCACAGGGGCACCCGTGTCTGTGGTGCAGCAACCAGAGCAAGTGAGAGCATGTGTCGGTGTGCTCTCTTCCAGCTGCCTTCCAAGCAGTCTGCAATTCCACTTTAAACAGCACACGTTTCCAAAAGCAAAGATGGGAGGTGGCACTTCTAATCCAGACCTTTCCTCCTTTACTCCATCTCCTAGCTGCTATGTCCCAAACAGCCTGTGGCCTAACGATTAGGAAACTTTCTGAGGAGACAAGAAGCTACAGTCCTGATTCTCGCACTTTCAGGCAGAAGAAGGAATGAGCCTGAGTGCTGAATTATGAGGGAAAATTTCTACCCACTGTTCCAGAAGAATGATGGAATACTTTTCCGTGGCTTTTATTTTTTTTTTTTTTAAGAGTGAACTCTGCATTTTTGAAAGGAAGGATGCAGGATCATCTTCAACAGAGAATCCAGCTTGAGGATCTTATGTAGATGGAGATCTCCCCTGGAAGCCTTCAGAGAAGTATCTGAGAAGACTCAGACTTAAGAGTCATACGTGTGCTGAATATTCTCTGTCAACTTACTCTAGGCAGACTTTAGCTATTCCAGGTAGGATTAATTTGACTAAAAGAAGATGTTTACAATTTGCATATTTACATCTGAGCTAACCACTTCTGGCTCCGTTTCTAACCAGTCGAGAGATTGATTCATGTTAGTTGAAGCAAATATTCATTCACAACAGATCTGTCTGAGTTGGCTGTTTAGAGTCTCATTTGGATGCACCTAAACTCTTCTCATGTTCTCTGTAGGGAGCCCAGACTCCCAGCTCAAAACATGCTCCTGGGCTCCACACTGGAAATGAGATACTTTTATTAGACTTGCACAACTACTTGGGGGAATTTACCCATGCTATTGGTTTCTGAAAGCAGACTGACATTACTCATGCACTCTTTGGGAAGATTGAATGTGTGAAAATATTCAAGGCTGTGAGGAACTCAAATGTTGCAGTTAGGTTTTGAATAGCCAACTAGAGAATCAGGGAATCACTCTTTGGCCTGTAAAATTCCAGTAAGTCTTGTCTAACAACTAGAAAAAGGTCATATCATGCTACTGTAGTG
>NW_008825409.1:7181724-7184360 GCF_000699105.1 Pygoscelis adeliae | reverse complement strand
TTCCCTATTCCCTCCTCCCCCTGCCCCACCCCCAAAATAATTCAGTTTCTAACTGCATTTGCTCCCTAATCTTGAAGGAGGTGAATGGAACAAATCTATATTTGTCTGTGTTGAAATCAGGTTAGTGTTGTTTTGTGGTATATATGTAGCTGCTGAAGAAGCTGTTTTGCTGCTTCTTCACAAAAGTCCTCATCTTTACAATTTATGTGTTTCTACATTGAAAGGCAAGAAAACAACTTTTTTTTTTTTTTTTTTTAAGGTTGTTAACTAAGTTTTCAAAAGATTATGCCATAAAATTGTCTGCAACAGAGCAGGATATTGGGCTATGAGATCCTGTATCTTTAACCTTGTATTTCAAGAGGATGTCATGATTCAGAAATATAGAGAAAATGTAAATGCAAAGAATACTAACAACTTCAAATTTGTAATAACAGAAGTGGAACAGAGGCAGCAGCTGAGAAGGTTATACCTAAAATAATAATGATAAAAATCATAAAGTATAGTATTGGCGTCTTCCCATACAGTTCAGGTTCCTGTTTTCTTGCATCTCTTTCTGTACTGTGGTGGCAAGTTGCTGTAACTTTCACACTTTAAAAATTCTGTAAGCTCTTCCAAGAAGTCACCCCCAATTGCTTGACCAATAAAACTGCTTATTCTGTTCAATAATGCTGCTCTGCTGAAGAAGATTTGCATTTCTGGAAAGAGCTAATTCTGCAGTGGATTAATTCTTTTTGAATTGCTGCTGAGAGGCAATGAACCTGCAGAGGCAACTGACTTGCAAATTTCTTGTCTAAGGTTACTTAAGGTCTCAACGTTCATTCCATGCAACTTGCCTATATTGAACACATCAGTATTTACTTAACTGAGCATACACTAAGCTACGTCACTATGATTTTACTAAAATGGCAATGCATTAATAAGCACAATAATGAGCTTCAGGTAAAAAATTAAATATAATTCATAAATCAGCAGTTTCAGTTAATCAAACACCATACAAATGCAGCAAACAATTGACTCAACCGGTGAACCACAGAGATTGCATTGTGCCCGTCTTGTCTTGGATAACTGCAGATAGATTTCTTTCAGTACCTAGACACAGTGTCTTGGTTGATTTGTATCAGTAAATAGCTGTGTTACTGTCAAAAGTGTCTGGCTCACTTTCCTCCACTTCTGAAATCATGCTAGGTATAGGATTTAAGCACTAACCTTCAAGAAATGATTAGTTTCTACACACATAATGTTGGCATGATGGTCTGCACACAGTTTCTGCACACATAATGTAGGCATAACCTACTGAAACAGCTTTCAAACAAAACTGCTTTTGAATCAATGGCTACATTGACTTTTTAAACACCAAATTTACCTTTAGAAAATTGATAAATTCTATGCCATTCCTCTACTTCTAATTATTACCTTCAACAAGTGGAAAGTACTTCACCACAGCTTGTAAGAGAAACAGTGTGGTCTGCCTTGTTGAGCTTCTGGTTGTTGAAGTGAGTCTCTCCAATAACTCGAGACTTCTATCTCATCTTTCTTCACCCGACTTTCAGAAGCAGGGAAAGGCTTGGGGCTTTACAAGTCTTTGAGGAGATCAGAGAAAGCTACTTTTCTTCTGCAGGATCTTTGTTTCTTCTTTGAGTGCCATTGTTTATTTTCATACTGTAGTGATACCTCTGTGCAAATGGTGTTAGAAATGTAACTTTTTACTTTAGTACTGCTATACACCAGCTCACCTTCTTAACCTTCAAAAAGGGGCTTAGAGTGCTCTTACTTCTCAACGCTTCTTTTCAGCCTGTTGGTCAGATTGCCTTGTCTCAGAGTTTTAAATTATCTTCTACGTTTAAGAGTAGAAGTTTAAATTATCTTAAACTTCTTCTTCAGTTCTAGAGACAGCCTTTTGTGTGCTGCTGGTACGGCTTCAGTCTTCCTACCTGCTTTCAGAATGCTTACAACTAGATCACATGGGGCGGCTTGGATAGGAAAACCATCCTAAAACTGTAAAAATGTCGTTTGGAAGGGACCTCTCGGGGTCTCTACTCCAACCTCCTGCTTGAAACAGGACTGTGGCTGTGCCAGATTAGGTCAGCCACGGTTTTGTGTAATGAAGTCTTGAAAACCTCCAAAATCAGAGATTCCAGCTGCTCTATGAATAACCTGTTTCAGTGCTGCACTACCCTCCTGGTGAACATATCTTTTTCTAATATCCACCTTGAGCCTCCCAAGCTACAACTCAAGTCCATCACCGTATTTTTATCACCAGCTTCTGCAAAGAAGAGTGTGGCCCATCAGCTTTTAACTGTCATTTATATAGCTATAGGCTGATATTAGATCACCTCTTCAGAAGACCACCAAAGTCCAGCTCCTCACACATGCTCTGGGTCCCAGACCATTTTAGCTGTTCTCTGCTGGGCCCTCTCCAGTTTCTCCATGGCCCTTTTAAACTTAGGGACCCATACCTGTACACAGATGGGGATTCATTGATAATATCAAGCAGAGGAAGCTACTAACTTCCCTCAGTCTGCTCGCCATGATCTTAACGTGGCACAGCACATAATCTGCCTTATTTACAATGAGATCACACTGTCAGCTTATATTCAACCTGCCATCCCCTGTTACCTCCATGTCCTCTTCAGCAG
>NW_008825409.1:7167274-7181693 GCF_000699105.1 Pygoscelis adeliae | reverse complement strand
CAATGCTGACTCAGTATTTTGCACTTCTCCTTATTGAGAGAGAAGTGTTTCTGTTCTCCCTAATGATTAGTTCAGTGTTGAAGTACTAGACATTTGTCACAGTCAACAAAAATCTCCTTTTATAAAAATATCTTAGAACTTGCTGAACATATTCGTTTTATTATGCCCTCTTTTATGACATGCATACAAGCATTCTTCAGCTTTCTGGGCTTAAAAAAACTAAAAAACCCTAGACAACCCTACTTCTACGTTCTGTCAGAATAAATCCTATGTACAATTACATCACTACTATTTGCTTTGAGCTAGCTCAAATCTGTGTTCCTTACTGAAGTGTCTCTTCCCTAGTCTATTTTATTCACATGAAACACAGTGTTCCTGTTCATCTCAAATACCAATGGACTAAGCAGAAGAAACTGTGATGTACTGCAGCTGTACTGATATGCTTCCAAAGAAGCAACTAAACGGCTTCCTATTGACCCTTGTAGACAGCAGCAGTTTTCTGATGGTTCCCAAAGACTTTCTGTCCTTGGTTCAAAGTGTCTTTTCATGGCTCAACTACTTTTCAAACACATTAAGTTTATTTTGAGCCACTTCTGCTACTTGGTTAGATGTATCCATAGGGGCCACAGAAGTAGCTCCCTATGACAACCTAGAAATATTTTCTCTCTTCTGTTTATCAGATGGTCATGTGAGTGTCAAAAGTTTTACTAAAATGAAGATGTCACATAAACTACTCAGCTCATCATAGTGAACTGTTACGAAAGTTTTAATTTAGTAGAGCTGCATGAACCTTGCTCTTCAAAAGTCCAGCAATGATGCAAGAATGCTGGTTCGTAAAAATAGTTGTGAGTGTAAACACATTATCAAACCCTGATTGTAACTATTTAATTAATTGCAAACATTTAGTGCAGGCATAAATAGAAAACAGGTGTTCTCTGCTTCTTAGACATCATTTCCCACTTTCCTGATTTCTGTTTTATTTGCTTTACGGTTATTATAATGGCTGCCACCAACCATTCCCACTTCAGTGTGATAACCATGACTCACATAAGTGCCTAATAAATTACATCAATGGGAAAGCAGATGAGCATATGAAGAGGAGGTGCAAAACTCATTAGTCATGCAGTCTCCTTTTCTGGGAACTGAATTGCCTGACAGAAAAGCATTGTGAGTGGCTCGTGCATCTGTCAAGTCCACCAGATGCCAATCTTACTCTTGCAGTTTTTGTGAAAGCTATTAATCAATATTCATTATTCAGTATTGTAAAACAGGACCTTAATTAAGCAGCCAACTAAAGCAGAAGGAAAAAGGTAACCACCTGATACAGAGTGAGTTTCTTCAGACAAAGAGAATAACATAGATTTTGCCACTTGAAGCAATATTTAGATCGCAATCCATTTATTTCTTTTTAAAACATTATCTTGCATAATGATGCTGTTGAGGACAGGTATTCTGAAACAACAAAGTGAAATGAAGAATCCCTGTGTGCTAGACATTGATTTTGATCAATCTGCATGAAATAAAATGCATCAGTGTACTAGATCAAAATCAGCAAAGGACACAGTATTGCACTCTGTCCATATTGCTGGGGATGAGCCAGCATCTTCATTATAATCTGTGTGATTTCAGAGATTTATAGCATACCTATAGTAATTCACCTAAGGCTGAAACTGTATAAAATCTTCGTATAGCCTTCCAGGTTTTTTTTCTTGGTTTATTTTCACAGAAGGGACCCTGGTACATTTACACAGGAGCACAGCACATTTAAAAAAAAAAAAAAAAAAAGTCCAATTTTTTAAATCTCAGCAGCTGCAAAGATGATTTTTGTATGAAAGTTTCACTAAACTTGAGAGCAGAAAGGACTGCAATCTACTACAGCCATTCTCATAAACTGATCTGGTCGGATCAGACTACCATTTACCGATAAAGTAAAAATGAAACCTGAAGACTGTACCAACACTAGCAAGTGCCAAAGCGAATCTACACTATCCCTTAGCCAGGAAAAAGAACTTAGGAGACCACTTATGACAATCTGAAGAAATAACATAATGAACATGAAGGCTTTAAAGGAACAGTAGATAGAGTACAGGGAAAAAAACACAAACAAACAAACAGAAGAGCTGAGCCCCGTGAGAGGTATGACACATTGGGGTTTGTCTGTCCTGAAGCCAGCTCTCTGAACAGAGTGCAGTGCAGCTTTTTGATCCCAGGACAAGAGGAAGAATATGACTTTTTCTAGATGAGGATGCATTGAGTCAGAACCATGTCTAATCTGTCCAAATGCTGGTTACTTTTATAACCTAATAAAACATGCCTCCCCTTCTCCCGGCACTTGCCTGAACTCAGGCCAAATGCAAATATAAACCAGCTGAATCAGGTGTCAGCAGCAGGTCCCTATAGCAGTTTCAAGAGTTCTCTTGTACCAATTTATCCAGCAATCTGACTTCACTTTGTAGCTGAGTTGTCTTGTTTACAGCTAACATGGATATGTCAGTATTTCTTGGCAATAGTGCAGACGTACCCAAAAGGACAAAGCCATCTGAGTCCACTTCTAAGCATGTGTTGTTCAGATTAGTGCAGGAAGAAAAGAAAAAAGGGAAATAATCACTAAGTGGTTTTTGCTTCCTGGTATCTTTTGATTCTCCACAGTTTTCACTTTACTTCGTTTTTGTCTCTTGTGCGCTAATACGCTCTTAAATTTGTTTCTGTAACTCAAGAATGGAATGGGCACAGAAAGTTTTGCAGGTCAAGATGCCCCTGTGTAAACCAGTCTTTTCTTGCATTCATTCCACTATTTTTTCAATGAGGATAGCAATTTATCTCCAAAAACTTGTCATGATTCTATTCCTCGTTGTAAGAAATGTCATACAAAAAAATTCAGTGGCTGAACTACAGACATCTAATTGTATCACTAGGAATACTCAGGAGAAATGCAACAGTAAAATGGAGTACTGCACAAGTTAATCTTACCATCAGAATAATAATGATAATAAGAAAAATCCTGTTCATGAGCAGGGGACATCCTTAGTAATAATCAGCAAAGAATATGAATATTCTGCATATTTTATGATATTGCTTTTGCCAAATTGATACATTGACTGCTTTGTATGCCACAACAATTAATAACATACAGATTTACAACTGCCATCATTAAGAGCTGAAAATGTAAAGCAAATTTAGCTGTCAGCTAAAATGTTTTCTTGGGAGGTGGGGCGTGTTGCTGTGAAAATGTTCACATCGTATGTTGTTTACAACCCTTATATGAAAAATACTCTTCCTCATGCTAACTGGAACTTATAAGGGATTTTCAATGATTAAAGCAGGCTGCAGAAGGAGCATTGCTGTGAATGCATAAATCTCTGCCTTCAAAACATTAAACAACATGAAAGCTTGATGAACACATACAGTTTAGGAGAGCTCAAATTTGTCCCAGTGTGGAGGACCTGGGGCCTGCTAAGGCCAACAGCACCCTGGGCTGCATTAGGAGTAGTGTCACCAGTAGGCTGAGGGAGATGATCTCTATTCAGCACTGGTGAGACACGTCTGGACTGCTGTTTCCAGCTCTGGGCTCCCTGGTACAAAAAAGATGTGGACTTACTGGAGCAAGTCCAGTGCAAGGCCACAAAGATGATGGAGGGACTGGAGCATCGTCAGCATGAGGAGAGGCTGAGAGGGGTGGGGCTGTCCAGCCTAGAGAAGAGAAGCCTCAGGGGGATCTTATCAATGTGTACAAATACCGGATGGGAAGGGAGTAAAGAAGACTGTGCTTTTCTCAGTGGCATCCAGTAACAGGATGAGAGACAATGGGCACAAATTAAAATACAGGAAATTCCACTTAAATGTGAGAAAATATTTTTTTTCTGTGAAGATGGTCAAACGCACTCAAACAGGTTGCCCAGAGAGGTTAGAGTCTCCATCCTTGGAGATGTTCGAAACCTGGCTGGACAAGCCTCTGAGCAACCTGCTCCAGTTTACACTGCTTTGAGTGGGGGGAGCTGGACTAGATGACCTCCAGTGGTCCCTTCCAGCCTCAACAGTTGTATGATTCTACGAGTCAATAAAAAAAGCATATTCATCACCCACTTTCTAGTGCATCTAGGCACGTCTCATACAGCGTGGCTCTTCCCAAGGCAGACCTCCTGATAAGGGGCCTGATACAACCCTCTGCCAGTAGCAGCAGGCAGTAATGATGCCTTACAGCAATCTGTGTGGTCACGGGCTTGCATGAGACGGGTGCCCTGGGACTGCTGGGCGTTTCAGGAGGGCATGGGTGTTGAGGCACTGTTCGCCAGTATGAGCCTATGCATTCCCACTGAAGTGGAGGAGGGATGTGGTCCTGAGCCCCAAGGAGAGCTGGGTGCTCTGCTTTCTGGACAGGGCTCTGACATGCTCTTTGCCCAGGAACTGGCATCTGCATTCAGAGCTTTCCTTTGAAACCAGTGTAGGTGCAGCCTGAGAGTACTGACACATCTTGCATTTTAGAGAATCATAGAATCATAGAATAGTTTGGGTTCGAAGGGACCTTTAAAGGTCATCTAGTCCAACCCCCCTGCCATGGGCAGGGACATCTTCAACTAGATCAGGTTGCTCAGAGCCCTGTCCAACCTGACCTTGAATGTTTCCAGGGATGGGGCATCCACCACCTCTCTGGGCAACCTGTGCCAGTGTTCCACCACCCTCAGCGCAAAAAATTTCTTCCGTATAGCTAGTCTAAATCTACACTTTTTTAGTTTAAAGCCATTCCCCCTTGTCCTGTCGCAACAGGCCCTGCTAAAAAGTTTGCCGCCATCTTTTTTATAAGCCCCCTTTAAGTACTGATAGGCTGCAATAAGGTCTCCCCGGAGCCTTCTCTTCTCCAGGCTGAACAACCCCAACATTTTGCAAGCCATGTTTAAAGCGAACAAAAGAGGAAGCAAAAATGAAAATGTTTAAGGAAGGAGGAAGCACTTTACCATCAGTAATTAGAATGTGTAAAAACCTCTTGATTATAACAACTAGAAGTTCTGCTCTCAGTTGGATAAGCAAATCACACTCTCACCAGTGTCACTGGGAGTTATGGGCATTGGCAGCTGTGTCTACGGGTTTCTGTGCATCACAGTCAGCCAGATTCTGTAAAACCTCCGAATACAGTTTTCATTTGATATAGGTCAATCTGTAGGCTTTATATGAAATACTTGTTCATTCTCATATAGCTGGAACTGCTTAAATGACTTAGCCTTCATCCACAACATTGTCCTTCCACATTCTTTTCACCTATCTGCCTGATCATAGCTTGTATAAATGGAACTGAGAAAGGCTGGTCCCATGCAGCTGAGAGCAAGTGGGCTGGTTGTACGCACTCTGCACAGCCTTTATAGACCAAGGGAGACTTGAGCCACATGTCAACCCCTTGGCCCTAAGATGCAGTTATTAGGTATTGTGGGTTTTTCATTCAAAGTCTTTGGAACACCATGAAGAGCTCTGTCACAGCTCAGAAGGATGGTTGTTTCTATAATGTTGCTATAATGTATGGGCGTGTGCTCTGTACCATAGGCCCCTGTATCAAGGTGTTTGAGTGTGGCAGAAAGAGCGAGCTCTGCATGTTCTTACCCATATTTCCTATTTCAAGTGGTGGTGGGAACTGCATTTGCATTTTTCTCAGAGAAAACTAGTTGGGCTTACTCTAAGACAGTGCTTGGAAACAAATGAGTCTACATGTGGGTATGCATTTTGAACAATCAGGGAATTGGCATGGAGCAAACCCTTAAGTTATTTGACTGGACAGATGTTCCCAGAAAATGTTTCTGATTACCTAGAGAGTCATGATACAACACACACTGGATCAGAGCTTTGGGTCCAGGAACAAAAAAAATCCCTGAAACACCACAAATGGGTTGTTAATTTTGCTGATAGAGCTAGGCTACACTCTGCTCCCTTCTCTATTTAGCATAGTGTATTTGAAGAAAGGATAGCACATTTACCCCAGTGAAGTTGTCATTTCCAACAAATGGTCTTGCAATGGCTGATATATAGAGAGAAACAACAGAGTAAATGCTTAAATGCACATGAGAAGTCAGGCCCTTTTTATACCAAATGTGAAAGAAAGCCCCAGACTATACTTTGCATAAAAGTCAAGCACAGGATTCTTCAAATCTATTAAAATCACAAACTGACTCTTAAACTTTACAGGTTTCTCTTTAGCTGTGGACTTCTGCCTCCATGCTGTGACTATTTCTACTGCATGCAAACTCAATTCATCCCCAGGAAAGGAACAATCTCCTATTCCCACCAGGAAGGGAATAGGAGATTGAGCTCCAACAGGAGCTCAGAGGCCAGGGCGTGTAAAGAAAACCAGACTAGATCTGCAACCAAGGAGAAGGCTAATGAGTTCTGAGAGACAGAATATCAGCACTTTGGAGAGAATAACACACAGAGAGGGCCAGCCAAAATAAGGAAGGCCAAAAAAAGAAAAAAAACCCCATAAAACATTGTGAAAGACAAGCAGTAATTACTGCAATAGAGCTAAGCAATAGAAAGGTGGAGTAAAATTGCTTTGATTTTCCATGTTAAAAAGGAAGAAGTGGAAAAACTTAGCAAGATAAAAATGTAAGGAAAAAAGTTCAGGTAGACACCATAGTTGAAGATAACCATTATGGTAAACAACTGTATTCCATCGATATGCTTATAAAATATTTCTGGATATTTGTAGTGGTCCCAGCTTCCTATTTTGCTGTCTGAGCATTAGCTCTTCACCAGCAAAGTTACATAAGGGAGAAGAAAATAAGATTAGTTTGGAAGGCCATACCCAAGTAGATGATTCTGGAACTAAATTTGAAGAATGATATGACTTTAGTAATGTCTTTTTTTTTAACAGTTGTTTTCATCTCAGAATTACAAACCACTATAGCATTTAGTCTCATACCAGCTAGGTGGATATGTTTTATCAGTTTAGTTTTCATTTACTGCATGAAAAGCAAAACATTGACTGTACCTGCAACACCGAATTAAGGAAATAATCATTCCAAGCTGATAAAATGTTGGAGATATAAAGAAATATCATGATACTAGCTAACTTGCCCTGATACACCCAAGTGTGCAGTCCCTGACTTTGGGACTTTGGGTCTAACTTTCACTCTTTGGAGAAAGTCTGAGATCTTTGTAGTGTTCCTGGAAACCAAAAGGTTCAGATTCAGTCTGCTGAAACAAGAAGGAACGTCCTTACAGGCTACCGAAATCCAGGTACTGTCTATATGGAGGCTTAGGGTTAACCAAAGTGTGAACTGCTGTTTCTCGTCTATATCCTACATTGCAGTCTAACCACTGCTGTTCCCATTTTGTTGCTTGATTCATAGAGACTTCAAGCATCTTCCAGGTTCATATCAGTCATTTTACCCTAACCATAAGTCAGGATGCAAAACACTTGTCTTTCCTTTCCAGCTTGGGGCTTCCTATCAACAATCAAGAAAGAGCGTGTGAGATATGGAATCTTACCAGAAGTTAGGAAAAACAGATAGCAGGATTCCTGTCCATGGACTTCATATACTTAATTGCAGAACACAGGCAAGTCATCTATAAACACATCAGGGAAGGTGAAGGGAAGGTGCTCACACACTAAAGTACTAAAGCAGCTTGATAGCTTCCAGTGGTCAACTGAAGAGAGTCACTGAAGGCAGTCAACAAATGTAGGTTTCATTTGCAGGGTAGATACAGACTAAATTTCAGGTTCTAACACTTGAACAATTATAGTTTATTAGTACCGAAAGTGAAAAGAAAACAACGGTTAATTGCTATGAAAGTTTTATTATAGAGGTAAGATGAAGCTCTGAGATATTAATAGTTTATGACACATTCAAGTTATTGTGGCAATAAGGTGAAGTAAATCAACAGCACTCTGTTTTGATAAGTTCAAACTGAATTGCTTGAATGTGTTTAACAGTGGACCATCTCATACTGCTCTTGTTTATTAAATCTTTTCTTTGGGATAATGCCAGCATTAACCAGTTCCCATTTGTTGATGTAATTTGCTGTCAGAAAGGATCTGGGAATCTCTTGTGGTTTAACCTCAGCCGTCAACTGAGCACCACCCAGCTGCTCGCTCACTCTCCCCTCCCCCGGCAGAACTGAGGAGAGAATCAGAAGAGTAAAAGTGAGAAAACTCGTGGGTTGAGATAAACACAGTTTAATAATTGAACTAAAATAATAATAATAAGTAATAAAATAGTAATAATAATAATAATAATACACAAAGCAAGTGATGCACAATGCAGTTGCTCACCACCCGCCGACCGGTGCCCAGCCAGTCCCTGAGCAGCGGCCCCCCCAGCCAGCTTTCCCCCAGTTTATGTACTGAGCATGACATCACATGGTATGGAATGTTTCTTTGGCCAGTTTGGGTCAGCTGTCCTGGCTGTGCCCCCTCCCAGCTTCTTGTGCACCTCCAGCCTTCTCAGTCGGTAGAGCGTGGGAAGCTGAAAAGTCCTTGACTAATGTAAGTACTGCTTAGCAACAACTAAAACATTAGTGTGTTACCAACATTATTCTCATCCTAAATCCAAAACCCAGCACTGTACCAGCTACTAGGAAGAAAATTAACTCTATTCCAGCTGAAACCAGGACAGAATCCTCATGGACAACATGTTGAGTCAGCAGTGCACCCCTGTGGTGAAGAAGGCCAAAGAATATTGAAACTGCATAAGCAAGAGTGAAGCCAGCAGGTAGAGAGAAGTGGTTTTCCCCCCTCTGTTCAGCACTGCTGAAATAGTATCGAGTATGTGTCCAGTTTTGTGACTCCACTACAAGAAAGACATTGGTATACTGGAGCAATTCCAGCCGAGGGTCACCAAGATGGTTAGGGAGCTGAGCACATCACATGCAAGGAACAGCTGAGCAAACTATTTGTGCTGTCTTTAGAAGGGAAGGATAAGAGAAGGATCTTGTTGCTTTCTTCAACTGCTTAAAGGGAAGGTTTAGAAAAAATTGAGACAGATGAGAGGCAATGAACAGAAGTTGCAACATGTGAATTTCTAATTAATTGTTAGGGAAAAAAAATTGCAATTATTGAGATTGCTGAGAGACTTCGTTGAATTGCAAGCTTCAGAAATATTTAAAACTCAAGTGGTCAAGGCCCTGGATAATGTGATGTAAGCTGGCCCTGCTTTGAGGTGGAGTTTGGACCAGATGATCCTCATGGGTCCCTTCCAACCTATAAAATTCTATAATTTTACAATCCTGCTAACTGATGCCTGCAGAAAAAATAAAATCCTTCCTCACCTCAATGAGGACAGACTGTTTAGAGATCAATTTTTTTAAAGCAGTAGGCTAAATTCTCCAGTGATATGGCTGCATAAAAGAATGAAATTGCATTGAATGTTCCTGAATTCTATGTGGATCAAGTACCAATTTTATAAGTGGATAAATATTATGCTGGAAAAATATCTGTCTAGGACAGAGTGATATGGCACAGTTCCTTGTTTAAAGACAGTGTTTAAACCCTAGATGTATTTACTGTTTTTTTTGGCCAACCAAGGTTTAAATATATTGGCAAAGTTGTGTTTAACCTGCTTTTGAATATAATTTCTTATGTATGTTATTGCAGTAGGTCTGGATTGTTATATCTCAGAAAATTCTTCCAGAATTCGGAATGCACAAAAACCTAATCTTCAATTTAGCCTCAAGCTCAGAAACAATAATGTGCACATTTTTATTGCAATTGTTCTTCCATAATTTATAGTGAATGTAATTGGACTGAGACTCTCATAATAATGTGAACAGATGTCTTGACTTGTAATATGCTGTTCCATATTAGATGCTATTTTTGTTACCATTGAAATGGACCTTTATTGTATATCTCCTTCCCTTGAACTATGGAACAATTTAGAAGTTCAGCAACACTATCCAACAGATAAAACCAATATAGATGGGAAGCAGAAAAATTTTCTATCTCCCATCAGAGAGAAAAGCCCTAACTTTATTCATAAAGTGTTTTACATTAGAGAATGAAGCTATCTCCTCAAGATTTCTTGGACTTTCCTATTACAAAATCAACAGCGCATTACAAGATAAAACAACCAAAACAAGGGTTATCATTGTCCACTGGGTATTTTCCATGAATGCTTTTTGTCTTGACAAAAAATCCATTGTCTGACATAGAAGCTTCAGTGAAAAGAACCAGACAAACAGTCATTTAAAAATTTTCTTAAGACTTGAACACATACCTAAATGAATTCAATATTGCTAGTACCAAGGAAGGGAAAACTTTAGTCTATTTTAGAAGGTGTTGGCAGAAGAGATGGGGAAACAAGCAACTTCAGACTCTGCCTTCTACAGTGATGCATAGATTTACCTAAATCAGACAGGGTTTGGTGCCTGCTCCCCACTAGAGCACTTCATAATTGCAGTTCATCTCAGCGTAATTAAATTCTTCCACTTGAGAGGTTCACAGAGGTATTCTATATTAGGTAAAATGAGATCTCTGGATGCAGACGTAGATTCTCCCAAAAGTAACACTGAGTCAGTGCTCAGCTGAATGCACTCCTTAGTTGCATTCAGGCCTAGTTGTCCATAGCCCTGCCAAGAACCAGTGTACTCTTCATGTCTATGGGACACCACTGCGCATCGTTCCAGTGCATTTGGTGAAGTCTTCTGTTTTGCAATTTATTGCGAGAGAAGGGAATTACTGACACACAGCGAGCTCTTGCCAGAAGGAAAGTAGTAAAACCATGATTAGGTTTTTCATAGGAAAACCCTTTGGGTATTGTTTTCAGAGAGCGAAGAAGTTCAATTTAATTACTGAAATCACTTGTCTGACACATGTTCCTAACTGTAGCACAGCAAAACTAGGCAAATGCTTATCTCCTTCTGTGGCAGCTCAGTGAATCAGAACGGTCAGTCTCCCTACTCTCCATTGCTGTACCTATTATCCATCCCCAAAGTTGTCACGTCAAATCAACATTAAAGAGAATGGGGCAATTTGGAAAGAGATTGAGAGGGCTAGAAGAATGGCTGTGTGGGCAAGACACCGGAACCACTGAAAGCAAGATAATGAATGGGGGCTGACCCTGAGAAAGCACAATGAGCGTGCATGCAGAGTGTCACTGGTAGAGCTCTGGACAGGTAAAACACCTACTAGGAACGATGGGGTCTCTGCCTCTTCTCACTTTACCTGCGACCTCGAAAAATATTAGTACTTCTCATTTCAGAAGCTGGTATGGTTAACGAGTATGTGATTCATACAGATGTTTTGAAAATGTATTAACTAGAGTTTGTGCAGTGCTTTGAATCTGTGAAGTCAACAATTTATCTTTGATCCATTAATATTACAATTTAGTGGGAACAAGGAAGAAACATCTTTGGTAGTGTTGCCCTAGAACTGGCAGAAGCATCTATGAACAGATAGCAAACTCAATAAATAATATTAAAGCCAACTCAAGAGAAGGCATGATTTTTAGGACAAGGGTGTTCTGCTCCCCTGCCCTTTCTCCAGCTTTACTTTTTTGACTCTCTCTTCCTTATTTTTGCTTTCATTTTCTATCCCTCATGCTAGTTTGTTGGTTTTTTTTCTCCTCAGGCTCTTTTTCCTTTGCATATTTTCCCTTTTGGGAGACTGGAGGAGGATGGTACTTGGTGTTATAAATAAGGGAAAGACCCAATAAGGACAGTGGCAGATAGCAGATGCTTAGAGAATACTCTTATAATCTGTCCCCAAGTGAGATCTGCCTATTTAAAAACAACTTCTAAAGAATGCTACCTGACTGAGTGGTGAATAAAAATTATAATGAGGCACTGTGGTTGTTCACAAACAACTGCTATTCACATTTTGGCACCCCAGGACTCCTTTCAAAGTTGTCCCTGCAGATGGTTATTTTCTCCTGAGCTCCACCAGAAGTGGTGCTAAGGAGGTAAGGACCTGTCTGATGAAATACACAAAGGAGTGAAGCATATTAAAGAAAGCTGAATTGTTTTAGTTATTCTGCCTCTCCTCTGCTACAGTGTCAGTTGCAATATGCCCTCATGAACCACTGTACCTTATAAACTGCTTTTACCAATTTTGTCACTATATGCAATTTTTGGTCTGGTGTGCTATATATACTTAAGAATGGAGTTTTATCGGCGCAAAATCCTCAGCGCAATGGAGTCTGGTCACCTAAGCTTTCATTTCTAAACGGGTGTATAGCAACATAAACTTTTGGCATAGACCTTCAAGACTGCAACTGACACCTGGTAGTGTGTAAGATCTTTAGCGGGATCTTTGCTCGGTCAGACTGGCAAGCTATAAACAAAGTCTGTTTCAAGGGGCTCAGAAAACAGAATGATGCAAAGTATAAAAGGAAAAGCAGAAACACTGCCAGCTCCTGTAGTCCTCTTGGGGTCACATGATTTTTGGCTGGAGCTGATACCAGTTTTGTGTGGAAAAATTCAGTGTTTCACAAAGGTCAGCCCCCATTTGCAGTTTCCTCTTAGCAGAGCTTTCTTACTTCCATGAGTGGAGAACACTGACACTTTTTCTCATGGAAAAGGAAGGTAATCAGCCAGAGCTATTACAGTCTGATCTCAGGATAGTACTGGGCTTCAGAACAAGTTTTTTCTAGGAAAAGTTTTTTCTAAAAAAGTATTTCACTGGGCATTACTTTATTCATGGGATAAAGACCAACTCAGCTATCTTATTTTAAGGCATATATCCAAATATTCATGAGACAGAGCAGGGCTTAGGAGAGTGGAAAAATGGTGAGAACTAAAAAAAAGGGATAGGAAGCTTTCACAGCTGTGAAATCACCAACAGTGGTTTGCAATACACAGTAGTACTACAACAAGTAAAACTGCTAAAGTGGTAGTTTCTTGATTCTAATGGTGAATATATTATAAAGAAATACAAATGACAACTATTTATATACTTTCCCAAATAAAAAAAAAAAAACTGAAAAATACATTTGAATTGCATCTTACATTCCTACCTTTTTTTCCTCAGTGTGTGCCTCAGTGTCGTCAGTTACCAGAGTGCTCTTCTAACAGTCTGAAAGATAAGAAATGTTTTATCATTTACATGATTGCAAAGTTTTTCTAAACTGAAGACCTGAAGGAGGGAGCCTTTGAGCAGTCTTGCCCTACCTAAGGGGGTGGCATGGAGTATGGAGGTAGGCTCTTCTCAGAGTGCCCACAGAAAGGCCATCAGTCACAAACTGCAACAGGGAGCATTTTGGTTGGACATGAGGAAGAAAATCTTCAGAGGGAGTCCAGCTTAGCCTGGGATGAGATTGTCCAGAGAGGTAATACTATCTTCATCCTTGGATATATTCCAAACTCACCAGCACAATTTGAACAACACAATGTAGCTTTGAAGTTAGCCCTGCTTGGAGGTCCCTTCCCATCGAAACTTTTGTGCAATCTTGTGCAGCGCTATTTAATACAATAACAAGAAGAGAGGTCTAAATTAACTTTGCACAGGTATCATCTCCTTTCAGCAATACAAAGTCTGAAAGAGACTAGGGAATGATAATAAATTGGAAAGCGTGCAGTGTGATGTGCCAAGTTTTGTTTGGCACACGAAGAGGAACTACATCGCACACCAGGAAAAGAATAGGCACTCTTTAAGTGATTCTTAAGCAACACAATACTTTATGTACTATTTCGTTTGGTTGTTCTTGTTATCAAGTATTGACATCCTGGAGACATTTGAAAGTGGAGAAGTTAAAACGATCTCACTTCTGAAAAGAGACATGACAAAATAACACAAGAAGAGCCCATACATCTTATTAAACAGCCATGACTTTATTCTGCAAGTAGTTGAAACACATTAACACCAAAAAAAAGAGAAGCATTAATAAGGATAAAGAAGATGTAATTAAAATAAGAGAAATGTAGATTGCAATGCAGAAAACCTTTCTAGCAATGAGATGTAGTATTGGCTGACATATTTTGTTTTAACTCTGACAGAATTTGAATAAGTATATAATTAGAGATGTTTTTTTTTGTTGGAAGGGGCCTAGGGTTATTTAACTACGTTCTAGCACTGGATTCAATTAGCCAAATTAATTTTTAGTGCACTCCATTCAAACAAAGAACTGCATAATACTCAATATCCCATCTCCTTTTATAGGGGTCTGTGTGTACTCTTCTGCTTCTTCAAAAATAACAGAATTACTTTTTAGGAAGAAAAAATGCCTGAGCTTAGTAACAGTAATAATTTTTTCTCAAAAAGCAAAATAAAGACATTTATAACATAATAATGTGTATTGGGTTTGCATGGCAAGGTTTTGGTAGCGGGGGGGAGGGGGGCTACAGGAATGGCTTCTGTGAGAAGCTGCTAGAAGCTTCCCCCATGTCCGACAGAGCCAATGCCAGCCGGCTCCAAGGTGGACCTGCCGCTGGCCAAGGCCAAGGCCAAGCCAATCAGTGATGGTGGTAGTGCCTCTGTGATAATGTATTTAAGAAGTGGGGAACAAAC
>NW_008825409.1:7114942-7166821 GCF_000699105.1 Pygoscelis adeliae | reverse complement strand
TCTCCCGTGGGAGGGACCCCACGCTGGAGCAGCAAAGTGAGGAGGAAGGAGCATCAGAGACAACGTGTGATGAACTGACCACAACCCCCATTTCCCGTCTCCCTGTGTCGCTTGGCAGGGAGGAGGTAGAGAATCGGGAGTAAAGTTAAGCCCGGGAAGAAGGGAGGGCTGGGGGGAAGGTGTTTTAAGATTTGGTTTTATTTTTCTCATTTCCCTACTCTGATTTGCCTGGTAATAAGTTAAACTAATTTCCCCAAGTCGAGTCTGTTTTGCCCGTGACGGTAATGGGTGACTGCTCTCTCCCTGTCCTTATCTTGACCCACGAGCCTTTTGTTATATTTTCTCTCCCCTGTCCAGTTGAGGAGGCGAGTGATAGAGCAGCTTTGGTGGGCACCTGGTGTCCAGCCAGGGTCAACCCACCACATAATGAATAATAAAAAGGGAAATATAATCTGGGATTTCTGTGTTCATCTTTGAATGCTAAATACTGTAGATAGAGAATGGGTAACTGATGATAGAGTCATGTATCATATTCAAGGAAGTTACTATATACTATTTAAAGCTGGAAAACCATAAGCTTCTGTCAGAAATATTTAGGCATACCAAGGTTTTTTATAAAACACACAACTGATTTTTATTTTATTTGGCAATATTATCTCGTTTATCCATTCCCAATAATTTTTGAACATATGGGTAACAGTTCATATATTTTTAACAGTTGGGGTGGTGTTGTATTAGATGAAGCTATCTTCTTTTTTGCTTGCATCAGTTTGAATGTTGTTATCTCCTTGTCCATAGTACAAAGTTTTTAACCTTTGACCAACCATCCTAAACTTAAATGGCAGCTGGATGTGTTCAGCATTTCCCAGCATCAAAGCATATGGTTAAGTTCTTACACTTTTCTGATTGTCTGTCTCATTACATGGGCAAATGGAAAATACTGTATGCTTTCAAGAATTATCAATAAATCTAATCTGTGCTATATACTACTAAAGTTTGACTGCACATTATCCTGACTACCTGTTATCCCATTGGAATAAACAAAAACGTGTTTTTACCGTGCATACAGAATTTACTTCTTATTTATTTCAAATGTTTTGGTCTTCCTGGCTCCCCAAGAGCCTTTACTACCTTAACAGAGTGATTGCATTATTCTGTCCATCTTTTGATCTTTGAAAATGTGAAGTAAATACTCTATTAACAAGCTTACAAGAAAAAAAAGGTTGCGTGATTCCCTTTTTAACATACAGACTACAACATAAACAAGCAAGGACACAATTACTGTAGAAATATTTCCTGACAAGAATGTTAAGTAATGAAGTCTGGGAGTATTAATGATGTTCCATGTGCATATATTCATGTGTGATATGAAAAGCCAAAGGTGTATTTTTGAAATCTGCTTTTGAGAGTTTCACAGAATGGAAATTCAAATGCTCACACAGGTGGAAATTCATATTATGGCCATAATCTAATTCAGCTGATTAGGATACTGCTTTAGCCGTAATAGCATTCATGTCCTGTGCCACTATTAAATTAACACAAAAAGCAAGCTAAATTAAAATATAGTGTAATTAACATCAACACAGTTGAGACCCAACCCCCATTGCTGAATTATCCAGATCAGCTGTACTCCATCGATTACAACCATTAATCACAGTCTGGCACATTTTTATTTTGTTATCTCAGGACTATGTCCTTCTTTTAATCTCATGAACTTTTATTCTGGGAAATTTTCTGCTGGTTCAGTCGCAGCATTCCTATCTTAAATTTTAGAACAATTTTATATCCCTGAATTAGTTTCATGGTACAATTTCTTGATACTGCCTGTGCTAAGCTGGAGATGGTACAGAAATAATAAATGCATTCTGGATTTCCCATGTGGTGTTCAGAATGCTCTCCATGCTGCCTGGGAGGGTGGTTTATTTCATTAATAGCCTCTTTTATAAAATCATAGACTCAGAAAAGGATTTAGGTTGGAAGCTCACCTTGTAGAGTCACCTGCTCCAAGCAGAGCTAACTACAAAGCTAGATCAGGTTGGCCAAGGCCTTGTCCTGGATAGTTTTAAAAACTTCCAAGGGCGGTGTTTCTATCACCTCTCTGGGCAGTGCTTAAACCTGCTTTTAGTAAAGATTTCTTTCCCCATGTCCAGTCAAAATTTCCCCTGCTACTACTTGTGGCTGTTGTCTCCCGCCCTTTTGCTGCACTCTGAGAAGTTCTCTTCTGTTGATGGCATCCATCCCTCTTGAAGCTGAACGGATGCAGTGGGTTTCTTTGTTGCTCCCACACTCTGCATATGTTACGATCACCGTCGTAGGATGGCTCTTTTACAGGGTTATTCTGAATAAGGTCCTTGTGCGCTGCTCAAAACCAGGCCAACAGATGTCGATGGTATCTAAATATTAGCCATAGTCCATGACATTTAAGTAGACTATATCGTCTATTGTCTTTCCTGAGGGTGCTGATGACCCTTAGTGTGCCTAGGTAAAGTGTCTGGTCAATACATATTCAAACACAATAATCCTCCCTCTAACTAAAATAAGCCCATAGCTCTTACATAAAATAGTTTCCTTTCACAGAAAAAGCAATAATTTCTTAAAAGCAACCTTCCCCCCCTGTTTTTGCAAATGCAAGTATATTTATTGCTGTATTGCAGGTGGTAAAAGTATCTGAAGAGAAGGACAGCAGACCATATTTTAAATATCCAGAAATAAATAAGCTGGATCAATATACTGCAACAGATTGTTTTGCTCATTAGAAGGTAAAAATAAAAAGGAAACTTGTCAATCTACCAAATATCTAGCCTTTCAATAAGGATATAATTGGAACATGCTGTCAAAAACAACTTTGAAATTAAATTCACAGCAGCTGGTACTCAATACACTTCATGACAGGTCATCAAAGATAAAAATTTACCTCTACGTGTTACTTCTTTCATCTCTGTCAGATATTTCAAAATGTCCAGGATTTTTAAAGCAATATTAACTCTTTCAGGTTAGAATAACACACAAATCGTGTCTTTAGCTTAACTGGAGTATTTTCCTTAGCAGGAAAAACAGAAAAAGCCTTCATTAAGAGGAATACTTCACTCTAACATTTGTCACTGTGAGTCACAATCCTTTCCTAACCCATCCCTGATAGCCTTGACTAGTCCTTAGCTTTGTTGTACCTTTTTAGCAGCAAATTATGTCTTTAGTAATAGATGATTTGCTTCCTTCACTATAAATAATATGCAATATTTAGCTATATTTTCTATCAGTCAACAGACTGTGGATACCATCTTACGTGTGAATGTTTCTTAAGCACCCAAACATACAAATCAAGAGATATTTAGAAAGACAGAGGATAGTATTATCAATTAGATCTGATAAAGATCACTGCAATTCTGCTCTGCAGCTCACTATTAAAAAAATTATCACCTTTTTCATAATACCCTTGTGTAAAAGGAACAACAAATGATTGTTTCTTTTCCACCTGGAAAAGTCTCTTTTGATATTTCCTACCCCTCCAGAAATCTAGAATAGTATAAAATGCCTCAGGTGACTACTTTCCGCATTTGAGATAAACTACAATTTCATATAAAATCATGGAAAGCTGGAACTAGAAAGGAAAGAAGTCCTGCTCCCCATGGGTAGCTGTCATGCATCCGTTAGAAGATTGCTAGAAGGCCAACTGATTAGGAGGTTTTCATATGCTCCACTCTTCTATCATCGAGGATGTTGAATGATTAAACTTGGCTGCTACTTATTTTCTTATTCACACTCCTGTGTTTTGTACCCATCTCCACTTTGTGCTGCATCACCTTTATTGATCCATCTTGTCATTTGCAAAAAAACATAGCGGTGGGGGGGGATATGTTACAGAAGTGGTTAAGAACAAGAGCTAGCAACTGAGGTCTGCTTGGATCAGGAGACTGTACAAGACCTCCAGAGGTCCCTTCTAGCATAACTTTTCCTACGATTTTATGGAAGTGTAGAAAACTATTTCGAAGAATAAGCTCAGGCCAGGACTCCAGACTGAACTTGCTGCAATTCATTACTCATAATTGGATGGGTGATACTACCATTAGGGCTGTCACGACACTGCCTTTTTTTTTAAAAAATCTTGAAAAATTCAAGTGTTTGCTCCTGTCACTGCTGCCCTGTTGTGTGAAAGAGTGAGAAGTAATGGGTAGGGTTGGAAAAAAGTCACTGCAATTGCACCTCCTGCACCCCTATTCTGTAGTCATGCCAGGGCGTCAAGGTTCATAAGGGAAGGTGTAATCTCAAAGAATTCCTGTAGACCTGTAGGCCTTTGGAAAAACTGAAGTCCTTACTAGTGAACTGGGGTCTCACCATTCAGGCTCTTTTTATGAGTAAATTAGCAAAACCACAGTGATTTCGGAAGTTTGATGTCAATACAGGGAATGTCATGTTGTGAACTCACCACTTAAGCTGTCTCAGCAATACTGGTTTCACTAATAAAAGACCCTAAATTAAATGAACATTTTAATTAATTAAAAATTATTTTTCAAAAATCAGAATACTCACGAGCTAAGCAAGCCTCTTGCCCTTATTTTATTATGTTTTAAGAATAAGACTGTACTTTATTACACGATTCATCTAGTAGCTGGGTAACATTTTATGGGAAGGTCTGTTTCATTAGTATTGAAAGTAAAATATACTTTTCAGTGAACAAGTACAATATTTAATTTTTGTCAGTTTCAGTTTATTAACTGATAATAACTTATCAGTTTATTAAACTGAAATGCCACAGAATAAGATTTCCTCTTTGTTTTTCCCATAAGTCCCTTTGTAGCTTTTTGTGGACTGACTTAGAATTACAAAATTAAATACAGAGCTGTGTTCTTTTGACCTAAAATCTCTGACCTGTGAGATAAAGTGACGTTGTTTCTGCTTGAGGACCAGTTCAGCTAATTGTTGAGTGATGGCTGTGACACAGCTGGTACACGATTTTGTTCCCAAGGTAACTCTCCCAAACAAAGGGATTCAGAATCAATGATTTGTTTTAGGGATACAGCAGATGTTACATGCTGCACATAGGGAAAATAGACATTTTTACTGAGAGGGTCATCCTTTTATGAAAATATCCTTTAATCTCCCTTTGTGATGTAGAAAGAAGATTTTCAGTATTATAGCTAAAAGGAACATAATGGTTTCAATAGGAAGGGTACTCAGGAATTTCTCCTTTGTTTACGTGAGATCCCTGGGCCTAACATGACCCTAAAAAGTTGTAATAAAACTGCAGAGAAAGACCTCTTTATTTTCTCTTACCTTTAACAAAATCGTACAGCCTTTCCCTGCGTCCCCACACTCAAGAGCATTGGTTCACAATAGTAGTCAATAAGCTACTTTATATTTACAACTGTTGTGGTTTAACCCCGGTCGGCAACCGAGCACCACACAGCTGCTGGCTCACCCTCCCCGCCCACCCCCGCCGGTGGGAGGGGGAGAGAATCGGAAGGGCAAAAGTAAGAAAACTCGTGGGTTGAGATAAGAACAGTTTAATACTTGAAATAAAATAAAATAATAACAACAGCAGCAACAAAATAATAACAACAACAATAATAAATTGCAATGAAAAGGAAAACAGCAAAAAGAGAGAGGAACAAAACCCGGGAAAAACAAGTGATGCAACCGCTCACCACCCGCTGACGGATGCCCAGCCAGTTCCCGAGCAGCAGTCGCTGTCCCCCCCGGCCAACTCCCCCTCAGTCTGTGTACTGAGCATGACGTCACATGGTATGGAGTACCCCTTTGGGCTGTTTGGGTCAGCTGTCCTGGCTGTGCCCCCTCCCAGCTTCTTGCTGGCAGGGCATGAGAAGCAGAAAAGTCCTTGACTAGTGTAAGCACTGCTCAGCAACAACTAAAACATCGGCGTGTTACCAACATTATTCTCATCCTAAATCCAAAACCCAGCACTGTACCAGCTACTAGGAAGGAAATTAACTCTATCCCAGCCAAAACCAGGACAACACACAGCAGAGACCATCTTATTAAATACGAATGTTAGGCAGTTAGGACAGAGTTCATCTCCCAGTGAAGTCTGCTGAATTTCTGTGCTTCCAGTCAGGGGAGCTGGACTGCATTTATAGCACTGGAATTGTTGCTGAAAAATTTGCTGAGAAAGCAAAAACTTCTACACAAACAATTACATATGCCTGCCTGTTCTTGAGACAACATCAGAAAAAGAAGAGGTAGAATTTGTTCCTCTCACATGGACGAAGAAAGTCTAATTTTTCACGTTTGAACAAGAAACAGTTTTAAACACAGACCCTAGCCCCAGATTATCATGTATCTGAATAAAAAAAGAAATAATATCTTCTTCAATGCATTGAGTTATCTGTAAGGCTGAAACAAGAACATGGTCTTTGAATTGTTGCTCACTTTGTAGCTGTGCAAAATATTCCTTGATTTCCATGAGGTTTTACATGCAGGCAACCCCCCCCAGAATCTGGCTTATTACTTCTAAGGAAAAATATAAAATTTTGGAGATGGCACAAAAGAAACATTTCTAAGTTTGGTGAAAAATAAATTATTAAGAGCTGCATGAAGAGTTACTCTTTCAATTATTTTCTAAATATTTTCTGGTTTTTTTTTTTAAGAATATCACAAAAGGTTTCTCGTTTATATTAAATCAGGATTTTTTAGCTCAGAGCTGTGAAGAAAATCTGTGATTGAATTTCATGAAATTGACTTTTCTCTTAAAGCTAGTTCCTGTTTAAGCCGACCACAAACCAGCATTGGCATAAATTCCTATGAGACAGAGAAGATCCTGTCAGATTACCTTAAAGCTATGGGAAATCCCTTTCAGATTTATTACCATTTTACAAGTTTAAAAATGAGTGATAATTTTTGGCTGCTCTGTTACTTGGTAATATTCCTTATAATTTCAATTACTTCCTTGACATTATTTTTTTTCTTGAAGGAATGCCTTTGTTTTTTGATGGTTCGTGAAAAGGAGTGTGTGGTGGGTTAGCCTTGACTAACAGCCAAACTCCCACCCGGGCACTGACTCCCCCCGCAACTGGACGGGGGGAGAAAATGGGAAGAATGGGAATGAGAAAGCTTGTGGGTGGAGATGAAGACAGGGAGATCACTTACCAATTATCTTCGTGGGCAGACCAGACTCGATTTGGGGAAAATTAGCTTAACTTCTGGCCAATTAAAACACATATTCAATTACTCATTTAGTAGTGGGAAACAAAAAGACAAACATTAAAACAATCCCTTTCCTCCCCCCTTTCCCAGGCTCAACTTCACTCTTTCAATCCCAACTCCTCTCCCCCCCGAGTGGTGCAAGAAGATGGGGAATGGGGGCTCGTGATCAGTCCGTAACAGTTCCTCTCAGCTGTTCCTTCCTCCTGATGCTTTCCCCCTGCTCCAGTGTGGGTCCTTCCCAGGCTGCAGTCCTTCATCAACAGCTCAGGCATGGGTCCTTCCCACGGGCAGCAGTCCTTCAGGATAAGCCTGCTCCCGTGTGGGTCCTTCACGGCCTGCAGTTCCTTCGGGCTCTGTCCACTTGTTGTGGCATGGGGTCCTCCACGGGTTGCAGTGTGGAAATCTGCTCCGTCGCGGTTCTTTCCAGGGGCTGCAGGGAAATCTCTGCTGGAGCGCCTGGAGCACCTCCTCCCCTCCTCCTGCTCTCTCCTGGGTGTCTGCAGGGCTGTTTTTCACACATTTTTTGCCTTACTCCTCTCTCTCAGAGCTGCTGCACAACGTTTTTAGTCTTGCTTAAATAGGTTTTCCCAGAGGTACCACTAGCATTGCTGAGGGGCTCTGCCATGCCCTGCGTTGGAGCAGGCTGGAACTGCTCCCGGCTGCTCCTCCCCTGCAGCCCCCCACGGCCAGCACATGGGCACCTGTGCCCAATGCAAGGTGTGACCAGTCTTTGCTCAAACATATACTGCTCTTAGTGACTGCGTTGTATTTGGCTAAAGAAAGATACTGAACATCTTGTTTCTAATAAAATAAAACCTATTATAATCATTGAAAACCTCTCAAGATTTGACCAGTTCACCAGTGCGTGCAAACCCAAAAGTCTTTTCTTCCTTCATATATCAAACTATTCTGCTTCCATTACTCCTGTGCAAGTTCATCCACACCGTATGTCCTTACAGACACAGGTAAATCTCATCGGGGCAGGAATCCTAAAGCAGAGGAAGCATGTTATTAGCTGAAGTCTGGTGTGGCAGCACCCCTGTGGGGGGCAGAGGTGTGGGGCAGAAGCTGCACAGATCCCAAAGACTTCTGCCCTCACCTCTGCCACTCTCGTGAGATAGATCTTGCGGTAGGCTGGGTTTTATTAATATTGCCTGTGTAGTAACATATCACCTCAGGTGAATAATATGGTCCTCAGTCTGTTTTACAGACAATTTACTGGACCTTTTCGCACACTAAGAAGCTAATATTAAAAGCATTGCAATTCAGAAATTCGGTTTCTTTGATAATTATCTCATTTTAAGTTAGAGGCTCTGTAATTGTAATTCTGCACTTGCAGTTCTTGTATTTCCTTATTAGGAATAAAAGTTGATTACATCTTTTGTTTTTATTCATTAAAGTGCAAGTCCTGAATAGAAAAGCAAACAAAATCTTGCATTTGATGGGATCAAAATGCTATCTGGAGGTGACACATCTTTCAAGATTAGGTTTACAAAATGTACTTGCAGGATATTTAAAAAAACAACCAGGATATGTAAAAAAACAATCACCCTGATGTAAGATGGGACTCGGTCATTGTTAGGGTTAAGGAATGCTAACATCTAACAATCAATCATTTAAGTCAACAGATAGACTCATTGATTTCAATGAGCACAATTAGCAAGGCCCTGAAGATTCAGAACCGAAAAGTCTATTGCTCTGAAACACCCAAGACCTAAAACATCACAGCTCATCCCAGCAAAGACAAGGCGCAACCTTTAGCAGAGGGGAGGACCGGTGCCTCAGAGAGAGCAGGCGAGAGACAATTTAGTCCTACACAGTCTGCTATTAGGCCTGTGTCTGCTATAACTGCCAGTAATACTACAGGAGACCTGATTCACATGCATTTGAGAGTTAAATCTGAAGCGCTTACATGTCGAAGAAGATTCTGAGCGTATTTTCTGTTGATACTCACCAAAATGAAGAAGCTCAGCTATAGCCTGCAAAGCAAACAAACCCCAGAGATTTAGGGGAGCAAGTTGTTGCTTAATAACAGTTCTCCTAAGTCTGAAGTTCTTGATATTTGGCATTGCTGTTTAGTTTAGCTGTTTCCTATGTATCAACTCTAAGCAATGCTATAGCAGAATTAATGTATGCATTTATGTATGAATTGATATATGAAGTATTACTAATTAGTAATATTAAGTATCAATATTAATAATTAGCTTACCATTAAAATGAATTAGTGTGTACATATAAAAGTACATTGATTTCGTAGTAAAAACCTTTCTGTAGTTACTTATCTAAAACTTTCATGCATTTCAACTATTCTATTGACATAGGCACTATAATTTTTTGTGAAAGTCCTAGCCTTTTGCAAAAAACTACCTTAAAACAAAAGACTAAAGCATCTAACTTCTCATCCATTGCAGATAGATTTGTATATTCAATTCTTGTTGTCAATCTCAATCTTGCTTCAGTCACTTAGAGGCTGTTTGTGTTAGAATTAAATAATTATTTTCTAGGCTTTTCTTGTAATGGTGTATGTATGATTCTGACTACATTTTCGTTATGCTGAAGAGATCTAAAGCTTGTATCTATCTTTTGAACTACTAGAACATGAAGTATAGGCAAATCAAAGAGACAGGTGAAGTGAAATTCAGTAAAAAGAAATGTGTTTCTGTTATATGTCAACAGTCTCAATAGAAAAACTAAACTTTTTTTTCATTGACAAAAGTAAGTGTTGACTGGCTTTTACCCCTCTTGCCCTTACAGGGCTCATAATATTAAGATTAAACCTCTGATTCTGCAAAACACCTGTGTGAATTAAACATATCAGTATCAAATCAGAACTGCAAAGTCCATTCTACATTCTGAGCACCGGCACTATTTATTTCTTTCAAAACAACCCCATCAGTACAGACTGGCTGAAATCCATAGGGCTGCACACGTTATGGATGGCTTAAATAAGCCCACAGATTTGTTATTACATAAATGAGGCTTGGCTCAAATGGAACTCCTGTTGACTTAGGTTTATGACAGTGGAAGTTAAAGCCTGTCACTACTACACTTCTTCCCAAATGCACAAAGCAAGCTAAGTTTTAAAAATAACTAATATACAATTTTCAGTGCATTTTTATAGATTTTTATTTCCCATTTCTTTAAAAGGAGAACATTTTTATATAATTTACAAGTTCTAGAATGTATTGATTGCTGAAAGTTGGATTTTTATAGAGGAAAAAACAATTCTAGCTGTACAGAAGCATTCATACCGGAATTATAATCTCCTGAGAATCCCCGGTATAAGGGACAAATTTTCTCAATATGCCACTCACAAGAGACATCAAACCTTTCACTCTCTTGATGGTTTTAAGTGTCTTTCTTACTTTTATTTTGTGCTGCCTTTTGTATCACCAAATATGTATCATTACATGTAGGCCCTGTTATTAATGTCCACCTTTTTTCCACATTGAGTTATTTACTCTCATGTGTTTATTTGCTGTCTTTTTCATTTCTAGTAAATCTCACCTGTCTTGATGTTGCATATGGTTCGGCAATTGCAGTGATTTCTTCATCTCTTCTTCCCTCTGCCTCTGACCTTCTTTACTGATGTCGACAGGATGCACGTATGTATTTTTAAAATAACTTTTTTAAAAAAAATAATTTTTTTAATATTATCAGAGAAAACGTTATATTCTCAAATATTTATGTTCTTTAAAAATTCTATTTTCATTCCTTCCTAGAAGAGAACCACAAAGTCAAAGCCTTCTATTAGACATAGTAATAAATTAATTGTAACACTACATGCTTCAGACATCATATATGTACATATTAGTTAGTACAAGGTGTAAAAGTGTTATTCCTCAACATAAGACAGTGGCCTTAAGCAATTGCTGCTCATGGGCAAGTAATTTGAGTCTTAGGCATTTTTTTGGGTTTTTGTTTTATTTTGTTTTTTCATTAACAAAAAGTATTTCTTTTTACAAAGCAATGAAAATTGAAATGTGGGCAATTTTCTGTGGTGTGTTAAATCTTTTTTTGAAAACTGATGACCAGATGTGCAAATGGTCATGGATGGTTAAAGAAAGTAGGAACAGAACCAACAAATGAGTGTCTGATCAGCTATGTGGAAATTAAATTGATATTGCCATCACCCTATGCAATATCAATTGCATTTTATTATTTTGATCAAGCCATCACTACACCACCAGATTGAAGGAGAAATTACAGCATCTTCAATTAAATTGAATCCTCATATATGCCTTTAGAAAAGACTGCTCCTCTTTTCTTCTCTTCTTTCAGTGTTTCTGGCCTCCTGTATATATCCTGACCCTTTAATAGGGTCGTTAAAAAAAATAAATAAGATGTCCATGAATTTGGCTTTCAAGACAGCCAGAGTTATTAATTTCATTAAGTTCTTTAGCAAAGGCTGCACAGCCCCCATAACTTTGCCGTCATTTTTTACTTACTCTTATCAATGATATTTGCGACATATTTTGTTGCAGCTTGTGGCAGTTCAGTGTAATGGGGCCCATATCAAGGTTACGCAGGTAACTCAGCCTTAGGCTGAGTAGCATGTTCAGTCAAAAGTCTTCAAAGCTAAACATTAACTCAGAGCACTGCCCAGCTGATAAGATGCAGTCACTTGAGCTTGTCACTGTCAACGCACTTTGCATCTTAGCAGAGCTAAAAGAAAGGACTAGCCAAAAGGCAGAGAATTAGGGATGGCTTAAAAAAATTAATAATATTTTATTTCTAGATTTGAAAAACAGACTTTCCCCAATGCAGCTCCAAAACAAACAGCTAATTTCTTGCTTGAGCCTTCGTTTTACCTTTATCTCTTTTCTTGCTCTCCTTGTCTTTGTTTAACAAAAAACCCAAGCAAATCAATGCATTGTTTTTCTGCAAAAGACTGAGTTTCTACCTGATGTTTCAGATGCTTTTGAACTTAGAACTGTAGCACTTGATATTTTTTTTTCTTTAGTGTTTCATGTAAATAAATCATAACATTCTCTGGTGGTCTTAACTGTACGGGAAAGTAAGCATATCCTTACCTTACAGTGACATCAGCCAGCAACCTCAGCACTTGTGGATGCATCCCATCAGGTCACACAGACTTGCGTTTGTCCACTTTGTTTAAATATTCCCTGACTTGATAACTCAAATGATGGTTAAGTCTTTCTTGCTCTAGACTTTCTCACTGCGCTCGGGGGCCTGGTGTTCCTGAAGGCTGGTCTTACCAGTAAAATCTGAGGCAAGATGCACTGAGTACTTTGCTCTTTGCCCATGCAGCTTTGGGCACTATTTTCCCTCGTCATCTGTTTGTTGATGATACATCAGTAGAAGCCCTTCTTGTTGCCCTTCATGTCCCTTGCCAGATTCAACTATAGATGGGTTTTGACTTTCCCAACCCCACCCTTGTGGGCTCAGACAGTGTCTCTGTATTCCTCCTGGGTGACCTGTCCCTGCTTCCACCTCTTGCACACTACCTTTTTATATCTGATTTTAGTCAGGAGCTCCTTGTACTATGTCCTTTAGTCAGAAGCTCCATGCAAGCCGCTAGCTACTTTTGCTTGAATTCCTGCATGTTAGGATGAACTATCTTTGAGCTTGAAGCCCAGGGTTGTGATCCTGCAATTTGTCTTGTTCCTTCCTCTCAGGATCCTGAACTCCACCATCTCATGGTCATGACAGCTAAGGCTGTCCCTGACCTTCAAATCCACAAGATTGTGGAGCTTTCAAAAACCTGACAGGCTCAGGCTACTCCTCCTGTGGAAGAGAGAGACTTAAATGCTGGTACAAATGGCCAATATACAAGAAAAGGCCTAAGCTGTTTTGCAACTATTGTAAAATATTGTTTTTACTTCTTTATCAGTCTCAAGATGCTATCACTCTTGGGACACACTAAGTAGATAAAATCTTCAAGAAGATTAAGAAAAGTTATCTTTCTTGCAGACAAGTGTTCTGGCTGCATTATTAAAACTGGCAGCTAATTTTCATTTATATGCTTGCTATAAGATATGCTTATATTTTGATTTTCATTGTGTTGATATTGTTAATAAAAGTTACATTTTTCATTCTCACTTATTTGTGTTTATTTGACCAGAGTTCAGAGTTTAGCTTTAAGACTTCTTACTATTGCATTAAGAATGTCACGCCCCACAAGATACAATGCCCAGTTCTATTATAAAATCATTGTGCCAAATTCAATTAGTGAAGATTTTTTGATGAATTAACCTTGTCATGGCAGAATATACACTGCACCTGCTGGTCTGCTTTAGCACCAGACTTTGACCCTCCTACAGTTAAGTCCTAGGTTGTTTTGCTGATCTCTTTCAACTCACTTTTTCCTCCCTGTGTTCAGACGTCACTACCTCCAAACGTCAAAGATTTTTCTGTCTCATTTATGTGTATGAATTGCCTCTTCAGTTTGTTCTTTCATCATTCTCAGTACTCTCTTGTTGCAGAACTCTGCAGCAGATGTTTGATTTTTCCCTTGTACCTTGCTTTACCTCCAAGGAGCCTTGCAAATGTTGCTCCAGACAGGAGAGAAAGGCTGATCATTGGAGCTCATGAATGACCAAAACAGAAGGTTATTTAACAGTCTGGAAATTGTTAAATATGTTAAATAAAAATATTTAACAATGAGGAAAGAGCATTAACAATTTTCATTTTCATGCTTAAGGGATCTGAGCCTCAGGGTAGCATAACTCCCCATTCTGGGGAACTGAAAAGCAGTTTTCTGATATGGTGGTGATTCACATGTTCCTTCCACTTCTGGCAGTTACCTGTGAAGAAAAAACACAGGATAAGGAAAGAGTTTGCCTTTGTTGCATCTCCCTCACTGCCGGGAGGGACACAGTGTGAGAGTATGAGGAATACAGACTGTGAAGCAGTGCCAGGGTAAAATTAAAAAGTCGGTAATGGGCTTCAGGAAGGCTAGAGACCTGAAATGCAGATCTGACATAACTTGTCATGGCTGACCCTGCTCTCCTAATCTCAACAAATACTTGGTTGTGACACTGTTTCCTGTCTTTGGGTACTAAGGGCCTACAACACCTCCTATCCTCCTCAGTCACCATTGTCCTTGGCCAGAATCCTGGCCTACAGCATCAGAGCCTGCCTCTTTTGGGGCCATTCCTGGATGATCTCCTTTTGATGCAAGAGGAGTCACAGCTCTCCGGCTCCACCACCAGCCCTAGTGGCATTTGCCTTGAGAACAGAAGCAGGTATAAGAATTATCCTTTTCGCTCTTGCTGATAAGGGAGGGAAGAGGAGAGAACTTGGACTCAGTTCTGGGATCAGACGCTTCATGATACTGGGCAGCAAACACAGAGGTTTGAAGTGTGGACCGTCTGTCATCTCTTCAGCTGACAGCCTGCCACGAAAACAAGTCAAAGCATCAGTGGCTGGAGAGTAGGTTTGCATGGCCAGCATCCGTGTCAGGTGGACTGCTGTCTTTCAAGTACAAGGAACATGACTGCAGCTAACACAGCAGCGCTCACATGTCTCCTGACAAAGATCAGCTCTGGCGAAACATTCATCTGGTGTTCACAACTCCCAGCCCCTCCTCCTGCTCCCAATATGGCAGTCCCTCCATCTCCAGCCACCCATACTAGTTGGCCCAGACCGACCTGAGCAGAGTCCAATGGGCTCCTGACATGCAAAGGAGGTATATGGACAGGGTTCATGCCTGAGCCTTAGGTTTGGTGGCACCCCCTGTCTACCTACAAAAGGAAAAAGGAAACATGGCCTTAGAGGGCAGGGAGGAGAAACCTCTTTCAACAATGACTAGGCCAGACTCTCCACCAGGATGAGATGTACATCTCCTGCAGGAGGAACTCTGGTGTTGGTGCCCTAGGAAGGGCAGCCTGGGGTGATCACAGCAACCTTTGCTGGCCCAGGCCTGGGTCTGGCCAGACAGCAACATTGCACAAGTGTGCCCACAGCAAATGGGTACAATCTTTCCCCATTTCAAAGACACCCTCTGTTCCTGCACCTGAGTTATAAGCATTCCTTATAATGCTTATCTCCAGCAGAGCCCTGGATGAGATCCACCAGGTATGCCCCAAAATGGTGGGGGCAGCACAGCCTGTGGAGAGTGCTCAGTGACCACAGACCATCACTGATAAGCAGCTGGAAGACAGAGCTGCTCAAGAACTGAGGTGGACACCATATGGTGAAGTCAAAGGGGACCCATTCCTAGAGTTGAGGGAGGCAGAAACGACTGAGGAACTTGCAGCGGGGTCATGGCTAACATTGGGTGTGGGTGAGGAGCTATTGTCATGAACACTGCTTCACCCAAGTGGCACCATGCAAATCCAGCAGCATTTGTTGCCTTCCAGAGAACCTCTTTGAGGTCAGAATGAGTGATACCCCAACTTCTTTCAGGGTAGGGAAGTAGAATCATTTAGGTGCTGTGTCTACCAAGCTTGATCTTGTTTGGGAGATGCACGTAACTAATCAAATTGTTCCTTAATAGTACCGTGCATGCACTAGGAGGAAGTGTGGGACCCTTTCGTATGACATAACTGGTTGCTATGCAGCTGTATGCCGCGGCAGCTATTGCTTTCACTGCTGCAGTTGCTATAGGAGACTATCAGATGAAGTGATGAAAGATTTCTCCCCTCACTCACCATGGCATATTGCCCAGCTTTGTGTATACTGCATACCAAGCATCTGATCCTAGCAAAAATCCATCCCTGCTTTCTTCCTTCTCCCCTGCTGGAAACCATGGAAACAAAGCTGACTTGATTCTGCCATGGACAAAGAATAGAGGGGTGGCCCAGAGACGAGGCCCTTGTCAGCTCCACTGAGCTAACCCCTTTCTTTGCCAGGAATGCTCTCACAACACAGCCTATAGGAAAAAGTTAAGGCTTTATTTAATCACAGCTGCAACTTGATTAAACCAGTATTCTAATTTAAGATACCATTTAAGAATATTCTTTGATATGTTACTTGCTTCTATATATGCACTGTCATCACACCAGGCATCCCCAGCCACCAGGGAGTAATATGTGGACTAAGACCACTCAGATCCATTGAACTTCCTGAAGTTTTCAAGGCAATGTTTGTTTTTTAAATACCCAGATGTTGGACTGAGCCACATATACATCTCCTGGTTGGTCCATTAGTTGGCCAGGGCGTTGCAAGGCTGGTACTTTCTGACTCATGGAACGATTTGTTCAGCTGAAATATTTTCAGGGTCGCAGATAGGTGCACACAATTAGTTTTCCTGGCTGAAATGAGGGCCCTCCATCTGGCCGGTCAGGAATAAACTAGTTTTGTGGTTTTGCATGCAATTACTGGCATTCAAGTGAATAGTGCAACTCCCTCCCTTACATGCACTCTGTGTGAGAGGTCATTGAGTGATCACAGCCCTTTGTGGCATCCTCAGTCTCTTTTTCCCCTTCCAGCATATTGGGCCAAGAAGAGGCCTAGCTGAAAATGGGACCCTAAAAAGGAGCCACTGGATTCCAGCCTGGGTTGCCAAAGGCAACCAAAGGCTCTGTATTATTGTCCAATCTGAGTATCTGTTGTAGTTTATCAAAGAATTGGGGATCTATGCTGAGCTACCTCAGAACATGGGCTGCAATCTTGATCCTGTGTATGCCCCATCTTAAACATTTATAATTTTTCATGGTTGCCCATCCATGTGCAGCTTATCTCTCCCAGCTGCTACGCTAATTCTCTTTAGGTGGCAAGAGATTGGTACCCAAATCTTTCTCCAAACCCTCATTCCTATGGGAGATCTTCACAAAGAGAGACAATGGTTGCCATCTCCTTGGTGCACATAGCCCTCTGTTGTCCTTTGACTATAATGAGAACTAAGGAGCTCTCCTCTCTTGAGTTGATATTCCAAGAAGGAAGAAAAAGAGGTGTTTCTCTACTACAGTGCTAGGGCTGTGTTTGATGTGGCCCTAGGTGAAGTATAAACATGGAAGAGAGGATGCAGTGTCAAGGTCAGCTGGGATAGGGCTGAAAGACTGCCAGAGTGAAGATGACAGAGTGGCATGGCATTGTCCATACTGCCAACTAGGATTGTTCCCACATCCAGATCATGCCCAGGCATATCTGACGAGCATGCCGGTTGGAGCAGCTAAACACCTGCCACAGGGGCTTATTAAATGTTAACCAGCCTGGAGAATCCTGTATCACTATTAGATTACATGCCTGGCATTGTTTAATTCACATTATGTCAATACATATAACCCTAGAGTCCATGGAGTATGTTAACACTCTGGCCAGAAGATTACAAAAGAGACAGCAGAGTGGTTCTACTAAGCACACAAATTTTCATGCCGAGACAGAATGAAAATGCTGTGCAATTATCCTACATAATACAAATAGAGTGACTTCATAAATGGTATAAAAATATTTGCACTGTTGAAGCAAAAACACATAGCGGCAGTGTCCTGTTCTTGGTCACAGTAATCCTAGTTGCAAGAAACAATTATGTTTCAGAAAAGGAGGCAGATAAGGGCATGTCAAAAAGCAGCAATGGCTGGCTGTTCCCTAAAGGACAAAGAGCCAAGAATCAAAAGCAATAGCACAGCTGACAGGGCAAGGGTCTCATCAGCCAGAGCCCAGTTGCACGGTACCTAAGCAAGGCAAGGAGAACAGGCCCAGTGACAGTGGCCAGGTGCAACCAAGGGTCCAGATCCTCAGGCAAGTTCATGGTGATGAGGCAGGTCCCAGGTCAAGCCAGGAGGTTAGTCTGCAGGGGACAGTCTGGATCAATGGGGGCTAGGGCTGAACTGGAGACCAACACTCCAATGACTTAGCTCTGGCAGGGACTGAACATCCAGGGCTGACCTTAAACAGAGCTCCCGGGCTTTGGGGCAGGGTGATTAGGCGGAGGTCCCAGGTAGCACTAGGTCAGGGCCGTTGAGGCTTATTAGTACCCCCAGAACTGAAACAGGGCAGACTGTGCCTAGACAGCAAGTACACAAGCAGAGAGCAGGCAGAAACCACAGTCTGCATCTGTGCATGCCAGAGTCATCCATAGTCAAAAAGACTTCAGAAAGAAGACAAAGATTTACAGAAGAAACAGCAAGAAGCTTTCCCTGTGGAAATTGGTCAAAAGATAGTATGGGAAAGGAATATTACATTGGACCCTGACAAGAGTTTCTACCAGCGAATTAAATGTGCCTGGTAACATTCCCAGACACTGAGGCTGACTGGCATGGGATGGCCTGTGTCTATGCTTGTCAGCTGCCTTGGCTTTTAAGTATCAAACCACATCCAGCTCAGGAAATTCCCCATGCAGGATATAGAAGGCAGGACAGTATTCTGGGCTTTTTTTGAGCTTTGGCTATCTAGCAATGGGAGAACTATTTTTCCTGTCCCAAAGGTATCAAGTGTCAAGAAAGTAGTTGGTAGGTAGGACACTAGCCAGTAAATGCATATGACAAAAAGAAGCTTGGACCTCCTGTCCAGGAGAGTGCCTGTCCACCCGAGTGACCTACCATTCTGCATTTCAGAAGTGGGACACATTATAAGTTGTGGGAGCAGTTAGAACTCTCTCTCACTCTGCCTGAGCTCTTGCAAAAGCCTCTGCAGCATGTGTGCTAACAAATCCTGAGCTGACAGCTGAAACCATGGGCTGACAGCGGAGTTCGTTCTGGGACATCCTCAGCCTCAATTTTGTTACTATCCAAGCTGAGTCTTTGGGCTGTGGAGTGCTACCCAGGCAGGCTGTGTTTGCTTTCTTGCCAAGGAGAGACCTCCAAACCTGAGAACAGATCACAGAAAACACAATAATTTTTCACTTTTCCAAGGCCACTTAGGATTTTCCATATCTATGTCATCCCCTTCTGTTATCTATTTTTGCGAGGCTGAAAAATTCCACATAGTTTCTGCTCAGTAGAAGCCAATATACTCTGACCACTCTTGTTTCTTCCTCTGTACCTTTATGACTCATCTTTTTAAGACTGTGCAGTCAAAACCGTATACAGTATTCTGGGATGGACTATGGATTTGCACAGTAGAATAATGTTTTTGGTTTTGTTCTCTAATTCTTAATTTACTTTTTTTTTGTCTTCCTCGAGCACTAGTGTTCACCAAGAATGATTGTCAATAGCTCCAAGATTCCTTTCAGAAGTAGTAATAGCTCATCATTATACATGGGCAGTCAGGGTTGTTTCCTGCTGCCTTTCCTGCAGCTTTGTGATTAGTAATGTTGAACTTCCTCTGCTGTTTTATCACACAGTCATTTCAAATTCAAAGATCTTTTTAAAATCTTTGTGATCAGCTTTAGTTTTGTCTACTTTGAATAATTTTGACTGCTCATTATTCAAGAACTTTTCTAGATTTATGAATGTATTGAGCATGCATCCCAGGGTATATTCCTGTTAATACAGGAGATCTGTTGTGAGAACTAGCCATTTAGCCTCATCCTTTCTTTTCTCTCTTTTAATAAGCAATTTATTTTTTCTGATGAGAACACTTCTGATGAGACACCTTGACTGGATATTTTTTTTAAAATCCAAGTATATGTATCCACTTCCTTGTTCACTGCCTAAAAAAAAGATCATCAGTTTGTGAGGGAGAACTTCTCTCTACAAAAACTGTGTTGACTTTCACTTGTTTAATCATTAATCATAGATCTGTTCATTCTTTCTTTCATTCCACTTTCACGCAATTTTCTTTGCATGAAACACAGACTTTCTGCCTTGTAGCACCCAGGAACACTTTTCAAAATTTTGCATGACATACCACTTTCTATTTCTCTGGTAGCAAAGTAGATTTAAGCAGTAGATTACACACTAAGCTGTTTGGCAATCTGTTTTACAATCTGGCCACAACCCACTGATTCTGATTTTTTTTTACTATTTTCCACTCTTATTTGTATTTTTTAAGATGTTTGTCTTTCCTCACCTTTGCAAGGGAAAATGTATTCAGGTTCCCAGTTTCTAAAGCCCTTTGTGCTTGTTGAAAGTGATAAAGAAACATTATGAAGAATGACCATGAAAACTCATGGTTCATAAAAATCTGCATGTGTGAAGAGCATTCCAGGAAGAATTTAACCCACCTCTTCCATTTAGTTTTGTTTTGATCCACATTGTAGGTAACCCTTCTACTATTGTTGGTAACCAAAAGAGCTGGGTTCAATACACAATGAGTGATATTAGGTAGTCTGTCCCTTTCCAAGCAGAATTTTTAAAACTAATAAAGACATATGGCTTTTCTGTCAGAGCTTTCTACAAAAGTCCAGTTAGTTTTTTAAACTTCATATTCTATTATATTCTACCCTTTAAATATATAGATATAGGGGTAGAGTAACATATAGATATAAGGGTAGAGTGTGTGTATGTATATATAGAGAAAGATATATCTCTAAATATATAGATAACCGGTCAGCAAATTAGTTTTGCTATAACATTAGCAAAATGTTCCTCCCTGCTTTTCGGTTATGATGTCTGCTACATAAAAAAGTGATCAGTTAACAAAAAAGTTACAACAACATCTCTTCATCCTTGAAAAGGCCTATCTGGAAAAAAAATGGAGACATACTGTAAACTTCTATTAATCTAGACCACGCAAGTCTAATCAAATTACTGTGTATATAGGCTTCTGATTAAAGCTAATGTAAACACAGCAGTTTCAACCATGTGTCTTCTGTTACCCACGTTATTAAGAGGAGCACAACTTTTACAAATTACTATTTCCTAGGATACAAGACCAGCCTATTTGGGGATTTTTTGAGACATCTAGGTGAGTCTAGTATTATGAAGTGCTCTTTCAAAGTTGATAAGGAGGACTTTACAGGGAAGTTGTCACTAACTCCATCACACCATTGGAAATGTCTCTTGAACACAGAACGTGCATACTTGAAAAGTGATTTAGTCTTTGGTATTACAGGCATTCTTTGGGAAGTTTGAATTCCTTCACTAAAAACACATTGCTCGATCATATTGTCGTGCTGGCCACTTTGGGTTTGGTTTGTCTTTTAGGTGGACAACAGTATACAGGATTCTATAAAACACTCATTGCAAAAAATGCTCAACTGCTATAAAAATTCAGTAGGTTTTCTAGGAAAACTATACAGACAGTTTTTTTCCTGGTCATAGACTCATAGTAGGATTTGGGTTTGAAGGGACATCCTGAAGTCATCTCGTTCAATTCCCCAGTTGAAATCAGGACTAACTTCTAAGTTAATTGGTTTGTTGAGGGCCTGGGACATGTCCTCTTTTTTTCTCTGTCAGAGAATTCTAAGGGATTTTTAATATTTATAGCCTGTGACTAGAATTTTAAAATGCCCCAGAAATAACAGGTTGAGACAGCTAAGAGAAGTGACCTTTAGTGCCAAAAGGAATGCAGCAACAGGTACTGGCAATCCATAGGAAAGAATGCAAGAGGGGGCCATCATTTTAAATACAGTGAGGAATGCAATTTAAAAATATTTGCATGTAAATGCAAAGAAACTGGACATGGAGCCAGAAAGGCCTAGGTGAGATGAAGCTTGAAGGTAAGATGATTGTATGGGAAGGGTAGGTGGGAGCAGGGAGAGGAATTGGGTTGGGAGTAGTGTGGGGAGTATCGGCTGACTTGATGAAAAGGATGTAATTACAGGGTGGGGGCTGTGGACTGGAGGTGCTTTCAGTTAAGGCGGCTTGAAGAGCATGAATTCTGTTTAAGGAGTTTGTAGATGCTCAGAAGCATGAAAGTTAAAGGACTTCAAGCTCTGACCTCTCACCAGACAAAATGAGAGGTGAAGGTTCCCAAGTAGGAGTTTTAGGAACATCCCTGCACCCCAGCTGAGGCATTGAGAGGATTTTTGGGTGTAGTCCATCTTTCCCTGTCCTGTGTTCGGCATATCTGACGTAAGACTGCTTTCTCATTTGGCTTGTTCTGTTTCAATTCTGCATAGTTAGCATGGAATGACATTGCCACATGAATACGTTTCTACTTCAGTCTATCTAAAAAGGTAAAAAAGGTTGGGGAAATTGCTCAAAGATAGATGACAAGCCTTTTTAAAGTATTCTGCTGCTTTTGCTTATGAATCACAAAAAAACTTGTGAACATTCCTTTTAATCCCAGATCATTGGAAAGAGAGATAGCAAGTTATGTTTTATTCCCAGATATTCAGGTCAATGATTCATACATGCTGGTTTTACAGCAGTAAAATACTGCTTTGAATTCCTTGTAGACTTTCTGTTTTTGTCCAACACCACAAATTCTTGTAAAACTTACTGGTATATTTTTTTTCCTTTTCTGATTTTGTGCAAATTGTTTCTTCACTTCATTCCTCAGTTTCCTAGTTTGTAGAAAGGAGGTCTACATCGGAAGGTCTACATTCATCTCACGCTGTGGGCTAAGTCACTATTCCTTACAAGTCATTCAGATACTCCAGTAGGGGCTTCCAGACAGAAATCTCCAAAATAAGTTAGGGTGCAAGTTTGATTGGCGTACTCTGGTCTTCAAGGGAATTTACCATCTCATCGTATGCACATTTTTGTTGAAAAAGGGGTATTATGAGAATAGATTGTTTCCATCATAAACAGAAGGTGTTGGTAGAATTTTGTCTTTATTTGAACTGTGCTAACATAATTTCAGGCAAGTTCCTCTTTCTTTTTAATTAAATTATTAGGTGTCCTACGACACGCATCATCAAGTCTGTCTGTTCTTATTGGTGTACTGAAAACCTAGGAGTAAACAATAACTAGAAAATAGGGTAGACATGAGTAACCCTTGAGCCTAAGCTGTAAACAGACCCCCAGCTACTCAGGTGTAACTCCCATAATAGGGGTTCATCTTGAGTGTAGGAAGTAATCAGCTATGAAAGCTCCTGGGTCCAGAATCTCTGGCACGCTGGATGTGCACCACCCCACAGTGGAGTAGTGGGAGCTGTTTTTCCAACTGAAGTGTTTCAGCTTTGCAAAAATGTGAGTGGAGAATACTTAGGCCAAAGAACTGAGTTGCATTACAGGTAGGTTAATAAATAGACTCCTCGCTTAGATGGAAAGGTCACAGTGCCCTTGTCTATTAAAGAAAAAGAAGAGATTTTATATTTTTATTACTTTTGAATATATGAGGTTGTTCTTTTTGGCTGGCAATGACGTGCAGGTTAAGTTATAATAATAAAGTAACCATGGTAATAAAATAATAAGTGCTAATGTGGGCTTAATGAAAACGATTTGGTTAACTAATTTTACTGAATGTATTAACTAAGGGCTTAAGTAAAACTGAGGGTGCAGCTCTTTCTGTCTTTTCCTAATATAGTGTTTCCAGAAAACAAACTCCTCTGCTTCCACTGGGGTAAGTCAAGAGGAAGGAGGCAGGCTACTGCTTTGATACTAGCAATAAAGGTTGTGTTGCAGAGTGTTTTAGTTTAGGTCAGGAGGGTACTTCTCAAGCAAGTGTCCTGATCGTCCCCATTTCCCTGCTGCGGTACGCATTGTGGAGTGGTGTCACAGTATGAGGACCGGATTCCTTTGGGATGAAGCTAAACTAAAAGGTGTGTTTCAGCAGCACACCTAATGTGCTCCAGCTCCATATAACCATTCAATCCATGAGACCAGGCCAAGGCTTGTTGGATCAAAATAAAGCTTCCTGAAACATATCTAGTCTGGACATTGGTTTCTTAGCACTAAGTGTTTCACTTTACATATCTGTAGTATTCTTTAATGCAGACATAGTCTAAAGATGTTAACTCTGTTTCTTGATATCCACTTAAGTAAGCCTTTGACTTTCTGCAGTAATTTTAATGTTAGATCAGAAATTGAACCTAACGAGTCACAAGTATGAGCCAATCCTACCCATTTATAATAAAGTCTGATGGTTGACATAATCACAGGGGTCTTTAATATCATCTCGACTGTTTTTAACTCTCTAGTCCCAGAGATTTCTTTCCTGTATGTCTTTGAGGCCTGTTGTTGCTGTCTTATACCTCTCAGCCTTATGCAGATTTTCCCATGTGGATTGTATGGTGGAAAAGTTACCCATGTCCGGTAGAAGGGAGCACAAAGCAGGAGGTGCAGTACTGTAGCTTACTTTTTGGCACTACTTATACAGAAGGTAAGAATGGGAGAAAAGGCCTTGTAGAGAGAAGACAAAACATTTAGTGCAGAAAATAGAAACAAACAAAATTCAGGGAGTGCTTGCTCCAGTGTAATTTGAGCACAGATACCTCACAGTCATGAGCTAAAACAATTCCGTTGTTCATGGGAATGGGATCATCAGGGTATCCCCAACCTTGACGTATTAATGTTGCATCAAATTGATACGGGTATATCTTAAATTATACCTCGTGAAGAAGCTCAAAAAAAGAAAAAAAGCACCAAACCACTGAAGGAAAAGACAACAGCAGAAATAATGCGTTCATTAGAGTCATGGTTGTAGGAGTTTGTAGAACATTGGGCTGGGTGTTCACCATTTGATTTGGAATGACAGAATTTGGACACCAGCTACAGCTGCTATGATGCTATGTAATCTGATGAATCACTGCTGCATATAAGCACTGAATCCTTGCTGACTGAGACTGATTGTAGAACTTTGAATCCACAATTAAATAATAACTTAAAATCGTTATATCAAACAATGCAAAGGAAAGCTTTTGCTGTTTTTAATCTTCAGCTATTAAAATTTTACGTGGCCATTCACATGGAATATAGTGATATGACTTAAGAACCGGTACAAAACCGTCATTTGTTCCTGATCTTAGAAGTCATTTAAGCCATAGCATTTCCTCCCTTATGAATGCAAATAGTCTTTATTGATCCTATTATCATAAAACATTTACCTCTTTATGCTGTAGCATGAGATTTTTCAGATGAAGAGCTCAAATCTTTAAGTAATTCATACTATCATCTTCCTCATGCCCTCAAGAGAAACACAGGCGAAGAGGTAGGACAAATAGTATTGATTAACATTAAAGTTAATAATGCCATTTTTTACATCTGTGTTTTATACTCATCTATCATCTTCTTTTAATCTGTTGCTTCATTTTTAATTTACCAATTACTCTATCCACACTCCATTTCTCATGTCTTCTTCTCCTTACTGTTTAGCTCCAGGCTTCCCAACAGGTTACTCACGTGAAAAAATTGGGTAGGACAGGGGCTTGCACTGGCTTGTTGTGTCATTCTTTGCCCTTCCAGGTCACTTCTTAATTCTTATACCTACTTTAAACCAGTATGGGAACAAAGATTGCACTCACATCCTTAAGGAAGCATGTGTTGTTAACTTAGTGGTAGCCCAATTTGAAGACGCACAAACATCAGGGAGCTCTCCTCATTCCATTGTATGTCAGAAGCCTTATAAAATAGGAGAGAAGACGCAAAAATAATGTCTCATGAGGAACTGCAGAAATCACTGATATTTCAGGATCTGGAAACTAAAGAACTGGGTAAAGGGTAAAGTGGCTAATAACTGGCTGAATACTACACTGATAAATGCAGGTTGCATATATCAGTAACCACAAAGCATTAAAAAAAGCTATATGTTTAAAATGGAAGCACATAAATGCCGGGCTGAAAGGAGAACAAATCTCTTTTCAAAAGACAAAAACATCTTCTATCTCCTTTCATTTGGACAGTAATGCACTAATAGCAGAGTGAAATAGATTCAAGTTTCCAATACAAAACAGTTCATCATTATGACAAAGAAGGAGAAAAATTAGAGATAATTCAAGAGATGAGCAAGAGAAAGCATTAAAAATCTAAAGGGGTGACAGAAAAGTCTGAAGTTAAATGCAGCTTAGCTTAGTGATGCCTGAGCATAACAGTTCTTTACAAACTTAGTAACTGATGGACTGGGGGACTGAAATGGGGATCACAGGAGAATACAGGGAAACAACTCCCCCCCTGACATCTTTTATGTGAGAATGACTCTTCCCCTAAAGAAAGTTTATAGAAAAAGTGAAGAGCAAAAATGCGATCCAACATTGCTTTAAAGTCTTGTGGGGCCACAAGAGAGAAAGTTGAGAGTAATGTCCTTTAGGTTAAACAGAGCCTAAACCATACTGGTCTCCACTGCAGAGAAGAGTCATGATCTAAGATTGGCCCCTGAAGAAAAAGAAGAGATGGGGCTGCAATTTCTGTCCCAGAATTGTCATCCATGGAAACCCACCACGCTCCTGTACACTCTCCAGCCCTGTTCTACCTTCATATACAGTTGGCCTTAAAGACCATATACAGAGGTTGTGAACCATCAGGCTAGACTAAATTGTATATAATCTACCCTAGAAAGTTGTTGTGGCCTCCTTCATCCACCCAGGCAGAAACTGAGACAAGAAGATTATTAGAGTTCAGGATCACTATATGATGCTGAAATAAGAAAGCTTCATCAAAGGTCTCAGGAAATATATTTACCAAAACAAATATTTATGTTAGGCTACCTGACAGGTGGCTAATCAAATTTAGCACAAAGACCCAGTTTTCAGAGGGATAATGCACCAAGACTACAGCACAGCGCAGACAACAGCAGAAGACCTGTACTCTGACAGCACAAGGATGGCAGCACAGTTACAGCACACAGGTTGTGCCTTTCGTCACCCTGATATTCCAAGAGGAAGACAGGCTGCAGCCACAAGACACCCAAAATGAGGAAATAAAAGAAAATGGGCAGCCACCTTCTCTAAGATTTACAGAGGATGAAGCAGGCAATATTAGGAGGTGCAAGATAATGCCTAGGAGTCAAATAAATATTGATTCCTGAAAGTTGTGAAAGATCAACTTAAAAATCACTTCATTGTCATCAATTAAAATGAACCCAGAATATGCACTGAGGACTTAAGTCACATGTTGTGTTCCTTGTTGCATACAAGTGATCACGGCCAGACTCCTTAGACACACGTCTTTGTGCTTGCATGTTGGTGTGAGAGTGTGATGGAGTTGAGTCAATACTTAGAAATCTAAATAAAACCAAAATTGTCTTCCTTTTCCATATGATCTCATCTTGAAGTTCATTGCATTAATTCCTACATGACAAATGGGAGAGGAGACCCCCACTGTACCTCTGGGTGAAGAAAAAAAAAAAAAATTACCTCCAGAAATCCACAAGACATTTTGATGCTGGCCTTAAAAAGATCTAGAAAGAATTCCAGCTGGCCTGAGTTTGTCTGCTTTGCAAAAGCTGTAGCCAACAGCTTCTGCATGGTGGGTGTGGAGGGTGTTGGTTAACACATACTTGGTGTTCAGACTGATGGTGTTTTTCCTCAATGGAAGAAATCTTGCGCTTTCTGCATGACATCAAGATTCCAGTGATCCTCAGACTCCATACTTTCCATACTTACTCATGGCTTTTAATCTTCTTCCCATTTGCTAGCAGAGTTTATCAAATCATGTAAAAATAACCATATTTTCTGATGTCTGGAAATTAGCAAAAGAATATCCTTCCACAGAAAAAATGAAAAAGAAGTTGCCAAGCAATCCTTTGTACAGAAGCTGCAAGCAACTACAATACCACACAGTATTTTTGAGCATGGCAGCACGGCAGAGAACAACCACACCACATTCTTCTTCTTTTCTTTTTTTTTTTTGAAGTTCACTGTTATCATGCTTTTTAAGTTCTAAAAGTAAAACAGAGAACAGGTGTTTCTAATGTATATCTGTTTTCTAAAACAGCTGGGGAGAAATCCTCTTCTTTGGTAACCAACCTTTCTGGTTAGGTATTTAAAGGCTATTTTCCTCATTTTCCCTTGTTTTTCTCCTGCATGGTTGATACACTTGGTGCCTCTCTTTTTCTAAGATCATTTTTCCCAGCCGCAGTACAGTTGGGGAGAACCAGCTCTTTTTATACAGTCAAAACAGATTTCTTTACCCCTTCAGTTCGTAGCATTCGGAATAACCCCTTTGGCTCTCATCCAGGCCTCCTGCCCCTCCAACAAGCTGTAAATTTTTGGTTGTGTGAACACAAACATGATCAGGTGACGCCAGGTGCTAGCGTAGGGGTGTTTCTTAAAATATGGATCTGAGGAAGGTTCCACTAACCCTGATTCAGAAATACCACAGAAGCTGATCCAGGTTTGTATAATTCTAAACAAATATAAGCAGTGGAAACTAGCCTCCTAAAACACACGTGTTTCTGACAAATGCGTAACAGTCTTTGGCACATTTCCAAGATGCATGCCATTTCACCACTGATTAAATCAGAGGATGAAACCAGTTGTTCTGTGGGGAGAAGAGACAGTAAAAAAAAACCCAGGTTCTCTCACAGCACTGAGGGGGTAAAGATTTGTCCTTTGACTAAGTTTATCGCACAGATTTAACAACATTTTTGCAATTCGCTCATCAGGCAAAGTTCATCCAGTACTATGTGCTGTAATAAGGATAAGTACAGAATTGTTCCTGTACTACGTGCTACTATTCTGTACTTATCCTGTGCCATGTAAATGCATGCCTCATTTTTGGTGGAGCTTCTCTTTTCCCCTATCCTCTCAAGCACTGTACCACACAGGAAATCCCAAGCTCTCTTTTTCCTGTCTGAGGTGTAATTTTACCTAGTCAGAAGAAGGAAGGGTAGCTTTCTCTCCAAAACGACAAGTGGTGCTGACTATGCTCACACTTTTCCCCCTTTGTACCCGGCATGATCTGTTTCCCAACTCACTAAGCCTCTCCAGCCAGCGTGGCTGTACATCTCCTCCTGTGGGCTTACCCCATCCGAGCAGCACAGAGGGACATGGCTGTGAGAGCTGAGATACATTTAGCAAAGCTCTCTACCCAGCTCCAGCACAGCCTTCCTGTCGTGTCCCCAACTGGTCCTGCAGTGAACTTCTATCTAATCAAGATACTCAACCTTGTTCTATATCTGGTAATAAAGAAAATAGTATCTTTTTTCTTATTAGGCATTCCACTATGTTTCACAATAACTGGAGCAAAAATCTTGGAAAAACAGTCGTTATATTCAAAGCTGTCCTGTCAATAACTGTATAACTTCAAAAGAGTAAGAGCCCTCTTTTGATTCCCCTCCCATGATCTATGACAAACCTCAAGGTTTCTCTTGCAAGGTATCTGTCCACCACTGTTATCAATGGGACTGCATATGTCTTTGACTATAATAGCTGTCTGCACAGAGAAACACTATGTCTTGTGCCTTAATAACGCAAACCTGTATATAGCCATGCAGCTGGCAGGGTTACAAACTGGGAAAGAACTGTACTCCATTTTGCTTTCTCAGTTCTATTCCCTCTTTGTGACAGGGGGCTGCTTTGCCATCTCTTTCCCATAGAGAGTTCAGGCTGACCTTAAAATTTTAGCATCTCACCAGCAATGAGGGTAAACCTTTCTTCTGAAGGGTAAAAATCTTACTCGTGTTCTGATGATTTTCAAATAAAACTTCAGCTTGTCCCTGGACTTCATTCCATCAAAGTCTTCTGCAAAGGTCAACAAAATGCATATTTTTAAGCACATTATAAAAAAGGTGGGGGAGGGGAAAGGAAGTACTCTTTAGAGCATTTAAACCACATACCCTGGTAGAGTTTGTTAAATCTTATACTAAACAAAAATGCAAAGAAACTGTTAATCCAGAAGCTTCACTTTTACGCGCATCAGATCCTGAGTGATCAGATTTACCTTTTCCTACATCAGCTACTTGTTATAAAATAGCCCTTGCAACCTTTGAAACTGTTTCCTGCAACCCCACATTTTGTGCCCATAGGTCTCTTAACAGAGGCTTTTCTTTACTCTTAAGTTCTCAAGATTTCTCCAGCTCCAGGCTCATCCCAGAATTGTATTTGGTTACATGTCTTCCTGTCTCAAACATGCATTCAGAATCATGACTGTCCTGGTTTTGGCATGGATAGAGTTAATTTCCTTCCTAGTAGCTGGTACAGTGCTGGGTTTTGGATTTAGGGTGAGAACAATGTTGGTAACACACCGAAGTTTCAGTTGTTGCTGAGCAGTGTTTACACTAGTCAAGGACTTTTTAGCTCCCCATGCTCTACCAACTGAGAAGGCTGGAGGTGCACAAGAAGCTGGGAGGGGGCACAGCCAGGACAGCTGACCCCAACTGGCCAAAGGGACATTCCATACCATGGGACGTCATGCTCAGTACAGAAACTGGGGAAAGCTGGCCGGGGGTTTTTTTTTTTGTGTATTATTATTATTATTATTATTATTATTATTATTATTTTATTTTAATTACTAAACTGTTTTTATCTCAACCCACGAGTTTTTCTCATTTGTGCTCTTCCAATTCTCTCCCCCATCCCACCGGGGGGAGGGGGGAGTGAGTGAGCAGCTGTGTGGTGCTCAGTTGCCAACTGAGGTTAAACCACGACAATTACAAAAGTTATTTTCTTGAGTCTTCCAGGTCTGTAACTGGGAGACTGGCACACAAACGATTATTCATGCCAAAAAGCAGAAAATAACACTCATTACATTTGCTTTCTTTTGCCTTTGTGATTCCTGACCATGTAAGAGTGGCAGTAGCACACCGAGTTTTAAATTGGCACTCTGCATAGCCTTACTGATCCGCACCTGCATGTGTGTTTAAGTGCTTTTTTGAACAAATATACTACAATTAGGCCAATTCAAAGACCACTCACCTGAAGTTGTCTGCACATATTGCAGTCAAATAAACAAAACAGAAACCAGCAAGAGGGCTATGACCACCTGATGTCTAGCCAGAAATTTCACTCTCTGGCAAGTTATTCACATCCAGAACACCATGGTAACTGTCAACCTGTAGCACGGCAAAACACATCTGAATACGTTGGAGTGTCGTGCATTTTGAAAACATCCCAGAACTGATTTAAAAAATAGTAATCAGCAGATGGATAATCCCGATTCATTTGTTTGGAATACAAATTATCAACCACATCACACCCCTGCAAACTTTCTTGTATATCCTTCCACACCCCCTCAAAAGGACTAGCAAGGACTCATGAAGAAGCTGACACATCCTAACGGATAAAGACCTCAGAAGCCTAGTCATCAGACACACGCTGCAGATTAACAAAGCAAAATGCCTTTGCATATATTCTCCCTTCTTAAAACCCAGTATGTCTTGAATCCATCATATTCATGTCACACACACTCTGGGCAGAGCCCTGTTCGACCTTAGGTTTACTAATCAAACACAAACTCACGTTTCCCCTTTTTTAGTTCTGTCCCCAACCATTATGCTAAAGACTCAGTCCAGGGTATAAATACTAATGAGGGACAATGGAAAGCGTAACACAGATACCAAAATCATGCGGACACAGACTGAAAATCCAAAGTTTATACCTAGCTGACTCAGATTCTGCAAATGTTTATCTAATGGAAATAATCACAGATTAAAAAAAAATGCTTTGAACCAGAGAAGTTCCAGACAGATTCCTGGTCTGTTTGAGAGAAAGCTCCCAGTAAGGATGGCCAGTTCCACCCCCTCTCCATAGGGTGGTTGGTCTCAGACAAAAAAAAAAAAAGTAAATTAGGGAGGGAAAGAAGTCTCAGTATCCATAATATTTTGAATACAAACTACAGATTTATGATTCCACCAGAAAAGACACGGTTATCTGGATCTGAGCTCAGCTTGTTGACTATAAGCTCTATAGACTAGTGCTTTGGCGAAAACATTTCCCATTCAAATATTACAGATTAAGAGGTTCTAACCATGCCCTGGAGAATACAGATATCAGACATATTAAGATCAGCTAGAGGGACGAGGAAGTCTTCACCGCAGAAGAATCAGAAGTCAATCTGTTTGAATGTACATACTACAGTCAATATATTTGGTTGAAATGTTGCACTGAAATACATTGACAAGAACACAGTGGGGAAATTTAGAACCCAAAATGCTAACCAATAAAAACTACTTGTTTTCATGTTCGAGCTATTGGCAGGTGTTAAAGTATCTCAGTGAGCAAGCATTTTGTGGCTTACTGAAAGTAATTAACATCTGGAACATACAAGTTTTCTAATGACTCTATATGTTGAAGATATGAGTTTCAGGAGCATAAATTTTCTGGAATGCTATTAAACTTAAATTAGTGATGTAGATGAGAAAAAAGAAGTGTTAGTTATATGCACAATTGTTACTTTTGGCAAGGATTTTCTGAGATCAGAGGAAGCAAAACAATCAATCATTAAAATCCCTTGAGAAGTGTGATCGTGTAAGTCCTTGCAACGTTCTCTGGTACAATTATCATTGAAAGGAAGGAGACCTATCAGACTGTGCAACATCTTATGTTGGTGTTGCAAAATTACTGCAATGAAAGTTAATCAGAAAATGTAATGAAATTCTGCACAGCACAGCCTAAATTTATTGCAAAGCATTGATGTTGGCATCAGTTCACATACTGGCTAATCAAAGACCATCTATGCTAATGATAACACAGACATCATTAAGAGGTGGCATGATTTTAATACAAATGAGAAATGAATATTATACTTGTGTATAGCATGTCTTCTAATGGGAAAAAAGCACCCACTTATCATCATACAAGGTACCTCCTGCTTTATAATGTTAGTACTAGCAATCTCATTCTAGAAACACACTCATTTGGTGGGTTCGTATTCCATATTTCCTCCATGGATAAAAGTAGGATTCTCTCACGCTGTACATGTTACACCCACTCCTCTCCTTCTGGTAAACAAAGGTGTTTCTCAACACAAGACCATAAAGGTTGTGCCCACCAGATAGTCTCTTTAAGCTACACAGAAATTAAATTTAGTTGGGGCTTAGGTTGAAGGTTTGGTCCAAAATGACTTGTGACCTGTTCGGACTAATTTATTCTTTTGGCAGCATTATATATTTTTTTTTTTCCTTCTCTCTTCCTCCTGCTGTAATAGCCTATTCTTCTGATGTATTTAGGAAGAGCCTCTGTACCCAGTTACCTATCTAAACAATCAACCCCTGATCCTCTGATCAGCTTACTGTGTATTATCTATTTTGTGGGATATGATGTGTGGTAATATCCCTTTGGTATTCTACCATACAATTTGAACAAGTAAACTTTTGCCAATTCCATTGGGAATTCAGATTTTGGAGTGGCTGAATCCAGCAGCCCAAGAGAGGCGAGGCTCCCGCAGCACCATGCCCCAGGTCCAACTCGTAGCGAGGCTGAGCTTGTATGCCCAGTAAGCATGCATACACGTACGCACACACAGAGTGTACTTATGTAGGTATCCACATGGCTGGTCACGCAGATCGGCACAGGCAGGCACACTCAGCACACACACAAACACAAACAGTACCAACAGCCTCATCCTGCTCTCCTTTCTGGCGGACCAGGATGAAGGTCCCTTAGTGGGATATACGTGAAGACACATGTACACGTTGGGCAGCTGGGCTCAGGCACCCAGTCTGCTCAGTAGCTGCCTTGGCATCCCAGTCTCCCCAGTTGCTGGCACATGGACATACGTGCCCTGAGGCTGCAGCCCTGCTCCAGCTGCTGGTAGAGACCCCCTTTGTTCACAGCCATGCACAAATGTGCACCACACGCATGTCATCTCCCAGTAGTTGGCCTTGGACAAACAGTCCATCCAGTAGCTGGTCCTGTGCCTCCTTACTCTTCCCAGGTGCTTTACCCCTAAAGACACACACATACATGCACACACAGAGATATATACATGCACACATTGCCCTCCCCCTCCCCCTGCTGGCAGCTGGCCGTGACTCCCCTGGTACTTCCATAGCCAGCTTCCCCTGTGGCCTCACCCCCAGAGACACCCCCGCCCTGGCTCCCAGGCCACATCACCTACTCGATGGCTAGTCCGGTTTGACAGTCAGACTAGCGACCTGGCTAGTGCTCCCACACTCCCTTGCACACCTGCACTCACTCCAGTTTCTGGCAGCACGGACACGGGTGCCCCTGTGAGCCATGGCCATACCCCAGCTGCTGCACGCAGACCCCCATACACACACACCTGCACACAGAATAGGGAGCCCCCCACCCAGGAAAAGAGTTAGAAATTGAGTTAAATGAGAAGACAGGACAGACTGCGCTGGTCAGGCACAGGGCATGGCCAGGCAAGCATACTGACCGGCAGCCTGTTTAAACACAACCAGTCCCATTTATCTATTTATCCCCCTATTTTCCCATGCTTGCTCCTCCACAAACCACCACGATCCCCCCCCCTTCCCCTACCTTTGGTTCCTCCCCTAAACATCCCATAGTAAGTCTTGGGCAATCCTGAAATGCTCTACCCCTGCATCCCATAATGTGTCCCACACTCCTATAAGCAGTGACCCCTCTCAGCCTGTAAGGTGATAGCAACAGCCTCTCCTCTTGACTTGTGGTGCGGAGATCATGGGGCCGAGGGTCTCCTGGGACAGCCCTGGGAGCAACCGGGGCAGCGTGTCCATTCCTCTGACTGTGTTATTGGGGTTCCCCCACCTACCATTGTGTGTCTCTGTGTCTGGAGATGGGCTTTTTAAACACATGTTGTAACATTTCTATGATTCTGTGATCTCACAGTTCTGTGCCAAGATCATTATAAAAATAAAATATTCTTCAAAGATCTCTGCTAGTAACCTTCTTCCAGTCTCCTTCATACACACTGCTTTCCATGCGTCATGCAAGTCTTCTTCGGCTTTCCTCTTAGCTTTCTGTGAAGTAATATTCATGTCATGACTTTATTTTGCAAATCTGTGCTTAAAATATGATTAGGTTTTTACATTCCTATTTCTAAGGATTTATTCCTTAAAAGAAGAATCAACTTTTTTGAATGGAGACGATTTCTTTGTATGCAATGTGGATTGAAGCCAAACTTCAACAATTAGATTTTAATTTTGACTTTAATTCATTCATAGTTGCATCATCATAACAAGATGACTTGATTCTGATGTCTGCTTTTGACAAAGTGAGGAGAGAAGGACTATGGAAGGGGCTTTTGTTTCTTTACGTCATCTCAAACTTGCAGATGACGTTGTAGAGATCAGATAGAAGTCAGAGTATTGTACAGCTTTTGGTTGTCACTAAACAAAGAAGGAGGAAGAACATCCTTTACATGTTAAACCTGCATGAACCATGTTATTATCACTGAATGCTATGAGAAGGTGAATAAGATGTGGCTCAGTTTTCGGAAGTGTCATATACTTGCCGCTTAAATTCAAATCAATGCCTTTTGGTAAGTTAAAAGCACAGAACGTGAGAAGTGGGGCTCGCCTGGACCAAACTTATGTTTAAAACAAACATGAAATGACTGTGCCTGGGTGCAAAGAAGGGCCATAAACCGTCTTACTGCTATTGTTAGTTTCATGTGGTAGAAAGTGCTGAGGTCTTAAAGTAAAACAGATACTATCAGGTTAAATAAATTAAACCAAATACTAAAAATAGACACCTGTTATTCCTCTTTTTGATTGTCTTTCATTTTTTTACAGCTCAATTAAAAATTTACTGGCTCAGAGAATGAAATGAGAAAAATGTATGTATGACTAGTCCAGTGATCAGTTCAAAGGATATATGGACAACTGGCTTCTAGTCCTTGCTCCAGTGAACAACTTCATATTTTATTACAAAATATCTAGGTGGCTATGATGTGTTGCTGAGGACTTAAGGAGCTCTATCCCATATCAAGCAAAAAAACCATCTAAAACTGGGTCTTCTGTAACCAAGCGGAGTTCTTCCAACAACTGAGTAGAGCAGACTGACAGTTACCGCCCTCAGACTGTTTTTTACAAAGGTGGGAGGCTTAGGTACCATCTCTGAACGAATTATCTTGTGTTGAGTCACCTGTATGAATTAACGAGATGAATCCCAAAGGTGTGTTGGCATTCCTTCAGTTCCGCACAGCCCACACAGAAGTGATCCTGCACGTGCCTGCCAACAAACATACAGAGAGAGCGAGGAAGCTCTGTTTTTTGAAGATCCATTTGCTTTATTTGCATGCTTACTCAGGCAGTCAGGTATACAAATCCTCCTAGTGAATCTAGACCTGTTTTCACTTCCAGAAACATACATTTAGAACATGTAGTCTAGTGCTTGCTTCATGAACTCGAGAGGAAGAGATTTCATTGACATGATATTAAGTATCTCTGATGAATTTGCTCCAAGATAGCTTTATTTAAGAATAATTCACTAGAATAGGGCACTCACTCATGTCTTATATCTTCCTGATGTACTTTATTCAAGCAGAGGTTCAGCTGTGTAAGCTATTTTAATTAACATTTTAAGCTAAACCTTCACCATCTGTTCTCCTTTATAATTGCAAATGTAAAGGGAATCTCATTCTCAGTAGTATCATTAAAATTCAAGATATTAAAGACATAAATGCATGCCATTTTATTCATTCCAAGGGCACTCATTTGCTGTGTTCCTTTTTACTGTTTTTATCTCATCTAGGACTCAAAGGACAGAGCAGTGCTCAATGGTGCCAAAATATTTCCTTGACTGAGCTCTCAGGACTGCCTTTGAAATCATGGGTGACTCACATGAGCTTCTGAATCACAGAAAAAAAACACGTACTGTAGCAATATTATTCTAGGCCAAAAAAAATCTGCTTTCAGGAAATTTCAGAGTTTTCCTATATCAAATTCCCCAGCTTGTTGCCCGTTATGGGGGAAAAGGATATTAATCAAGAACATATAAATAAAAACAGGAGTCATAGTAGCAAAAGATGCAAAAAATGAATGACAGAAGTAAACAAATTTCCTTGAAGTGTTGTAGTACTTAAGTTATTATTTCCATTCTCCAGGTACTTGGAAAGCTACTCAATTATGGTTTCTTGTGTCCTGCACCGACCCAGCAACTTGCAGAGCAATCTAACCATCCTTTCCATCAGCATAGTCAGCAGGGAGAATATTCTCAGCTAGCTTCCTCAGAAATGTCCCAGTGCCTCCTACAGTATCCAACAGCCATAAACACTTCTTATGTACACCAAAGGCAAAGCTGAGTCAACAGCCAACAAACTGCTAGAACTGTGGGGGAAGAGTCCTTCCAGCCGCATTGATCAAAAAGATTTTGTATAATAAACAAGGAAACTCTTAGTAGTTAGTTCCCAGTATATTCAGGAAAAGTTTATGTTGTGAGCTGTCTTTACTGATAAAGAAGAGTACATGAAAGAAGTGAGTCTATCATCAGTTTCTCTTGCTAATGGAAACCCAATACAGGACTGTGAATACTAGTTAGTCTCTTGGCTCCCCGAAGTCCATCTGAAAGACCCTTTCCCTGACTCGTACATCCAAAGAGACCCTCTAGAGATTTTTTTCTACTGTTCAAGTACACACACAGATAAGGTTCCTTTGCAGAAAGAGCATAATTGATATTTTGAATGAAAAGAGTTATAGTTGCTATTAAATTACTACTATTTTTAGATGTAAACAATGAAGACATCACGCTATAAATTATTCAAAAGATGTTAAATAGAAATATTAGGACTCACAGACATTTAACTTGCCCAGACTTGGAGTCTGATTTGTTCCCAAATGCAGAAGAAGCAGAAACAATATTTTTTAAATTAATTCAGATACAAAATTATTAAAATAATATATTAATCTTAGATTTATAGCTCATAATCCCAGCAGTTTCTTCATTCTTTCATCATTTCATATTTAGCTTGACTTTTTTCTGTAGTTCTTGGTAGTTAATATTAAATATTCTTAATTCATTAATGTCTTTAATATTTAGACTCATGGAATTATTTCAGCTTCTTTGTTGGCCCATATTTCCATTAGAATTGGTCATTCCTGATATAAGCACATTCCATTAATCAAACTAAAAATGAGACGTATCAAATGCCAGTAAGAACTTAGATATGATCTATTATCTCTTTAGTCACAGCAAGTGATTTCTAGTCTGTTACTCAATATTTATTTTTATTTTTTCATTTCGCTGTGCTAGGGTAAGTAGCAAAATATGTAATGTCATTCTAAATTTCCTTGCAAGACTAAAAGATAAGAGATGAATACCAGTCCTGATTTTCTGCCTTGTAACTTGAGGCTCTCCCTCATATAAAACATGTTGAAGTTACATGAAACTTAACTTTGAAATTCTTCTGGTCACAGCAGGGCTTGGGACAAGATGAATTTCAGAGATGCCCTCCAAATGCCTGGCTTCACTGTTTATATCAGTGGAAAAAGCCATTCTAATGGGATGCTCAAAGCTGTGCTGATAAAGTGCATCAACACCAGCAAGAGCAGATAGACCTCAGATCTTGCTCCTGCCCACTCAGCTGCCTTGATAGAAACTAGTTCCCACCCAGAAGTGTTACGTTAATCTAGTGCTTAAAAGGATCTAGAAAGAGCTCAGGACCATCACTTTGCTCACACTGGTACGAAGTCTCTTGCCTATTGCTCTCCTATTCCACCAGGTTGTTACGTCGATTGAGAAGTTCATAAAATACTGTATGTTGGAAGGGACCTCTGGAGGTCATCTGTTCCTCCACTGCCAGCCTCCCCAAGCTGGGTCAACTTAGATCAGGTTGCTCAGGACCTTGTCCAGTTATGTTTTGAATATTTCCAAAAATGGAAACTCCACACCACCTTTGGGCAACCTGTTCCAATGTGTGTGTTTGACAGATGAGGCTGACCCAGGCGTTCTGGAGCCATAGGCGGACCCTATGTAGTCTGATCAGTACTTTGCACAGGGGGTGGTCCTTTTGTAGGATTCTAGTTTGTGGTAAAACACTTGTACAGTGCTACAAATGAATTAAAATTTCATAAAATCTAAGGTCCAATCTTTCAGACTTTGTCGTATATATCACCCTTATTCTTTCAAGTCAAGGCAGGAACAGCACTGCCTAAATAAGAGCAATAAAATTTGCATATTTACTCAACATCACAGCACGGCCATTTCCTTAGCTCCTGTCCGTGAATCTAAACCATGCTGATACATCAGAGACTATTCTTAATCAAGGCTACAGGACTGCATGGAAAAGGTAAAGTACACATTTTCATTTTTTGGAGTTAGTGCAACCATGTTATTGAAAGGATTGTACTTGAACGTGATGAAAGAAAAACAAGATCTGAAGAATTTCTAAAACCTTCCCAATAGTGAGTCACCACGAAGAATTTACTGGCATCATTTTGTTCTCCTGTTTTTATACCAGCTCTTACAGGATGCTATTTTAGAAGCAGCTGGACATTTCACAGTGTGCTTTTTCCCCTGTAGTTTTTTTGGTAAAACTTCTTGTTTGCCTGAGAGTACACAAACATTTTGAAGATAATGCAGGGATGCTGCATACTCAGATCTTTAATGTTACTAAATGATGCATTCCATACTCTGAAGATTACAAAGAGGCAATGAAATGAGACTATGGCTCTAGGAATTTGGATTTAGATGCAACAAAAACCCTAGAAATATAAGCTATCAGAGTTATGTACTTGTGATTCCTGTGCATTGCACGAGGAGAATTAGGCACTTCACAAAACAGCCCAAAATCCAGCATGTTGAGCAGGGAACTGTTTAAAGTTAGTAACAGAGTGAACACAGTGTCTTTCTCCATGAATAGCATAAGGCACCTGAGAGGTTGCAGAAGAGCAATGCATTTTTTTTTCCTCCTTTTTTTCCAAGAGGCATTGCTGAAAGTGCCAGCACTGGTCCTGAACACCTCTTCCACAGCCGCAGTTAGAGCATTGATTCAGTGGTTCTGAAACAAGGAAGGCTGAAGGCCTGAGACTCACTGTCCTAAGTCATTTGCCCAGCAGTGGGACTTCTGGTTTCTGATCTCTGCTAAAGCTTCTCTGTTCTCTGTTGACCCTAAAGCTGTCTAACATAAAATTGTCTTAGAGATCCACAGACTCAGGGCTATTCTTGCTTGTTCTCCTGTTGGCTCCATGAATTTGGGATTATCTTCTGGTAATATATATGTACCTATGGAAGATACCTCCTCCCTGCAGCTGTAAGACTTAGTTACTTTTATGGGCAAAGTGAACCCTCAGCATCCCTAATAAGCGTGCAAGTCACAGGTTCATGACAGAATGATGGACATTGACACCACTGTCTGAGGGAAAACTGGACATAGCTTGGGACTTCGCTGCTGTTCTTTCTAGTTTCAGCTTCCCAACTCAACTTAGCCAGGAGATATTTTAGCAGATGCAGAACTTCAGTTGTAGCATATATAGAACCTGCGAGCTTATCTGGGAGACGACAAGTGAATTTCAAATGCTTTTAAGTTCAGTTAGCAACTGAGCAGATGTTTTCTCATTTGTAATCTTGCAGCTTGACACCTGAGATTTATCTATATATTGTATCTGGCACTGAGGGCCTTTCCTGTATGTTCTCATTATTGCAGTTACCACTGAAGCTGATGATAGTTGCCCTTTTCTTATTGCCAAATTCAATTCCTGCTAGCAGCCTTTTAATTAATTCTGATGTTCAGTAGACCAATCGTCAGAGAAAGGCAAAAGGGGCGCATAAGATTTCATTTTGCCCATGCTTACTCCTACTGAAAATTATGACTCAGTGGGAGAAGAGGAGGCCAATATGTAGCACTGAATGATTCATTACAAATGTTTCAGAACTCTGACAGCAGTTGTCATTAAAGCTTTTATAAATGTGTTTCCTGGAGAGAATCCCGTGGTTCAGATCTTCCAGTGTGGGCAGACTCAGTTTCACCCAAAATAAAAGTGGGCAACAGCAGCTTCGAGCAAGGCTTATAGTCTTCCAAATTTCTACCTTCCTGTGAGATAATGTCAAGAAGTTTTGGATTTATGTCCATTTTCCCCAAGCTTTTAGGACGATAATAAAGACTGTATGTGTTTTGTAGGTGCAACCCAAACACAATTCCTGGGGAATTTAGTAGTTGGGTGTTAGTCAAAGATCTGAAAAGTTCTTGAGAACTAAGAGAAGGTAGTATATTTTTTATTATACTAACTTGCATACACAGAAAAAAATAGGAAAATGTTAACATACAGAAACTTCTTTGTGTATTGAGCAGAAGGAACAAATTTTAAAGCTGAACAGAAAGTTGAGCTCTTCCTCTCGTGCAAACCAAAAATGAGCATATCCTTATACCTGATCATTTTGCTATGAGTGCTGAAGCTTTTCTGTCTGAATCTCACTCAACCAATAGAACAGTAGACCTCTTCCAGATGATTACATATTGTACCAGTTAAAATCTGCAGCAGCTGAAACAAAGGAGTGATTGAGCACCTTCATTTAAAATGAAAAACTGAAGGAGAAAATGTTTAATCTTGGATCACAAAAAGTGTAACTGAGGTACAATCTGAATACCGATAAGCATAATAGTGTCCCAGGTACCACCTGCACTTTCTTCACAGACACCAAGCTGTAGGTGATAAACTTCTTACAAGCACCTGCTGCCAGGGAGCTCACTCAGCAAAAGCTGTCTCTGCTGTGCATCAGCCTAATTTCAACGTCCACACTATTCAACAAAGTTGTCTTGAAAATGTCACTGCAGAGGAGTCCCAACAGTTCAGTCCTCCCACTCTGGGTCATCAGAGCTGAGCATTGCCTAATCCCTGATCACCAACACCATTCAGCATGAGCTTCCTGCTGCCCAGATGTGTCTTCAGAGAAAAAAAACCCGTGAAGAAATGCGTGGACAGCATGACATAGCTGTAGCTCAGAAACAACCTGATGACTGAGTGGTAGGAGAAAGAGCTGTTTCTCTGGCTTATAAATCAGTTCTGGACTTACAAATCAATCCGGCTGTCTGAAATTAGAGCCTATAGCTATTCCACCACAGGCCTACAGCATCTCTCACAGTGAGCTGGACCTGATGCACAGCACCTTAGGCGCCCGAGCGACTTGTATTGCTGTGGCGTTCTATCTGCAAATCTGTAGCCTTCTTGACATTCAGAGCTTTGTAACCCTTCACGCAGCTGCCCAGGCAGTACTTTCCCTTGTTTTCCTCATGCTATCACTCTCATGCTGCTGCGGCCATGGCCTTGCACCTGCAAATCCCAATACTCTTGTTATGGCAGGTTCTCATGGAAAATGGTTGCCACCAGTGTAAGAATCACCCCTTCTTTCCCACTTTTCCTACTCCTTGATTGTAGCTTTTGGTTTGCATTATGGGGAAAATACTACCTGGGGTGAGGAATGGAACAGGTCACCTTTTTCTTGGTTTCCCATTTCTTTTGCACTGCTTGGCACAGCTTGTTGTTTGTTCTTTTTCTTCTTCTTGTCCTGACCAGCCTGCTGTCCTGTGCCATCCTTCATTTTTCTTTCAAGGGTTGGGCAGGCCTTGCCTCTGGGAAGGTTATGTGTTTATTTCTATTAAAGCCTTTTCTTTGAATAAAGACCAGCCACAGTCCTCCTGCCCTGTTAGCGTTTCCAACTTATCCAGGGTGATCTGAAAAATGTGTCTGACCACATTTTTTGCAATGTGACAAGCGCTTATGATGTGGGGCTTAATTATTTCCAAACCTCTTTGCAAAAGTGGTATAGAAGTTTGTGACAAGTACCCCCTGTTCCTGACCCCTAGTAGTATGGTTGGCATAACTAACGCCATTTTATAGAGCAAATGGCTATTCTCTGTGACCAAGATGGTCACGTATCAGACCCCTTTTCACTCCTTATCAGGCCCTGAAGGTCCTGTGCACCAGGCAGATTTCTTCTTCCCCTCCCTATCGGCCTCAAGGTTCCTGGGCACCAGGCTGACTGGCCTTGAAGGTCCTTGTGATGTCCCCGTCACAGAACAGGGAAAAGTAGCAGCACACAGAGCACTGCCTATAAAATCAAGTAGTTACAGGTCCTAAGTGAGACTTGGACTGTAACTGCTGTTGGACGGCAAAACCCATGATTCCTCGGTGGTCAGCGATGCCTCCACCATCATCTTCTTCCTCCAAGGACTGAGTGAGATGACTCCTGTTCTTTTACCTATTTCAAGTCTAGATTATGATTGTTACATTGATACAGCAAGCCAGGTATTATGATTTGACCCAATCTGCAGAGGGTCCAGGTGATCAGAGACCATAAGCTAAGCTGTGCTATAAAATTCTGTGCTACACTACTTATAAAATTGTGCTACACTGATTCTGCTTATTAAAATCCTATGCTACTCTGATCATAAAATTCTGTTAAAAAATAAAGCTTTAATTGTAACTACAACTTAGTGCTGTCATCATTCTGCCAAGGTTCCCTAAAAGAACTCCATAATGTCAGGTGACAACTTTCTAAACAAGCTATATATACATATACACCAGTCCCATATGTAACTGGAACACCTTGAAAAACAGGGAGACCCTTGCCATGGCTCTGTAAAAATTCATGCACATTGATGTGTCCCCATAATTCTTTGCTACTATTATGTTGACCTGTTTTCTTAAAATACCAGTGTCTTCTGGGGCCACAGATGCAAATTCACAATTACCTTCCAAAAGTCAAAGGAGACATGTTTGTTCTGATCAGTCTTTGAGTCTTCATTTCAGTGCTGATCATGTTGGTGTGCTGCTGTTCGTTCACTCCTTATATCTCACAACCTCCAGGTGCATGGACAGGAAAAGATCAGTTTTGGGAGCCTCAACCGACAGAAGTGGATGGACCAAATTTTCTCCTGAAAAGGACTACTCAGAGAAGGAGCCATTCTCATAGCATCACTTACTGGCTTTTCTTCCTTTGCAACCCCTGAACCCTCAGATGGATTTTCTGGGACAAAGCTTGCTATTGTGAATGCTGTTCTCATTGGCTCTGTTGGGGAATGTGTATGGTAAACAGTGTAATCTCAGGAACCTGGTCTTGCAGATACTATCTCAGAGTATAACCTCAGACTTTGCTGGCAAATACTTGGTTAAAATTGTCTACAAAGTCCATACATAAGATGCTCATTACGACAAGGCAGTCGTGCCTATGGCTGGACAGATGTACTTAACCACGACTTGCCTGACTGAATATAAAGCTTTTGACTTCTTTATGTAGTGGTACTCTCGAACTTTTCTGCATTCTCGTAGAGACAGTTCATCTGCTAGTCACAGCTTCTGTGGATGATACTCTGATTACTTTTTCAGCAAAGACTTTATATAAGCACACATTCTAATAAGTTCTCCAGGAAGACCTATAGTTATCATATTTTCCTTCTGCTTCTATGACTACGGGAGGAAAGACATGAGCTACCCTTCACATGCAACCTGTGCCATAGCAGGTCATCCTGACAACAGAGAATGGACACCACAAGGGCTTCTTTAACCAGCAGCCAGTCCAGTGAGTAGCTCAATACTGCGTGAAGAGTGCTTCTGCATAGCAAGTCAGTAAAACCTCCCCCACTCAAAAGCAGGGGCAAGTACAGGCTGTACTGGTGTGTGAGTGAGTCCCAAGAGCCAAACATACCCAAAAAAGCACACAGTCTCCATCACCATTCCCATGTTCTTCAAATGACAGTGCTACTGTCAGAATGAAGTTTCCTATTTTAAGCATATAAAATCTGCCATTGCATTCATCCTTAGAAACAGAACTAGTTACCACACTTACATAGTGTGATATGTTTCTCCTGGAGAAACAGCAATCACAACATCCCTTTGTACTTCCCTACATTGTCCGTCCCTACCCCTCTTAGGCCAGGAGCTGTAATTCCTCTGCTTTTTCTACCACTCCCAGTCCAGCAGCAAGAGCAGGAGGAGAAGCAGCAGCCACAACAGCAGCAGTGGCAAGCAATATGTCCTCACAAAGAGTGTTGACCTGAGAGTCACGCATGGCGCAAAGCTCTCTTTTATGGCATGGAGTGGCGGAGTCACATCTCCTGGCATAGTTACATGCTATGAATTGAGCAGACAAGCAGTGAGGGAGAGATGTGTTTTGTGCTAGAGAGTCACGTGAGTGACTGTCTATGTTGGTAAATTAAACATGGCTGAGACCTTTGTTAAGCCCAAAAGTCGACTTGGTGTGAGATGCCTCTGCTGGTAAATTCTCTGTCCCAGACTCCCAACAAGATAACTATGTCTCACCTGCAAGTTAGCGTTCACAGAATATAACCCCATGCTGGTTACAGATACTCCTGCAGGTCTCTCTCACCTGCCATAGCTGACATTGGGCCCATGATCCAACACATTGTCACTCCCTGCTGACTCAACAGCTGATGATGCTTGAATCAGACACCCACCCACCACTCCTCAGGGGCAACTCTCCCCTCCCAGTGGGCTCCACATGGCCCAGCTCAGACCCTAAGCTCAGGAGCTCAGCCATACAGCAGAAACAGCAACATTCAGGCCTTGCTACCTGAGCCCACGACAGGCAGTGTACAGGATGGAAACCCTCGACATCTGCACCCCTCTTCACAAAGAGGCACCAGTAGGACAGGAGCACCTTCTAGTGGGACCACACTTGGCATGACCAGATCCACATACACAATGTTCACACAGGGAGGGTTATATCTGAGATGGAGATGGCTATATCTGAGCAAGGAAGGAGAGATGGTGTGGAATGCTGTGCCACCATCTTTTACTTTGGAGTCTTCTGAGCCCTGATGTGTCCTGGTCACTAAACCCATGATAGGAAAAGCCATGGTGGAGGTTGCTCCCCCAGATAACTCATCCATGACTGGGGCATTTTGCTAAGGGCAAGTTCACCAATTTTTTGCATGCTTGACTGGACTAACACTGGTTCTGTGACTATGAGGCTCCTTTTAATAGGAGTACTGACTTCACATACAATCAGACAGTCCTAGGCAACTCCTCATAGGTGGCTAAGAGGGCTGCCATTTCCTCAAATCTACAGGTGTCTCCTTTTTAGCTGTCAACCATTTCTTGCATGGGAAGACCCTGGAAAGAATTAAATTGCTGCTTCACTTGCCCCAAGAGTGCCATTTTTTCACCATAATGCTGTGGGTGAGATTGCCACGGCCTCAGGGATGGTATGAGGGCATGGCAGGCCTCTTGGCATCATTCCGAAGGGCTGCATCACAGGCAGCACACTGAAATTCTGTGGCCTTCCCTTTGTGGGGAATGGGGAATGGCCAATGATAACTTCCAAGCTGTAGGAAGGAAAATATTATGACATTAATAAAGAGTTAATGTTAGTTACAGTTAGCACAGAGTGTGGACCAAAATAATGCCTGTTAATAGGTTCCAGGGTCATTCTTTCATATGGTTTAGTTTACTCATATAAAAACAGCCATAAGGGCTGTTGCAGAGGTACCAAACCATGGTTCACTCCCAGTGATGTTCAGTAAGGCTGTGCTGTTTATTCTGGCAATGAATGATACAAAGAAAAACTGGTGCACAGTAACTGGCTCAGGAGCGATCACTTCCTGGCATAAATCCCAATGACACTGTAGACTTAATTCTAAGAAAAAAATGCTTGTTGCAAATAATTTGATAAGTTATATAATTTCTCTCAGGAAAAATATGCTGCACAGAAAACTGACATGCTTTCATTCACCTGACTGTATAAAAAATACATTTTATAAAAAAAAACCCATGAATTATGAATGGCTTAGGCTACCACAGAAAAAAAGAGATACATGTATGGGAAATTAAGAGTTTGACTATGCTCTTCTGTAGTGTTTCTATTGAGATGAAGTATGTTGGTTAGCATATGACTAACTCTCTCATTCTTTTGGTAGGAAAAAAAAATGTGTAGAAATTATATACCTTATTACCATACAGTATGTCTGTGATCGTGACTTCTAAAGATGGAAGAAAATAGAAAAGAGACCTCTCTTAATCATCGCTTGGTATTAATACAAAGGCACCAGAAGGAGCAGATGAAACAAACCATTTCAGTTAATATACACTTGTCAAGCAAGAAGCAGTATGATGGCATGACTCCAGTCTTCTCAGAGGAAGGAAATTTTTTTGTTCAGCGAAAGCTGATATCCCAGTAAACCGCCCAGAACAGAAATAGGAAATGAAGTTAAGAAATGTAAAGCTCTTCCATTCCTCTCATCTTTCCTCCCTGAGCTAATAAATTATTATGTTTAATGTGGTGGGAGTATAGAGAGGAGAAAGCAAGCCATAGCTTGTCATCAGAGCTTGACAAAACTAGAAATAAGTTTTCTTTTATTGTCAACATACAATGACAATTTTCATAGTACTTTTACAGGTGTCAGCTCCCTGTAAATACTTCTGCCCTATTATAGGTAAGCAGGGGGGGATAGAAACCAATTGAATGAGAACCTATCCCTTGCTAAACGAACAAACAGTCAAGGGAGTGCCAGCAATGCCATGTAGCAGATTCTGGATGACACGCATGTCACAGTTCATTTGGATCTCTCAAATTTAAAGGACAATGTACTCTGTGTACCAATCTTTATTTCATTACCTCATTAGGCAAAAATCAAGCAAGGGCTCAATCCCCTTTCAACAGACTAGTCTGACTTCATAATTCCCTAATTCATACCTTCATTAATTCACAAATTCATTAACTCACAAAGGCATTAACTCACAAATTCACTCTCTCATCCAGTGTACATGTTGCTCTCACTTTAGCCTAATGGAGCTGCTCCCACCATAAACCAGGCTTTAGCATAAGCTGTGTGTTAGGCCAAAACCTGTGCAGGAGTCAAGTGAACACCCACACTCCACCACTTGGTATAGGCCAAAAGTCTAGTAAATCCCATGCCTCAGTGAGTGGAGGTACTGAGGCATGGGACTTACTCTTCTTGCCTCAGTGAGGGTGAGGGTAGAGGAAAGCTTTGAGCACATTCATGGAAGTCTTTCATTACAGTTTTTTATTAGGTAACACTTTCAACATGGTGATGTTAGCAATAAATCTGGATATATAAACATACTAATAGAAAACAAATAAATACAGAACAATACAGAACAATACAATGATCATAAGATGCAACGTAAGATGCAATATGCCTGTTGCAGACGGTGCATAACCCGTAAAAACGTCACACCAATGATATCTAGCAGTTTGTTCAATTCCTGTTGCAATCTTGACAATCTGGTCAGTATCATACCTGATAGTATGATAGTAGTCATCATGGTTTTGATAAGCAATTGCTTTTTTATATTTGGTGTTTAAAATTTCCAGCTCTTCAGTTTGAGAATGTACCATGTCTCATATTGGTCCTAAGGGTCCTGTCCAAGTTGTAGGCCAATATTCCACCAGCATCAATGTGAATTAGCTTTTTGGTTTCTATAAAGTCATTCTGTCATTACACAGAACATCACAAAGCAAAACCAATACATATACAACCCAATTTTCACTTAAGTACAACCATGCAGTTATCATACACTTAGCCTAAATAACAGGTACCTGAGGTCATATTAGTCGTATAAGGGTCTTGTATTACTAAATGTTCAGGGCAGTACTGTTCATGGTTTCCCCATTTTACATCCATGAGTATCGAATAGGTTACCTTTGTTATCCATGCATTTGCTCCCTTGAACTGGCAGCCATATTCTATTAGCTACAATAATGGGGAGTGGGGCGTATTGGTAAATGGGTTCTTCCTTACTTTCCCTATTTATGGTGTGGTAATAAATAGATCCACTCAACAGACTACTTTTGCTTGCTACCCCTAAGCTTTGATAAAATGGAGTTTACAGTACTGGCACCAACCCAATAATAGGGTCCCTAACATAGCAGGATTCCCACTACGGATCTAATTGGTTTGTTGTTCATATTCATTTATAATAAAGGTTTGCATGGTAACATAAGCAATGGCACTGCTGGTATTAGAAACAAATTTGTGAACACCAGCATACATTTTCTTGAAAAATTTCTGGAGTTTTTTCCAAGGGTTTAGGCTAATAGTCAAGGTATTTGTAGTTGCATCCTTTCCATTTATTATATCCATGGTCTGACCAATTATAGCTTGTTTGCTTAAGGATCCTAGCCTGGACACTCTAATTGTAGTGATTTCTAAGTTGATAGAATCCAATGCTCCTGTGCCCAATTCAACTGTTCCCAATCCCCTGGAAAGATCCCTAACTGTGCAGGTTTTCCAATGGGACTTGCACCATTATTCATATATAGGTACTATCCATTGTGAGCAATTTGAATATACCTATGCTAATGTTGTCCCATCAAATCGAAACACAAAATTCAAATACTTCAGAGGTAAAAACTGCAAATCTTTTGGGAAATCCTTGGGTAACTATTACTGGTGTAGTAGTGGTAGAGGGAATCAGGGAAATTTCAAATTGCATACTGCCCACTGTGGCGCACGAGCCATGACCTTGATGGTTAGTTGGCTTGCAGACTCCTACAATGAATTCTAATGGTTCCATTCCCAGGAGGCATTACCATCCTTGTTGTGTTACCTGATATTTTTGCATGTGTATATTTGTGTAAGAGGAAAAGCTGAACAGGACCTTCAGTAGTGTTGTGATCATTTTGGAGGGTTATGTTTCCTTTATAATGTATTAGTTTCTCCACCCAAGACCAGGTTCCCAGATACAGATCTTTAAGCAAATTTAAGGTTGGTATGGGCAGTCAGCTGGATACCCTGGTTCTTCCTACCCCACTGGTGGGTTTTGAATATATTGGGCCTCACACCCCGTGTCATGGAAGAGGTTATCATAATCCATAGGTTTGCTTGATTATTGCATAGTGCGTCAACATTTATCTAATAGTATCCTAGAGTTCCCAACACAAGGATCAGTGTTGTTTGATATATGAAGGATCCTGACTTTCTAGATGTTGTTAACATTCTCTCTGGTGACACCACCTCACCACAGGGAGTGTTAATGAAGTTCCAGGGAATATTTAGTGTACTTGCTAGATGGACACTTTCCATAGCATGCAGGTCAAATGGCACCTTTCACTCATTAGTCCAGGAGGTCAGTGGTTCCTAGGGAGTGAGAAAGAAGACTTATGTCTTCGACTGTACCCAAGCCTCAGTAATGATGAATTTCACTCCCGTACTATCTGCAGTTTCCTATGTTCCTTTCCCTCAAAAGCACTGCAAAGTAACCCGGAGTTTTCTGAGCGATGGGTGTTGAATTCTCACCTGATCTCCTGGATGCCACACTGGGATGTTCAAAGCATCCTGTTGGTGTTGGTTCAGCACAGAAGATTGTTCAAAACCTTTATACAGTGGACTACCAGTCGCTGTCTGTCAGGATTTTAAGAATTGCATGGCCTCCCATAAGTTTCTTGTCCAATTAGTGCCACCATTGCGCCATTTGATTTTTTTAAGCAACCTGCTTAATCATTCTCCTGTCCCATTACTCTGAGGTCAATAGAGTAAGTGCAAAGTCCACTTAACTCCATGCCCAAGACACCATTCCTGTACTAATTTATTTTTAAAATGTGACCCATTATCTGACTGTATCTCTTGTGGCATTGGCTGTGTAGCAAACCACTGGTTTAATCGTGCTGTAGTTTGCAATCTGGATGCAGTGCGTGCAAGGTAAACATTATCCAAACTACTCACTACTTCAGCTGTGGTCATAATAAATTTCCACCCCTCGGAGGTACATGTCATGAGTCTGATATAGGCTACTTGCCCAGTACCCCCTAAGGATTTTTCCTTCCCTAAGGTTTGCTTGTTGTTGACTTTGGACAAGAGAATCCTTCATTTCATTATCAAATCCACTGGTTGTCACTATATGATCTGCTTGTTTCTTAGTAAATGGCCAACCTCACCTTCTGGCATACTGATGCAAGTCATATGCTCCAGTGCGTCCAAATCATTCATGCAGCCATTCAGCACTCAAGGCAGAAAAAAGGCCTTGAGTACTGAATGGCTAGGTAAATACCATCATTTTCTGGTGTGCTGCTATATGCCCTACGGTAATAGGATGACAGTTGGCAATATCTTATATTTGCTCCCAGTATTTGCTTCCCTATATATTGAGATACACGGGGAATTTGCCCAGTTTCCTAGCCATTGTGTAGCACTAGCCCATACGGCATAGCAATCAGTGTATATGGCCTGTGCACCATTTCTAAGAGCTAACACTATGGCATAGAGCTCTGCTAATTGAGCAAAACCTTTTATTGGCTCAGTTACTACAGGTTCTTCAGCTACAAAGTCAGCAGCAGCCATTCCTTGCCATTTACCCTGTATTTTGCAAGCACTCCTGTCAGTAAACCAGACACCATCTGGTTGACAGAGGTTGAATTCAGGGGCATCCTGGGTAGAAGAGCAAGGAGGCTCCATGTATTCAATGGGCATTCCTATATGCTCCACAACTTCAGTAACTTTATTCTCCTTAGTTAAGCCATCTACAGTTTCATGATGATAGATATACAGTACTCACCTTTGGACAGGGGTTTTACATGCTAGACCTAAAGGTACTGGTTTACCAGCAAACATAGGTTTAAAAATAGGTAATGGCAATGTAATTTTATGCTCCTTCCCTGGGTCAAGGGTTCAGTCACTGCCAGTCCTTTGTATGAATGATGTGCTCATCACCCTGCCAACTATACATATATACTGCACAACAGTGACCTCCTGTGGTAATTTTAATGTTTCTAGTTCTTTATACAGTACAGCATGAACAATTGTCGGAGTGTTTAAAACATGCACTAAGGGAGTAAATGTATATAGTGGAGTCCCTGCCAGGTGGAAGCAAATCGCTCCCTATCTGCATCTGGTACATATCACAGAATCATAGAATACCAGGTTGGAAGGGACCTCAAGGATCATCTGGTCCAACCTTTCTTGGCAAAAGCATGGTCTAGACAAGATGGCACAGCACCCTGTTCAGCCGAATCTTAAAATTGTCCAGTGCTGGGGAATCCACCACTTCCCTGGGGAGATTATTCCAATGGCTGATTGTTCTCATTGTGAACAATTTTCTTCTTGTGTCCAATTGGGATGTCCCCAGGAGTAACTTGTACCCATTACCCCTCGTCTTTTCCATGTGACTCCTTGTAGAAAGGGATTCTCCATCTTCTTTGTAGCCACTCTAAATACTGGAACATGGTGATAAGGTCCCCCCTAAGCCTTCTTCTCTTAAGGCTGAACAAACCCAGTTCTCAGCCTTTCCTCATACGGCGGGCTTCCCAGTCCTTTGATCATCTTTGTGCCCTTTCTCTGGACCCTCTCCAGCCTGTCCACATCTTTTTTGCAT